>NC_092354.1:32280746-32620848 GCF_963676685.1 Mytilus edulis
CTTACATTTTTGACAGCATTTGTCAAATGACAAAGTGTTAGATTTCGCTTGGCTGATTTCAAAGCATAGCTGTTGGCAGGACTTGTTTAAATAAAGCTTGCGAATCAACAAAACAATGTACATAATATCAAAATTCATTCCACAATGGGAATTGAGACTGGTGTAAATATGACAGTCAAACCGCTTAACTTTTCTGATAGAGATAAAAATATTATAAAGTCATTTAAAGCTTGAAACTGGATCTTGTGCATATCTCTCTCTTTGTTGTAAAACAGTTGGTGTTCATTAACAGTAATCTCTGTAATTGGAGATGCTTCAGGAGACATGGGTTTGTTATGAATGAGTGTTGAATTTCTATTCTTCTGAGCATGCAGCTCTGGACAATATCTGATGTTCCACCTGTAAAAAGTAAAAATAACAGTATTAATATTTGAATTAATAACATGTTCAATATAACAAGGAGCATCTTTATGTTCTTGACACCATACCATGTTTACTGATCTATTTCAATAAAAAATTCCTGTATAAAATTTATTATCAGTGCGAAAGCCGCGAATTCGTTCTGTACCTCCTTCTATATTACGTAACGGACAGAATATCAAAGGCGAAAATGCTATAATTATGGTGCACACATCGCAGTCTTGTTTATTTGGCGATCGTGTGATTTTTGTTTTTGTTTTATGAATAACAAAACAGTCAAAGTGCGTAATATGTTTATTGAATCTGAATGGTATACTATCTAGTTAGATAAATCTTTATTTAAGTAACATTTTACATGCGTTATTGACATGAAAATATCCCAAAAAGATTGGCCTATATATTTCATAGACTCCGTCCAAAAATATGGCGGGTAAAACCTGTTTCAAAAAATAACTGACACAAATCCTACAGACCCCATAATTATTTATATTAGTTTCAAAAGAGGGACGAAAGATACCAAAGGGACAGTCAAACTCATAAATCTAAAACAAACTGACAACGCCATGGCTAAAAATGAAAAAGACAAACAGAAAAACAATAGTACACACGACACAACATAGAAAAATAAAGAATAAACAACACGAACCCCACCAAAAACTAGGGGTGATCTCAAGTGCTCCGGAAGGGTAAGCAGATCCTGCTCCACATGTGGCACCCGTCGTGTTGCTTATGTGATTACAAATCCGGTAAATAGTCTAATTCGGTAGGTTATATTCATGAAAGGGAAGGGGATGGTAGTTACGACGTAAGGAACATATCCGATATCATTTGTGAAACGGTTATTCCATAACGGTCAACCAACTCGTGATGGCGTCCGTAAAATTTACGAAGGGATGATTTCAACTTCACCATTTGGAACTCTTGGTTTAATAGCTTCCTTGTAAGCAGCAAACCTCTATCAAGAAAATCATGATAGGAAATGCAAGCACGGGAATATCGTATCAATTGGGAGATATATATCCCGTATGCAGGTGCTGCTGGAATGTTGCTACTTATAAATGGAAAGTTCACAATTGGAAAGCTGAAATCATCTCTTTTGTCGTAAAGTTTTGTTTTCAACCGACCCTCATTGTCAATTTCTAGATGTGGTTAAGAGCCTCTAATTACCCTTCACATATTTCCTCCAGTGCATCCTTAAAAGCTCAACAACTCGTGTTGTTTATTCTTTAGTTTTATGTGAACTATTGTCTGTCTTTTACAGAGTTCGACTGTACTTCTGGCATCTTTTGTCCCTCTTTTATCTGAACCATATCTGTTTTTGATCTCTAGTTCTTTTTAGTGCTGTTATTAATGTTATTTATTTCCGCATCACCTGTTACCAGGTAAACTTTTAACGATATGATGCTCTTCTGCTGATATGCAAAGCCACATTTTCTCCTTATTTTTTTTTTTCCTTTTTGTGTTGCATCATCTCATTTTATTGTTTCAGCAAGTAGAATTTTGGTTGCTGGTCCGTTCCAAAAAAATGGCTGGGTTTCCTGAGAAGAGTTACTGGTAACTTGCATAGAGGTTGTTCGGCTTTCGACTCCCAAATAAAAAAGAAAAAATGAAATCAGTTGAAAAGGACTTGTTTAATTAAATCAGTCACATTATGATAATAAAGCTTATCGTGAAAAAAATACACGCCCAAGTAAGTTTGACTAGTCTTATCTTTAATTTCAGAATGCCTTCTTTTAAGTGTAGGAATCCACATGTAATTAATAAATCTATACTCATTTTTTTCTAAAGTTAGTCTACTGATAGTTATGGACCTGGTGTGTTTGATATTAACTTGAACATCGGTATGACAATGAAAATTTAATCCTGGTTTCTATGAGGAGTTTATTTTCGGACTGAAGTACTTGTTCATAGCCTGAGATCCTGAAATGTTACATTTCAAAGTGCTACTTATTTCTCTTGCAATTATTTCCGAACTGCATTCTGATTTCATGTTTTTCGAAACTCATCATGTCTTGTATGCACTAAAATATCTTCTCGTCTGTCTGTCTGTCCAAAGATGAATGGTGACTAGTACATGGTGTGTCTGTATTACATGATGATGTAGATGCCATGTCATCTGGCTAATTACTTTCTTATTTATATTACTATCCATTTACTATAACTTAAACAGCTGAGTCTGAAAAACAAAAACAAAACTATCGGCGATCACAATAACAAAGATAATTTGTAGCACATAGGAACCAGTGGAAGTCGTGTAGTATGTTATCACAATTCAGTAAAATATAGGATAACCTAAGTCAATAAAGTGTAAAATGTAGGTCACAGAAACTGGCTACAAAAACGTGTAACAAATCAGGATTGAAAATGATTGATTGATTGTTGGTTGCTTAACGTCCAGTGGCAAATATTTCATGCATATTCAGGACGAGAATAAGTTCACAATAAATACAATAGGTAGGTTGTTGTTATAGAGGCCATCTAGGATGATGGACGGGGAAATTTGGACTGCCACTGGAAAATGAGGGTATATTGGATAGAGACAGAAATTTTGCCTTGCAACAGGCCACCTACGGACCCCTCAAAGTGTTGTTGCAAGGGTTCTTAACGTGCAAAGAGCGTGGCACTCTCTTTACACGAGGCATCGGATTTAACGTCCCCTTCTGACCGGACGTGACTGCGAACTTGATACATCCCGCACAGCCAAACGGACGCCCCACTTCAGCAAGCGTTTTACTGCCGGTCGGGAGAAGACCAAGTGACCATATTTCTATACACCAGTCACCCTTGGGTGGATTGAAAATGAACAGTTCTCTTTGAGGGTTTAGTGAATATTGCACCAAACCATTAATGAAAATTCATTTGATGTTTTTTTTCTATAAAAAATGTCCTGTACAATATACCAAGTTAGGAATATGGCCATTGTTAAAGTATAGTTTGCTTCTGTGTGTGTTACATTTTCACTTTGTGTCGTTTGTTTCTTCTTATATTTGAGTTTGAATTTACATTACTATAAGACGTGTCATGGTACTTTTCTATCCCAAATTCATATATTTATTTTTGATGTTATATTTGTTATTCTCATCGGATTTTGTCCAATACTTAGTTGGTTTCTGTGTGTGTTACATTTTAATGTTGTGTCGTTGTTCTCTTACATTTAATGGTTTTCCCTCAGTTTTAGTTTGTAACCCGGATTTGTTTTTTTCTATCGATCCGAGTTTCTAGCAGCGGTATACTACTGTTGCCTTTATTTAACACAACTTTCAATTTCCCTTTCATGAATATGACCTATCGACTTAGACTTTTTACCGGATTTGTATTAACATAAGCAACACGACGGCTGGCACATGTAGGGCAGGATCTGCTTATCCTTCCGGAACACCTGCGATCACACCTAGTCAGACTACGCTTAGTTTACAAGTAATTGGAACTTTTTTTTATTTTTCATATATTTCTGACAGTTTCTCCCACCTATTCACATATTTCAAGCCGGAAAACGTGACATATTGTGACTGGCATGTCCAATCATTTTATATATATTCAGATATAGGAAATGGACCCTGAGTTGTGAGTAGCAGGCTATTTGATAGAACTATGACTTTGAATCGATCAATTAAAGAGTTGTAAAATAAATCTATCTTTTACAGAATTCATTATGTTTTTATTATTTGTAGGACAGTGAGAACACCTTCGAAAAAGGTAACAGTGCAAGATATACACGACATGCAGTATCGTGCACTGCAAGGTAAAATAGAGATCCAAGAGAAGTAGAAGATTCAAATGGACCTAGAAAAGAACAAGCTTGAACTTCAAATAGAGCTGTTACAGAAATTAGTGGGTGGCAGTTCAGAGCCAGTTACACTCTCACAGGCACTTGCCTCTATGTATTAAATTCATTGTTATATTGTTGATTTGTATTTCAGAAATTACTATGAGGCCAACACATTCATTTAATGTTGTGTAAAAGAAAATAGACCAGTAATTACAATTTAGCCACACATATTGCACCTCCATCATTCAAAGAAGGATAAGTGATGCATGAATCAAAAAGTTTTTGATGACCATGGCTGGCTATACAGTCCTTGCACTGTCGGGCATGGCTTGTGCTTTTTTTTGAGGCATTTAAATAATTTATTTTTTTCCATATGGTAATTGATATAATCAATTGGCAATCATACCAAATATTCGTATTTTTGTACTGAAGTACAGTTGCCTGGCTACTGGGTTTTTGATAGGCGAGTAACTGCTCACCATTTACTATACCAATATTGAAGTCGCGGAATTGCACACTTCCTCTCTCTATTTTCAAATTTCCTCATTTTTATGCCCCACCTACGATAGTAGAGGGGCATTATGTTTTCTGGTCTGTGCGTCCGTTCGTCCGTCCGTCTGTTCGTTCGTTCGTTCGTTCGTCCGTCTGTCCCGCTTCAGGTTAAAGTTTTTGGTCAAGGTAGTTTTTGATGAAGTTGAAGTCCAATCAACTTGAAACTTAGTATACATGTGCCCTATGATATGATCTTTCTAATTTAAATGCCAAATTATAGTTTTGACCCCAATTTTACGGTTCACTGAACATAGAAACGATAGTGCAAATTTCAGGTTAAAGTTTTTGGTCAAGGTAGTTTTTGATAAAGTAGAAGTCCAATCAACTTGAAACTTAGTATACATGTTCCCTTTGATAAGATCATTCTAACTTTAATGCCAAATTAGAGATTTTATTCCAATTTCAAGGTCCACTAAACATAGAAAATGATAGTGTGAGTGGGGCATTCGTGTACTGTGGACACATTCTTGTTTTTAATGAAAGACAATGTATGAAAATATGGAAAAATAAAAGCATGCAATTTATTAGGCAAAAAAAGTGGTAGCAAAATGGTCCCGTATGCCTTTTCCGTCCTGTGGACCATTATAGGGTGGCATCTGAGGTTGATTGTCAATCAATTGTTCTTCTGCAACTTCAGGTTCATTCCTCATGTTGGCAATATTGTGCAGAATACCACAAGCCGAAGTTTAACGATTGTCACCTATTTGTCAACAATCGACAAAAAATCAACAAAAAGCATGGAAATTGAGCACATGTTTAACATGTAAATTCAGATAATAGTTTATTTTTAAGAACATACATGCGTATTGTGATCACCGGATTTTTACGAGATGGGTCACACTGAGGTCACTTTGCATACGAAAAATATAACGGGGGGAATTGCTTCCTGGAAGGAAGCAATTAAATAAAGTAAACTTCTTCTAAATATGAATAAATTAAAGAATTTTCTTCAGAAAAAAGTATATGTACATAAGTTTTATTGGTCCAGGTGAGCTAAAAATATGATAATTAAAAAAGTGGAAAAAAGTAGTTCCATAATTGTCAAGGCAAACGGCAAGTCAGTAATTGTTAATAAGTATGGTGACCCAAAGCTGTTTATTTCTGTGTCGGGAGATTTGTCCCATTAGCAATCATTACCACATCTTCTTTTATGTGCATGCATGTAGTTTGTTCATTATAGTTTGAATCATTAAAATATTAGCCGAATTTGCAATGTGATGAAAGCAAAATATGTAAAGTATAAACAATTCAGATAAACAATACATCGAGGATCGAAGTTATATGCTCCCTTAACATTTAAAAAAATATATATTGAACAATCACTGGCTTATTTTTTTAAGGACTGGTCACTATTTCCCAACCGAAAAGAATGGGTAGGCGAACTTGATATTTGGATGACAGATTGGACACTTATTTTTTGTTTTGTGTTTTTCAGTTTTGTATGTTTTAGCTCACCTGGCCCGAAGGGCCAAGTGAGCTTTTCCCATCACTTTGCGTCCGGCGTCCGTTGTCGTTAACTTTTACAAAAATCTTTTCCTCTGAAACTACTGGGCCAAATTTAACCAAACTTGACCACATTGTCTCCGTGGGAATGATATTTGCCAATACTAATACAACTGCACACCAAAGATCATTGACCAACTATTAATGGTTCCCCATAAACTGACCTTATAAAACTCTTAACATGTAAGCTATGGAAAAACTTCAAAGTCAATAGACCATGGCTGAAGGGGCCGGGCCAAATTATCTCCATGGAAAGGAGATGTGCTAATGTTAATACAACTGCATACCAAATATCATTGACCAACTATTAATGGTTCCCCTTAAACTGACCTTATCAGAAACTTCAACATGTAAGCTAAGGAAAAATTCAAAACTCGATAGACCATGACTAAAGGGGCGGGACCAAATGATCTCCATGGAAATGAGATATGCCAATGCTAATACAACTGCACACCAAATATCATTGACCAACTATTAATGGTTCCCCTTAAACTGACCAAATCAGAAACTTTAACATGTAAGCTATGGAAAAATTTCAAAGTCAATAGACCATGCCTGAAGGGTGGGACGAAATTATCTCCATGGAAATGAGGTGTGCAAATGCTTATACAACTGCGCACCAAATATAATTCACACACCATTAGTGGTTCCACTTAAACGGACCTAAGCACAAACTTTAACATTGAAATTAAGCAATTGTTTTAAAGTCATTAAACCATGACTGAGGGGGCGGGGCTGAACAACCTCCATGAGGTGTTTGACATCACAGGAATCTCTGACTATTTACTTGTCAAGTATCACTGGTATAGTATCGAAGATATGGATGGTGGACCTACAAACTAAAGACCGGGATCTACGAACAGACATATGAACCGAAGCATAACTTTACAAAAAGTTGAAGGTCAACAACTTGTAAATTAGTGAACTATTACTGAAAATCATTTGACCATTTGTAATTATTAGAAAATTTGTAAAATAGTTTTGCTTAAAACATATTTATTGACTTGTCATCTTGGATGACATATATAGACCACAAAGCTATTTGGATGCATAATTATGCTACTGTTGATCTATCTAGGATACAGCTATTCACATTAGCTCAGATGGATTATGTAAGTGAAATAAAAGAGTAAGTCAATACATATAAACAACTATTTATTAATTTAACAAATAAACTGTCTTAGGCAACAATGAACAATTAATAAACTATGGAAAAAGTAACAAAATAATTATTTAAAATTTGCTTAACTTCATAATTTACATAATTACTTCATACATTTAAAGTCTGAATTATATTATGTAATCACATAAGCAACACGACGGGTGCCACATGTGGAGCAGGATCTGCTTACCCTTCCGGAGCACCCGAGATCACCCCTAGTTTGTGGTGGGGTTCGTGTTGTTTATTCTTTAGTTTTCAATGTTGTGTCATGTGTACTATTGTTTTTCTGTTTGTCTTTTTCATTTTTAGCCATGGCGTTGTCAGTTTGTTTTAGATTTATGAGTTTGACTGTCCCTTTGGTATCTTTCGTCCCTCTTTTATGACCACCATTAAAAAATTGTAAAATAGAGGGTTTAAAAAGACATTTAAACAAAGTCTCAGGCAACTATGAACAATCAATAAACTATGGAAAAATAACAAAACAATTATTTAAAATTTGCTTAACTTCATAATTTACATATTTACTTCATACATTTAAAGTCTGAATTATATTATGACCCCCATTACAAAATTGTAAAATAGAGGGTTAAAAAAGACCTTGTTTCACCTCATGCAAGTTTCAAATAACTCTATCTGTTTGCTTAATTATGCACATAAATCTTATAAAAAACAACTTTAGTTCTATTTTATTCATGCTATTTGACATTTTTAGAGAATTTACTAAACTTCATACTTTACATAATAAACAGTAGACATTTAAAAATTGAATTAAATTATGATCACCATTAAACAATTGTAAAAAATAAGTTAAGAGTCTCAATTGGCCGGGTTTGTTTTTGTAATGTTTGAAAAAGGATCTTAATTGTCAACTGTACGAGAAGCTAATAACAAAAGTTCCCCAGTCAAGAAAAAGTGTAAAAATTCTACAAACTATTCCATAAAAGCAGGTGCATAACTTCAACAGTTGTACAATCTTTCTGTTAAGTATCATAGATTTGGGTTGAAAACTGTAGGAGGAGTCGAGTACACAAGACGTAATCACTTCTTTGTACATTTTGCTAAAAATGACTTAAGTTCCAAAGTCTGGAAAAATTTGATATTAGTAGGTACACAACAACATGTGTACAATGTTCCTGTTAAATTTCAAGGATTTGGGTTGAAAGCTGTTGGAGGAGTTGATTACACAAAAATGTACCTTCCTTTTTTAAATTTGCTAAAAAAATGTCTAAGTTCCCAAGACTGGAAAACTGGGAAAAAATTCTTCGAACAATTCCGTAATAGCAAGTGCACATGTGTGCAAGCTTCCTGTAAAATTTCCGGGATCTTGGTTGCAAACTGTAGGATTACATAGAACTTGTACTTTTCTTTCTTAAATTTACTGAAAAATGACTAATTAGTTCTTAAGTCCAGAAAACTGGGAGGAAATTATTTATACAAAAAGTTCCCAAGTTTCAGGGATCTTGGTCGAAAACTATAGAAGGGGTTGATTACTCAATTGTGCCCAATTTTCCCTGCAAGCCTGCCCACTTGACATCACTGTACTATAGACTGGTTTTTGACCCGGCCAACAAAGGGGAAATAAAAGACCTGGTCTTTTATGTTTTACCGCATGCAATCATGCAAAGTTCATATAATTCTCTCTCTCTCTATCTGCTTAATGAGCAAATAATTCTAGCTTTCAGTATGTAATTAAGTATATGTGCTTCAAAGTACATCCTCAAAATACACTATATAATAGTGAATACTTCAAAAACAGAATACTTTAAAATAACCTTTCTCTAAAAAATATAATATACATAAAAGCAATGGTTTAATATACTTAGTACTTATGTTACATTTCTCCTTGAAGTAAATAGAGGCTCCAAAAAGTCTGTACAGCTCAATGGGACTATGTCCATCTTGACTTTCAGCTTTGAACATGAGGATGAATACACTATAAAATTAAACATTACACATAACAGAGAAAAAATACTGCAGACAGGACATGACTGTACAAATATATGAAAAATCTACAAATTACAGAAGATATGTTAAAGCACAATCTATGCAAAGACTAAATACCATCAAACCATTTGGAATCAACATCAAAACTGAAAAATGTAAACAGATATCTTGGTGATTATAACAAACTATTTTTTAAAAGATCTTTTTTGTCGATGCATGCTCTCTATGACTCCTGACCAAAAAATAAAAAAACAACCAAAATTTGTCTGTTTTTCATTGAACTTGCTGTCAATTTGAAAATGATGTTAATATCGACATCATTGTAAGAGCTCTGATACTTAAAGTGTCCAAATCAAAGCATCGTCGGTGCTGTGATCCAGCCATTTTTAGCTACAGTTTGTCTGACATTTTTTTTATATCATTTTCAATAAGTTTTTCTTTATACAAGCTTCTATAAGACATTTATACAGAGACAACCTTTACAACTTTGGATAAGTGTTTTTAGCCCAAAATGTTTGTGTTTAAAAACACTTTAACAGAAGAAACCAAGGGACTGAAAAAAAAAAAACAGACAACACAAGGATTGAAATGTAGAACACCATTTTCATTATTATTTTACTAAAAAATTACCATTGTTATTTTTCCTTTTTAAAATCACCCCTTTCAGCTCATAAACATTGGTATGCAATTTTTCTAACTCATCTTAGGATCACTTATTGATTTTTGATAAAAAAAAAAAAAGAAAAAAAAAAAGTATATGACACTGCAGATGAACAGAACAGTTTTATTTCATTTTCATGATATAACTAAAACAAATTGTATCATCAATTGCCCAAAGATGGAGAATTTCTTAATACTGATACAAATTCTTTTGATATTTTCAAATTTTAGAAGGGGTACTGATTTCTAATATCTTCTTTTTTTTAGTTAAATAATTTTGACATGATTAGAAATAGAAATCTTTAAAGGAAGGCGTTTTTTTTTTTGAAGTTTGACTTAATAATTTCCAGAAAGAGGCATTGGAAATGCACATTTTCAACATCAAAAATTAAATAACTAATTTTTATTTAAATTGGTATTTATTCTTCATGGATTTTTTTTTTTTTTATCCTGTATTCAAATACATGTACACATACCTTACACTGTTAAATAGCAATATAATGGGGAATAAACAAATTAAAGAACCTTTGTGAGAACGCTCACATACCCCACGCCCCCACATTGTCACTGGACAAACAAAATGTCACCAGATTCATTCAATGTATGAACTATGACATGTTGTAGTAATAAGCTTTCAATAGTAATTTGAAATTTTAGCTAAAAATGTTGGACAAAATACTGCCTTATGGAAACAAACCTACTCCTTTGCAAATAGAAATTCATTAGCATCTGATTAAATGTTGTACTTAACTCTTTATTTGATGTATGCTTCTTTAGGGAAAGATGGCATGTTTTTGTTTCACTCTTAGAGCATCACTATTTCTCGGTATCTTCTTCATTCTTATGAAATGATTAAATTCAAGTTTTAAGATTTATTGTTCTTCTCTTGTCCACCTTCTTCTCTCTGCTTTTTTCTTATTTAATTTCTTGAATTTTGAATTGTACTTTTCCTCCTCTGATTCATCAGACTCCTCTACATTTTCTGTCGGCTGATAGTTATCTTCAAACTCTGGAAGAAAAAGAAAAATATTGTTAGGAAGGCTTTACAATAGTATATTCAAATGACTTCCAATATGACTCTCTTGGTTTTGAACCATTTCTGTTTAATCATAAGTAACCTTTCATGTTTATGTGGCATATTCTAATATGACGTTCCTCAAACCATTTGTGTACACACCCGTGGTAAAATATGAATTGATATTGATTGATATTGACGAATGTTTGTTAATGATGACACACGTTGTCCTATGTGTAACAATTATTGAAGATCAGGGCGCATACAAAGAAAACGCAAATTGACGTCTCCCTTGTTTTCCGTGTTACAGATTTTGAGGCTTCAAATGAAAATTTTGGGATGAAAACTACTTTAGACGATTCCATCAGTATCGTTTATATAGAATTTAACCAAATACCAGCTTCTTACTTAAAATTAATTGGGTTTAAAACTAGTTCTTCACTAAATTATAGAGTGTCGCTCGGGGTGTCAGTTTTTGCGTCACAAGGGTAGAGGCTTTTAATAAAAATTAAATAGATTTGCATATAAATCGTCTTTCTCTGATACTTTATAGTTCAAACACATCTACTATATTATGAAAACACATTACAAACTGCAAATCTGAAAATCTGCAACACGGAAAACTAGGGAGAGTTGTTTGAGGAAACAGAGTACTGAAAACGCCTGCTTCTGCTTGCAGGATCCAAATTATGTTTCAGATCCTTCCGTGCACTACATTATATGGTAATAAGAATTTGTAAAAACGAAATTTTGCTACTTACCTTGATAGTTTTTCCTCGCTTCGAAATTGCCACCCCGTGTCGAACATAGCCGACACCCCGCATGTGGCGTTCTACATGATGTTATTGATCCTCATCAAAACATGGATATGCCAGAAAGTGAGGCGGCAAACCAAGATGATAGTCATGATAGCATTATATTAATATTTAATACGTTACATGAGCCCTGGCCTAGCCTCTGTTAGCACTGCACTTCAAAACGAGGAGCGGAAAAGGGTCAAATACCCGATTACCCTACAAATGTGGCCTTGGTTCTGTGATTGAGACGAGTGTTTAAGAATTACAAATATGAAGATTTTGAAAATTAATAACTCAGCCTTATTAAACACACTCAAAATGGCGTACTAAATTATAATCCTGGTACCTTTGATAACTATCAATACCACAAGTTATTTGATTAATAATACAAATACTTCTGCTTTGGATAACCCGTCCTTCTGGTCTGGGGTTAATGGAAGAAAGCAAAACAATAACACGACTGGTAACCCGTCCTTCTGCTCGAAACGCAAACCTGGAATAACAGTCTAGAATGTTACAGACGTAATTAAATCCTTTATAACAAGACGGGTTAGTATATCTGCCATCGACTAATTGGGTAAGTGGCTGGAATTGGTTTTTTAGTTCTTGTTGTTGTAGGAAGTTCCACAGCTGCATTACAGATAGAGCAGGTTATTTCATAAACTTCATCAGGGACCTGATTCTCCTTAACATTTTCAGAATCAGGTTCCGTATCTAAAAGCTCTTTCTCCAGGTCTATGTCAACATTTTCAATATCATGAATAGACTCATTGTCACTGTCCACTGTGACCACATCAGTTAAAATATCAGCATTCTCTTTCACAGCTTTTATTTTCCTCTGGTACTCTGTTCTTGAACCTTGTCCACAGTAATAATAAGGTACAAGAAGAACAGAGTACCAGAGGAAAATAAAAGCTGTGAAAGAGAATGCTGATCAGGAATCTCTGCTACACCAAAATTTGAAAACAGTTATTAGTACATTGATTTATTTTACTTGTAGAGGCCTCAACAATATAGCTTGGGAAATGATGCATTTATTTAACATGTTAAATCATGATTTAAATCTGACACATAATGCTTTAAATTGAAATGTTAAATACACTTGGACAAAATATGAATGATATGCCCTGTAGTTGAGATAAGGCATCCTTTGTTGACAAGACCATCAGAATAGCTTCCCCTTATGTGAATTCATCTGCCTGTAGCGTCAGAGAGAGGTGACAAAGAGGATCACGCACTTCCTAAAAATTAAAGAAGTCAAATAAATATGACAAACAATATTTCTTTTCAGTATTATCTTGACTATCAGTCACTGCAATACATTACACTTGTTTATGTTGATTGAAGCAGTTACTCAGTACTAGTAGTTGTTTTATTTTAAAAGTCATTGATCAAAACTATGTTCTATATGTCTTAAATACATGTCATGATGTTACGTATACTATAATCTTAGAATTGATTATTGCTGTTCATTAAAAATCAGAGACAGACATGACATGCTTCAATCAAATAACAAATTACAATGCCATGGTAAATTAAATTCTGCTTACATATAACATCAAAACAAACACCACAACATTCAGGCTTGCTAAGATTTTCGCAAGTCCCTCTGCTTTTGGATTATTGTGGGTGGGATTGGTTCTGCAGATTAGTTATGTACCCAGAGTATCTTTTAACTAGAGGCTCTCAAGAGCCTGTGTCGCTCACCTGTTAATGTGTTTACTGATGTCGGCCATCTTTGTTGGTAGGCGGGGTCATTAGACACTCTTTTTAAAAATAGATACCCTAGTATTATGATTGTGGCCAAGTTTGGTTAAATTTGGCCAAGTAGTTTTAGAAAAGATTTTTATACAAGTTACAAAAATGAGGAAAAGTTGTTTAATATTGACTCTAAAGGGCAATAACTCCTTATGGGGTCCTCTAACAATTTTGATCATGCTGACTTATTTGTAGATCTTACTTTGCTGAACATTATTGCTGTTTACAGTTTATCTCTATCTATAATAGTATTCAAGATAATAACCAAAAACTGCAAAATTTTCTTAAAATAACCAATTTAAGGGCAGCAACCCAACAACAGGTTGTCCGATTCAACTGAAAATTTGTGAGGGGATATATCTTATTCTGATGGACATTAAAATCTTGAAAGATTTGCCCTAAATGTCTTGGTTTCAAAGATATAAAGCAAAAACTGCATTTTACCACTATGTTCTAATTTTAGCCATGTCGGCCATTTTGTTTGGTAGGCTGGGTCATCGGACACATTTTTTAAACTATAAACCACAATGATAATTGTCGCCAAGTTTGATTAAATTTGGCAAAGTAGTTTTAGAGAAGAAGATTTTTAGAAAAGTTACAAAAATTGATGAAAAGTTGTTAAAAATTGACTATAAAGGGCAATAACTCCTTAAGGGGTCGACTGGCAATTTTGGTCATGTTGACTTATTTGTAGGTCTTACTCTGCTGAACATTATTGCTGTTTACAGTTTATCTCTATCTATAATAGTATTCAAGATAATAACCAAAAACTGCAAAATTTCCTTAAAATAACCATTTCAGGGGCAGCAACCCAACAACAGGTTATCCGATTCGTCTGAAAATTTCAGGGCAGATAGATCTTCACCTGATTAACAATTTTACCCCATGTCAGATTTGCTCTAAATGCTTTGGTTTTTGAGTTATAAGCCAAAAACTGCATTTTACCCCTATGTTCTATTTTTAGCCATGGCGGCCATCTTGGTTGGTTTGACGGGTCACGCCACACATTTTTTAAACTAGATATCCCAAGGATGATTGTGGCCAAGTTTGGTAGAATTTGGCCCAGTAGTTTCAGAGGAGAAGATTTTTGTAAAAGTTTACAGACGACGGACGACGGACGCAGGACGACGGACGACGGACGCCAAGTGATGAGAAAAGCTCACTTGACCTTTCAGGTCAGGTGAGCTAAAAATGGTTAAAAATTGACTATAAAGGGCAATAACTCCTATATGGGTCAACTGACCATTTCGGTCATGTTGACTAATTTGTAAATCTTACTTTGCTGAACATTATTGCTGTTTACAGTTTATTTCTATCTTTAATAATTTTCAAGATAATAACCAAAAACAGTAAAATTTCCTTAAAATTACCAATTCAGGGGCAGCAACCCAACAACAGGTTGTCAGATTCATCTGAAAATTTCAGGGTAGATAGATCTTGACCTGATAAACAATTTTCTAATAGTCAGATTTGCTCTTAATGCTTTGGTTTTTAAGTTATAAGCCAAAAACTGCATTTTACCCCTATGTTCTATTTTTAGCCATGGCGGCCATCTTGGTTGGTTGGCCGGGTCCCTGGACACATTTTTTAAACTAGATACCCCAAAGATAATTGTGGCCAAGTTTGGATAAGTTTGGCCCAGTGGTTTCAGAGGAGAAAATTTTTGTAAAAGATTACTAAGATTTACGAAAAATGGTTAAAAATTGACTATAAAGGGCAATAACTCCTATATGGGTCAACTGACCATTTCGGTCATGTTGACTTATTTGTAGATCTTACTTTGCTGAACATTATTGCTGTTTACAGTTTATCTCTATCTATAATAATATTCAAGATAATAACCATATAACGGCAAAATTTCCTTAAAATTGCCAATTCAGGGGCAGCAACCCAACAACCGGTTGTCCGATTCGTCTGAAAATTTTAGGGCAGATAGATCTTGACTTAATAAACAATTTAACCCCATGTCAGATTTGCTCTAAATGCTTCGGTTTCAGAGTTATAAGCCAAAAACTGCATTTGACCCCTATGTTCTATTTTTAGCCATGGCGGCCATCTTGGTTGGTTTGACGGGTCACGCCACACATTTTTTAAACTAGATATCCCAAGGATGATTGTGGCCAAGTTTGGTAGAATTTGGCCCAGTAGTTTCAGAGGAGAAGATTTTTGTAAAAGTTTACAGACGACGGACGACGGACGACGGACGACGGACGCAGGACGACGGACGACGGACGCCAAGTGATGAGAAAAGCTCACTTGACCTTTCAGGTCAGGTGAGCTAAAAAGTGACCCTAATGCTGTCTTCATGTGTGGCATCCATCTCGAGCCCCCTTCGCGCTTTGGTAGGCAACCTTGTACCTGTAACAACTGGAAAGAAATACAGTAAATTTTATTTATATTAATATAATTATTTGTTAATTAGTTTTAAACAGTTTGGTACATTTCTTTTTTTGTATGTTTTTACTTTGTCATAATTTAATTATATATATAGACTATATACGATGAAGCTAATTTGTTTAGCGAAATATTGCGTGAATAATATATAGAATATAACAACTAATTGTATAACACTCATCAGTGTGTTAATATTTAATATATTTAATGCGTTTCCCTCAGTTTTAGTTTGTTACCCCGATTTTGTTTTTTGTCCATGGATTTATGAGTTTGAACAGCGGTATACTACTGTTGCCTTTATTTAAAGTTACATTCTTAGACACAAATATAAAGCTTAATATCATAAAGTCATAATATGTCCAAAAAAAATGGCAACATTGAAATATAATTTGCTTTTTGTAACAAACAGTAAAATATTTTGTCATACTGTACCTTGAAAGTTTTCTTTAATCCTTTCCTCTGAAGCGGGCTCCTCTTATAGAAGTAATAAAGTCCTAAGAGCAGAGTAACCAGTTTGTCATATGTGGCATGTTTTTTTAAATTTTATTGCATCCTAAAATGGCAGTTCTAGCCTACAGATGGGTGCGGTCCTAACCTTGACAAAAGTTAACTTAAAGCAGACTTGTTGACTGCTTTCTAAGTCAAATTGAGAATTTTTAAGCAGTCAAGCAAGTTAACTTCGTCGTTGGTTGACCAGACCTACGGTCTGCCTTTTTAGGACTGCTGCAGACCTATCGACAGGTCTGTTCCAGACCAGACCTGTGGACGAGACTCTGCTTTTAACCAGTCCTGAGGACAGGTCTGCCCAGACCAGACATGTGGACAGGTCTGCTTTTGAACAGTCCTGAGGACAGGTCTGCTTCAGACCAGACATGAGGACAGGTCTGCTTCTGACCAGACCTGTGGACAAGTCTGCTTTTGAACAGACCTCTCAAGACTCACAACATATCACCAGAGAAACCAAAGATCATTGCTTTTGAGAGCTGCTTGAGGGCACTTTTTGCAAGAGTTGTATGCATAGAATGTGGGGAGCCTATATCTTCTGACGAGTCAACGATTTTATATGATGGTACATGAAAGACAAATTTATGTGTATCAGAGGTCACCAAACATCTTGGGATTCACAACCGTTAGTCAATAGTAAACCTGGAGGTAATGTAATGGGTGGAACAGCAATAATCTTGTCTGGAGAAACCTTCTAAAGGATTTCCCACTTTGTAGACATTCTTTACCTGGACATACCCAGTACTATAGTATACAGAAGGATATAGATATTCCAGCCATAGACCATTACTACAGCCTGCAACGAGACGTTAGTCGTCAGCAAATTCAGGGTAAGCAGCTTCTCCTTGGTGGAGATGGCCGTTGTGACAGTCCTGGCTACTCAGCAAGGTATTGCACATACACTTTCATGGATACACTAACGGGGGTCATTCCAGATTTCAGTTTAGTCCAGGTCACCGAGACAACATTGTCTATACAGATGGAGTTAATAGGTTTTCAGCGTACCTTTAGTAATATTGAAGATGCAAATACCTTCCAGTATCCCAGTTGCTTGGCCAACTGACCTTTATCATAGAGTTTAATTACTTCATCTCTAGACAATCAAAGTAGGCAGAACTAATTTGTTACCCTACACCCCAATACAATACGTTTTTCAGATAATTGTCATAGATACTGAAAAACAACCCAGCACAAGCAACACCACTACCACCAGCCGTTTGTCTCCAAGACACCAACCAATGATGAGGGCAGAAATGGCCACCCAAACTCATGAACATTAAAGAAGCAGCTAAAAGTTAGTTTGGCATTTGACCCCAGTAGCTGCCGGATTTTCGGCGCAAAATAAAGTGATCAAAGGAGGCGCTGGGAAAAAAAGTGAAATTTTCAACCATTACAATGCCGTAGTTTTTCGAAATCCAAGAACCGGTTTTATGATTCGGAATCTTGAATAACATACAATTTAAAGTAGTGACGAATTTTCGGAATCTTGAATAACAATTAATTTTAAGTGGTCACGAATTTAAATCTCTAGTTGTTTCAACTGTAACATCTTATTTAGAGTTTAATACATAAAATTATTATAACTTTACGATTACATATACGAAGTTTCTGGAAATTCACTGGCACAGTGTATATAAAGTGCGAATCCAGCTAGTTCATTTTTACTGTTATATGCGGGTATGTCTATTGTAGAATAAAGGATCATGGGAAAACTGTCTTTGTTTATGTTTTGAAAATATCAAGTTAAGTGATTTGAAGATAAGTTTTAACATATTTTCATTGTGATATGTCTTTATAATATACAAACATAGCATTAAAGTTCAAATGTGTTATAAAAGCATCATAATATAGCATATCGATTATTGAAAGCGATCCATTTTAGCTATAGATGCGATGAATTATCACTGTTAGTGCAGTCATTATTAATGTAGAATTTTCAAAGATGCGAGGAATTTTTATTGTAGAATTATGTGATAAATGCACTTGCAACAAACGAAAAAACTTAGTTGATGACTTTAGGATTTATGATACATGTATTTTCAAATTGAAATACAAACTCCTCATTCATTCTTCATCAAATATATAGCTTTTCAAACTTGTAACAAAAGCGATTCTCAAAATGAAAAATTCTAGATCCGCGAATGGATACTACCGCAGAGGTAAAACCATACACATTTGGGTTATTGTACACGAAATGATTGCTACAATTCATTTTTGTTGATTTTAGACCCTTTGGAACTCTATGTGGGCTGTTTCAGCAACTAGACAAAAAATCCCCAAACTAGATACACGGTTAGATTCAGCATGTCAACGAATCCCAAATATCTATATTAAAGGACTTTTGTCTTTAAATTTGGACCCCTTAAAATCGAAAAAGGGACCAAAAATATAAAAAAATGCATGCATCGGATACATTTGTTATTGAAGGCATGACTGTAACAATAGGATTGATATACACAAATATCTTATTCTGGGGGTCTCATTGGGGGGGGTGGGGGGGGGGGGGGGGTGATCCCGCTTACTGTTTTGGCAGATTCCCGTATTCCGCTTATTGTTTTGGCCGATTTCTGTGTCCCGCTAGACTTCATTTCTCGTTTTTCACGACACAATCATTTGACTTTCACCTGTCACGCTTGCAAAAAATCGGCAATCCGGCGTCACGCTTATACCCGAATGCGACCCACTATTTTACTCTATTCTGAATCATATTAAGCCCATTATACATATATTAAAAAAGTAGTATGGGTTTTTTTTATACCTTTTTATCCCGTCTCGTTTCGTTTTTGAGCCATATATAGATGTCGTATGTGACAATGAGACAACTTTCCATCCGAGTCACAATTTATAAAAGTAGACCATTATACGTAAACATACGGTCTTCAACATGGAGTCTTGGCTCACACCGAACAGCAAGTTATAAATGGCTCCAGTGTAAAACCTTTTAAACGGGAAAACAAAGATTCAATCTATATCAAGTATCAAGATGTACGTAATTAGTGGTGAAGTGTCATGGAAATGGATAAAAAAAAAAATAAGGATAAAGATCCCTATACGCTTTATAAGAAACTAAATGGAATACATTTGAAATAAATGTTATTTCTATTGAATTTATTAGAGTGTTTTAAAAACCAAACTTTCCTCCGTAAGTTATATTTTATCAAATCTTTCTCTTACTTTGTCTATTGTTTGAGCAAGTCGGCTAAATTAAGGCCTTACAGCTAATTTCATAATGCATGCGAAGCAAAACTTTGGTTGGCTTGCTTGCTTTGTTATACAAACTTTGTAAATAAGATTGACATTTTTAAACAATATGATTAGGCATATGATAGTTTAACCTGTATTTTTAATATTTGAATTAAATTGGGTGTTATCATAACGATTATCCAATAAAAGAAAAACAAGCAAGTCAACTAAAGTCTTGCTCTACATGCTTAAAGAAATGAGCTGTAATAGATAAAAAAAATAAATAAAAAAATATACAGTGAAAATGCACCGCATAAACAGTACTAATGATTCGCTCCACAGTAAAAATGAAAGAATAGTATCATTATTCGACAGTAAACATGACTAGCATTACGAAATCATCATAGTGGAATTTAGTTAAATATGACGAAACTGAATGACAAAACATATTCTACGTTATACAACTTTATTAATTGTATTAAAATGAATATTTTGTACTGCAACAACATCTTACCTGTTAGTTATAAAGCACCTGCACGATCTGTTCGTGAAATGTCATAAATATTCACCTATTTTGGTATATATTTCAAAGCTGGATGGCTTAAGGCGCGATAAAACCCCGCTCGCATCTCTTACTTTGTTTTATTAGTATTGTGTATTTCTGAACATATACATTTTAACTAATTTTCTTCATTTTCTTCGAAAGTAAAAAAAGTTCGTCTGTTTATTTATCATTCTACATTAGACATTTATGGCATATACAGTAAAAATGATATTTTAGGATCCGCACTTTACATACACTGTGGCACGTTTAGAAGCACCAACTGTGTCCTGAGATGGGTAAACGTTCACGATTAACTTAAAACCACCTAATATATTAATTAACGAGCTTATTAAATCAGCGATAATAAAGATACGTCCAACTACCAAAATGAGTGTGGACATTGATATTAGTCTAAGTAACATTCAAAGGATTTACGAAGTCAAAAATACATATAAATTAAAACAAAAGGCTAGTAATGACAGGATAATACCCTTTGAAGCAATTGACACAGATATATACAAAGCAAACGCAAACTGTAAGTCTTCATTACATCGTGAGAAAAGAACACACGCTTGGATAGTAGCAGTAGCGGAATTAATTTATGAAAACGCTGAAGGCAAAAATGAAAAAAACATGGTCAACTGGATTGATATAAAACATAACACTGACAAAATTTTTCAGATGGAATTAATTCTTAGATAAAACTAAAGGAATCCTTGAGGATGATAACTTCATCTTCAAAATAATTGTTTACATTACAACAGGAAAACCCATGATTTAAGGTATACATTGGGAAAATGTCTGTGATAATGAATTTGAGGAGTGAAAATCATTAGTTTCACAACTTTTTTCCGTTCAAAATAGACCAGAAGACATAACAACAAAATCATCTGTAAACACAGTGTCAATCAGGAAGTAACACATCCACCCTGAAAACAATTATTGAGATGATCAAATTGTACTAAAAATTTGTGAGCCCGTTACTCAACATGAAACAACTGAATTAAGCCAAGAGTCCATATAAAAAAAACCAACATGAATATCAAGAGTATGGTAAAAAATAATTCAGTCGAAGGTGATCACTCCATACTAAACGTTTTGTCTTTGGACAATTAACCAAATCAGCAGAAATTAGCAATAGACCCTATCAAAATGCTGGACAATAGGTCAGACATTTTTGAAGAGTCAATGGTAAAAATTACATCAATACTTACAAACACAGCTACCCTATTATTTACATATACAAATAGTTCTGAAAATCAGAAATTGATGCTTGATTTTCATTTACAAAAGGGGAGGTAACTAAGAAATTGATATGCTGAATCTATTCATGTATTTAAATTTTGGATATTTGATCATACCATGTAAATCTCCAATTTGAAAATTTTAAGTTAACGTTCTTGGACCACATTTATTCTGTGTCAGAAACCTATGTTGAGTCTTCTATTTAATCACAATCCAAATTCAGAGCTGTATAAAGCTTGAAATTTGTGATCATACTTGCCCAACTGTTCGGAGTTCGAACTCTGCGGTTGTGTAAAGCTGCGCGCTGCTGAGCATCTGGCTTTCATAACATTGTTTGTTGACTGAAATTGCCTTGATTTCCAATTGTTAAATTATTATAACTCTAGGACAAATACAATTTTACTGTCTATTAAAAATTTTAGTGCCGAGTTGGGCATCTCTACAGCACAATAAAAAGTATGAAGCATTTTATACATAAAAATTAATGGTTTCATAATAATGAATTTTACAAAATGAAAATTGGGCTTATGTCAAAGAAACCTTATACGTATTAAACCAGAAATACGAATCGGTACATTTTATTACCACAGGGCTGAAATTTACATGAAATAAATACTAATACTATAAAATTCTTAGATGTGGTGTTATATAAAGGTAAACGGGTTAGTGCACCTGAAAAACTAGATATAAACCGTCAAACGCCAGTATACCCTGATTTCAATAATATGATATTGATAAAAATAAGGACAATTAGTCTCTTTATTGATTAAACAATAGTGCTGATCAACTTGGTCAGTTTTTTCAGTCTCTAAAAATTTTAGACTAGCTACAACATAGACCTATGTGCACGTGTAGTTAATACATAAAAAAAAATTGTTATGAAAAAGACGCACAACTATCTATGATACTGGATACGAAATTAATACCGAATGTCGGCCTCTCATGAGGGTTTACATGAGAATACTCCCGAAAGAACACGAAACATTGCATATTGATTTCTTAAGAAATAAGCAACAAAAAGTACATAGTGTCAGGTCAGAAATATTGATACGATACCATAAATAAGTGGGTTTATGGCCAATTTATAAAACTTATCCTCTCGTTAAGTTTTACTATTGTCCTGGAACTGTGTTTGTATCTCTTGTGTTGTTTCCTGCCAAATTTTTTGTATTTCTTCTGTGGCACTATCTACATATATCATTGATTCAGTTGTTATTGGACGCAGTAGCCGAACTCGCGAAAGATGTTGTTGAGTCAAACATAGCATTGCTGTTGTTATCTATTTGTGTCGTTCACTTCTTGTTAATGGACAACGTTTCGTAGAATGATGGACATGAGAGAACATCGGCTTCATTTCCGTCTACTTTGAACAGTTATCATGTTTAGTTTATTGAAAAGACTGGAATTGTTTATAGAACTTACATGTATCATCTTGATGCAAACAATGTAACGGGTAAATCATATTCAAAAGAGAAAAAATCATCAACTTGGTTAGCATCCCCTTTTAGCATCTACAAGTGATTTACTCCTGCTTTTGCCAGTCAAGTATATGCCACTTTATATCGTAGGACAACAATTAGGAAATCATTGACTTTGTTTTGCTGACCCAACACTGTCAAAGTGTCATAGAAGTTTGCCTGACCTCATTAGAAAATTTACCATCATAACAACTTTCAATTGCTTCATCTGCCAAAATCATACCTAAATTTTCAGCTCTATTTTCAGTTTATAAATTGAAATGTTTTGAACATTTTCTTGGGATATGATCTTTAAATTATCAATTTCCATAGCCTGTTCAGCAATGTCTTTTTCTTTTCAACTTCTTCAAACTCTTAATTATAATATGTTTCCTCCCTCCTATTATTTTTTCTGTATATAGCAAACCATAATCTATTTTTATTTTAAATGCTTCTTGAATACTTTTTAATTTTAACAAAACATATTCTTTCTTTCGTTATGATCAATTTGAATTTGTATTTTCAAAACATATAAAAACAACTCTTGAACCCGATTGCAGCTTTAACTTACAAATCTTTTTTAAATATTTTAAAAGTTTTTGTTCAACCTTAAACTCTCTTTGTGCGATACGCTTTGAATGTACCTTTCGGCGATAAAGAACTCTAGCTAGATCCAACTCGGATATACCTTTCAGGAAATTTGGTGTACTGGAACCCCTTGATTTGCACACAGATATTGTACAAGTATACCACTATCTAACATAATGACATCAATATTCCAAATGATTTCGATGCAGGGTCAAGTAAATTTGACCTCTATTATTTGTCCGGCAGGTGCAGAACCGCCATATGAATTACATATAAAAATAATAGCTCCTTATTTCCTGCATCCAATTATAATCTTTAACGTGTTTTTGCGTTTGTAATTTGACCAAGTTACACTCCGTGATTCTACATTGGATGGTCTTTTTATCGGTATTTTTGCCCTCCGGTGGATCGCTATCCTTACCGTGGTCGGGGGCTTGCGTGTCTCTGTGACCCCAAGAGCTATGCCAGCTGGAGCTTCGTCTCCTGGTAGGGTTACCCATGCTGGACAGGTCGAAGGGTAGAGACCAGACTGAAGTGATCCGAACATCGTGAGATGCCCGATGTTTTAAATAAAATAGGCTCTCCAACCCGTTTGCCGTGGGTTGTTACCCGTGTCGGTGGTTGACGAGATCCTTGTGGATGAGGGCTATAGCCAGACTCCTTACGGTCAGAAAATACCCGGACGGACGAGACTATAGTTCAATAAGCTGCTTTGGCTTCGATATCATCTAAACGGGAGGTCGGATGGACCCGGTTCGATCAATCGGCTGGTCATGTCGAGCCCTTCAGTTAATCCTCAACAATAAGCTTTCTTGTAACAATTTTCATAATATACACATGTATTTTAAATTAAGCTATTTATATTTCGGATAACTGAAGAAGGCAATGGCTCATGGGTCAATCAAGTGGTACGCTTTCTTTTTCGCTTGATGGATACGCTCTGCTTGAGTATACTATTCTTGGAACATCTGGTGCTTTCCGCAGTGGATCTTAGGTGCTGATTTTGAGGACCAGCTACATTATATTTGGAGCTCGTTTTCAGCATTAGCACTTGATCCCGGTTCGCCACGGAAACACAGCATCGCCCTTGTAGGCACTCCGAGGTGGGTGGATGACAAAAATGGTGAATCTTTCTCCTTTCATATGGCACAACAAAACAAACCCTCTAAATCAGCTTTAATACATAAGAAAAGAAAATGTGATGATTCAGAGCCCTGTCGGGAAGATGACAGTTGGCCCAGATTTATTGTAATAAAAGGAACAGATGAAAAACCAATTTCAAAAATATCGCCCTTTGTAATTCACAAACAAATTCAAAGCATTGCTGGTACTGTAAAAAAAGTTTCTAAAATGAGATCTGGCAATTTGTTGGTTGAATGTTCCAACAAAAGTCAATCAACAAATTTACTTACAATGACTACAATAACAAACTTTCCTGTTTCTGCCTCTCCTAATAACAGTTTGAACAGCTGTAAGGGGATCATTCGAGACAGAAGTCAATACCTTGGTGACCTTACCGTGGAAGAAATCGGCGAGGAACTTTCAAGCCAAGGTGTAACTGATGTTATTAGATTTCAAATTAAAAAGAATGGCAATATAATCAAATTAAATACATATCTTTTGACCTTTAGAACTCCAACTCCTCCTCCATCTATTACTTTAGGTTGCTTCGGAATCAGAGTTGACATGTTTATTCCTAACCCAATTCGATGCTTTACTTGTCAAAAGCTTGGGCATGGAAGCAAACAATGTCGTGGTAAGCAGAGATGCTTCAAGTGGTCTGACGAAGGACACGAGGGAACAAACTGTAACTCTGAATCTTCTAAATGCGTAAACTGTGGTGAATCCCATTTTTATTCGTCTAGGGACTGCCCTGCTTACCTTAAAGAAAAAAATATTATTAAAATTAAAACAGAAAGAAACATCAGTTACCCAGAAGCTAAACAGATAGCTTCTGTTTCGAATGATCTCCTTGTTTCAAACAGACCATCGTACGCCAGCAAAGTTGTCCGCTCATTCAGTCACGAGAATACACAAACTCGCATGACTTGGCCAATTAATGCTGACAATTTTACAATGCTGCCTGTTGAAACAGAACCTACCGATAAAATATTAATTCCAAAGAAACCAAAATCTTCCAAAACCAGTACTCAGTCAACTCAACCTTCCCTACAGAGCTCAATATCATCACCAAAAAAAATGAGAAAAAGAAATCAAATAAAAAAGAAACAGTAGAAATACACAATTGGAGCGGTGAATCTGTCTGGGATCTTCCCACTGACATAGATGATTCTTCCACCTCAAAAAGTCTTCCTTCATCTAAGAAGTTAACGTCTTCGTCCAGTACAAAGTCTACTAGAGCCCCATCTTCTCTTCGTTCTCCAGAAAAGAAGGATGTCCAAAAGAAGCCAGTAAATACATCCTCTCAGAAGTCTTCTGATTCGAGGTCGCGGGGTAGGGGTCGAGGCGGAGTAAAACCAGCTGCGTGTGGTCCTGGAGATCGACGACTCTCCTCGCACAACAGATTTTCAACACTTGTCGACGAAACTGAAATCGAAAGTGTTCCGCCACCCGAAAGATCACAATCTCAGGGTGAGCGAAATAAGAATGCTGGCAAACTCGAGAGCATTCGCCCTTCTATTATTAAATAATGACAAATATCATCCAATGGAATTGCTTCTCGAGTTAACACTTCTAGTTCAGTCAATTTTACTTATTGCATTTTGTCTTCAAGAAACTCATCTAAAAGAAAGTGACAATGTATCTTTAAAAGGATACAACATGTATAGCACATTTTCTAAAGTAGATGAACGTGCTGCAGGCCGATCATCCATTTTTGTGAAGGACAACGTCATTCATAGCACAGTCCAACTCACAAAATTGTTTTCTTTAAAATATTCTTTCATATTTATTTCGAATAAGTCATTTAAATAAAAAAAATGTTTTCTTGTCGCTAAATAGTTTTTTGTTGCTAATATTATTCTTTTTATCGCTTCTTGTCTCTAATTAATGAGACCGCACATGCGCACTAATAAACAAACGGCGACTTGCGATTTGGATTGATTGATTGTTGGTTGCTTAACGTCCAGTGGCAAATATTTCATGCATATTCAGGACGAGAACAAGTTCACAATAAATACTATAGGTAGGTTGTTATAATAGAGGATGATGGTCGGGGTAATTTGGACTGCCACTGGAAAATGAGGATATATTGGATAGAGACAGAAATTTTGCCTTGCAACAGGCCACCTACGGACCCCTCAAAGAGTTGTTGCAAGGGTTCTTAACGTGCAAAGAGCGTGGCACTCTCTTTACACGAGGCATCGGATTTAACGTCCCCCTTCTGACCGGACGTGACTGCGAACTTGATGCATCCCGCACAGCCAAACGGACGCCCCACTTCGGCAAGCCTTTTACTGCCGGTCGGAAGAAGACCAAGTGACCATATTTCTATACCCCAGTCACCCTTGGGGGCTTGCGATTTGGAACAAGAACGTTTATTTAATAATATTATGAATTGTTCTGCATTTCTTTATGAGAGTACAGTATCAAATATCAGTTTCATAACGGTAAAATATAGAAATACTCCACTTCAGTTCTTATTACAGAAATAGAATTATCGATCGGAATTCAGAGAACTCTCGCAAGTTAACAAAAATTGGGAATTTCCTCTGACGTGTTTCTAAATTTATAAAAACACTAAATATAAATACTGTTTAATTCTGATTTTCCATGTTGTTAAAACACGCACTTAAGTCAAGGAAAATATCACACATGAAGATTATGAGTAAAACATTACAGGACAGTTGTTTAATATCACACATAAAGATTATGAGTAAAACATTACAGGACAGTTGTTTATTTTCAATCGTTTTGCTTGTTTTAACCTTTTAAAGCAAGACAATCATAAGAATCTGAGATGTTGCTGAATGCTTAGAATAAAACGAATGACGTGAGGGAATGTAGCATGAGTCAACGGTAAAAGTCTACAGATTGCTTGACAGCAATCGTATCCCAAGTGCCCTGCCTTCCACTGGCACCCTGCCCTTTTGAATTGTAGCTGGAGCACTGTTATATATGTCATAATTGATATAATTGATTTGGCCTTTCATTTTTTCCAACTGATTTTGTTCTTGACGAACCCCATGTTTATCGTTCTAGATGATAGCAATATTCTTGTTAAGGTATGCAAACACGCCCGTACGTTCAATTGAGGCTTCCTAAACACTTGCTGAGACTGTTATCATAACTTTCCCTCAGCTACCGAAAAGAAGCTGAAAAAATGCTTCTATTCAATATCTTTAACGGACATTTACTTTCGTTTTAATAATTTGTATGCTATGATAAATCCTGAGCAATTCGAAACTAGAGGCTCCATAGAGCCTGTGTCGCTCACCTGGGTCTATGTGAATATTAAACAAAGGACACAGATGGATTTATGACAAAATTGTGTTTTGGTGATGGAGATGTGTTTGTAGATCTTACTTTTCTCAACATTCTTGCTGCTTACAATTATTCCTATATATAATGAACTTGGCCAAACAGATTCAGTGGAAAATGTTAGTGAAAAATTTTAAAACTGACAAAAAAGGTCAATAACTACCTAGGGGGACTTATTTTTAGGTCTTACTTTGTAGTACATTATTGCTGTTTCCAGTTTATCTCTATCGATAGTAATATTCAAGATAATAACCAAAAACAGCAAAGTTTCCTTAAAATTACCAATTCAGGGGTAGTAACCTAACAACGGGTTGTCTGATTCATCTAAAAAATTTCAGGGCAGATAGATCTTGACCTGATAAACAATTTACATCTGTCAGATTTTTTTCGATGGCGTCATATTTTGAGGGACCATGCATATGTGATCCTTACTGGTGGACTAAAGAATAAAGATACTTGTACTCTGTATAAAACTAGATATAATGTATCACTGGAATCAGAATGTTCTCTAGTTTATAATGAAATAAAAATAGTGTGTACTTTTAATATATTATAAAAATTCCATCCAATGAACATGGGTGTAAAAAGGTATAACTTTAACATAAAACACTTGAAATCAGGTCATGTGCACACCCATGAAGACATGATCCATGCACATTTTTCATAATCAAAACTGTAAGAATTTTGTAGTTTTTTACCTGGCCTTTCAAAAAAATCTTGTTTCAGGATACGGTCTCCTGCTCCGAAAAGAGCTACAGTGGCTGCATATCAGTTTTCATTTTTCACTGCTAAAAAAAACCAGACTGTTTACAGTGTTGTCTCCCCTCGAAACATGTATATTTTATTTCAATATAATTTTTAACATTATTTCAATCGTTCAACCTATTTTAATTGAATAATAAATGCTTTGGTTTTTGAGTTATAAACCAAAAACTGCATGTTACCCCTATGTTCTATTTTTAGATTGATTGATTGATTGATTGTTGGTTGCCTAACGTCCAGTGGCAAATATTTCATGCATATTTAGGACGAAAACAAGTTTACAATACATACAATAGGTAGGTCTGGTCACAATAATTGCCATCTTGGATGATGGTCGGGAAAATTTGAAAAAATAAGGGTATATTGGATAGGGACTGACAGTTTGCCTTGCAACAGATCACCCAAAGAGTTGTTACAAGGGAACATCAAAATAAAAGATAGGGTCACCGTACGTTTTTTTCCAGCTAAAATATAAAACAGGAAAATTCCATGTAGAATCCTCCAGAAAATGCAGTTTAAGAGTTACTTCCCCTAAAAATGTCAATTTATTATTTTTTTATAAACAACCAAAAATAATCAACATTGGCATAAATATTAATATTTATAATTTATTTTCTTATACATTGGTTCTTTTAAATGAAAATTAACATTAAATATCTGCATTCCTGAATCAAATTTGGCTAACACAATAGAAAATCTGGACCTTTAATTCTGTTTATTACAATCCCAAGATGGAAAAGACACACATACCACCTAAAGTTGCAAACAATTTCCTAACAACCCAATTCCACAAAATTTCAACTATGGTCATATATATCATGACCTTGTAGAAATTTTGTCATGTTAATTGAAGATTGAGAAAAGAGGACATTGAATTGTCACTTATGACTTCAAAACCTACAGTAGATGCAACAACGAAACAGGAACAGTGTTTTGTGCATATGGTTGCCAAATGTCAGTGGAGCTGTTGTTGATGCAAGCTCCACTTGTCCGACTTCAGCATTAGGTTGTTGCAACCATATTACAGTTACCAAAATGCAAGAGTAAGAAGGAAAATTGTAGACAACATACCAAGGGTAGCTAAATATGCCATTCAGGAACATAACTTTTATGCGATTATGGTGTAAATGACCTTCCATACTCTCAGCAGCGACGAGATGATAAACGGAGTAGACATTGTTTCCAACACATGAGGATATAAGTGAAAATGTTACATTTGTTACTCCCAACAAACTTAACATTGGACCAGGACATTCAAACTAGCAGAAAGTAATTCGTCTAATGAGCTTCTACTTTTGATCGGAAATTTAACAGAAGTTGTTATAGGATTAAGGGATTCAATGAATTCTAACACCAATAGAAATAATTCTTATACTTCTTTATCAGCGGATTTTCCCGGGAATATACAAGATACAAGACGGAATAGATTTCAACAAGTGCACACGGCAGATGAGCATGTGTTTACATTATACAAATGATACGATGTTTCTCCTAGTGAAAGCGATTGAGGGATAAATCCCACCCTTAACGTATCTAAAGCTTCTGTTAACGGAGTGCCCTCATCGTCTGTTCCTTTTTTGATATCATTTCACCAGCGCTTAAAAAGCAAATTATTAAAGGTAGGGACGTTAATTTAGCCGAATTACTTATGAAAGATTACGAATCCGTTCAGGCAGCTAGTACTTTACTTACTTGCAGTGGTCTTGAAATTAATAAACGTGAACTTCTACAATTGTTGGGGTAACCACGCTTTACAACTGCTCAGGATTCAGGGAATTCGACGGGAAAAGTATTTTCATTATTAGCAAAAATATTTTCAAAATTAGCTGAGATGATTTCCCAAGGGCAATACTTATATAAATTTATTACAAAAAATAAAATTATATATCTTTTATATTTGTCAGTTGAAATGTATTCGTTTCAGTCAGGCATTTTGTCTCTGTTATAGCACCACCAGCCACTTAATTACAGACTTGGTACAGGTCATTAAGGTCAATTACTAGTGTATACCAGTTGTAACCTACAGACGATAATCAATGAGTCCTTAACTATGTCGCAACGTAGTTAATTTATAGTATACCTTCATGGAGAAACTGTGGTTATAAATGTAAATTATTTGAATATATAGCATATAATTTGGTTTATAATTGTTTCGTCAGCTGCATTTTACTGCTCGTTTGAGAAGTTCTTCTCTTAATGATCCATAACGACTTTCGGGTGATTGTTTTTGTTTCTGTGTCTCGTCGAGAAGTTTATAGCTTAGCAGTCAGATAGCGGTCAGACCATATGCGTTAAAATAATCATTCTTGAAATTATTTTGATAAATAACGCTGTTTTCTTCTTTCTATCAGTATCGTTAGCAGTTCTTGTCTTACCAAAAATATGTACACAACACAAAATATTAGAACACAATATGCTCACAAATGTAAAGCTCTAAAATTTGTAAAAGATAAATAATTATCTTCTTCATAAGTTATCACTATATGGTATAGGAAATTGAAATCGTGATTTTGTCGTCATGTTTCACCAGATTATTGTATTTCATCAAAAGGATCAGAAGTTAAATGATAGTTCCCTGCGAGAAATGTATGTGATATATATTAAATAACAAAAATATTACATAGTGACTAATTGCTACTATACAGATCACATTAAAAATATTTTATGATAATAAGTTATTTGTTTGCGGGTTGAAATGAAAGCGGTCGAAAAGTATGAAAATATTAATATAATGCAAAAGAAATATTTTATAGTCGGAAACAATTTTTAAATCAAATAGTTATGTTTGTCATCGAATCAACTTTTAAGGACATTCGGTTTGATAGTTGTTGTATTTCTTAGTTTGATCTTCCTCGACTTTTTGAATGTAGTGTTCTGTTTACATTTGAAGTGAATTTAATCTAATCACCATTGTTACAACACCTCGTTGTGATATTCTGGTAGTTTATAGGTTTAGGCGTTCAGACAAAGACAATGGACTTGCACATGGATTTAATAGGGAAGTAGCATAATCATAGTATTATACAAAACAGATACGGAACAGATATGTAGTACAACTACATAGGTCTGTGTCCCAAGAAAGATAACTCAATTCTTACAATGATAAAGTAGGATATTACATTCCTCCCTTTGTTGAATTTATGAATCTATAATAAGATAAATTTCAAAAGAGAATTATAAAATTTAAAAATAAAGACTAGATTCTAAAATGACTAGAAAATCTTTTCTATGACTAGATTATCATGTAACAAAATAAAGAATAGAAAAATGATTGACATATACCTTTTTCACAAAAAGAATGATTAAATAAATGTATGGATGAGAACTTCTATATTATGCAAATGAAACAATGAGTATTATGATCATATAAACAAATAAAATATAAATATCGGACGGATTTATATTATTGATTGTCTATTAATGTTGTATTTGTAATTACTGAAATAATTAAATGTCAATATAAAAGTTAAGCAATCAAATGTTCAAGTTTGTATTGTTTATCTGAAAGTTTTTCTGTAGATCTCATCTGAAATGTTCATCAGGTTTTGGTCATCACACATTGCAAATCTATTTCTGAATAACTAATACTAAATTTCTATAATGAACAATAACTATTATGCACTTTTAAAAAAAGGGGATTATTATGCCCCATCACAATATCCTGTTTGAATGCATATTTAGGGGATTATCATGGCCCTCACTTTACACTCATAATCTTGAAGATATGATGGTGGTTTGCGGATACGTGTTGGACGACTTTGAATTGGAGATTTTATTTTGTTTTCCTCCTTCGGATGAATTTCAATATCGAGTTCTTCTTCTTCATTCAATTGATCGGAGAATTTGGCACTGTGTTTTGTACTTTTGAAGAATGAAGCATTGCGTGTTGTTTGCTTTTCGCTGTCCGAAACAGTTATCATGGTTCCTTTCTTCTTGATGACGGTTTGAGGTCTTGGATCAAATATCGGTGTTAATTTGTTCTTCTTAACTTCATTTCGAATTAACACAGTGTCTCCTTCTTCAATGTCATTTGACTTAGCTTTATTTTTCAGATCAGCTAAATGTTTCCTTCGTGTCTTTGCGTTTTCATCGTTTTGGCGTGCATATTCATCTAGTTCTGGTCGTTTTTCTTTTGGTATGCTCGGTAATTTTGTGTTTGTTTCCCTTCCGAACAGCAATTTGAAAGGATTTACTCCTGTTGAACTATGTGGAGTATTGCGGTATTGCCGTAAAAATCTATACATTGATTGTTTCCAACTTTTCCTCTCTACCTCTGCTGCTTTTAAGTTTTTCATCATAGGTTTGTTAAACGATTCTGCTTGAGCATTAGCCCGTGGCCATCTTGGCGTGATTCTCCTGTGTGAAAATCCTATGCTGGCAGCATATTCTCTAAATTCATATGAATTAAACGGACTTCCATTGTCGGTCTTTAGTATTTTTGGAATCCATTATGCCGCCAGCACTTTGTCCAACACTGGTATGACAGTGTGACCTGATGTGGATCTTATTATCTCAACTACAGGATATCTAGAATATTCGTCTGTTATCACAAATAGGTAGTCTCCAGACGGTAGTGGACCACAGAAATCTGCGCTTAGTGCAGTCCATGGTTCTCCTGGCATTTCTGACATTTTGAGTGGTTCCATTAGCTTAGAACGTGTTAGAGCTTGACATGCTATGCAATCTTTGATGAGTGAATCTACTCTGTCGTTGATGCCGGGAAACCAAACTTTTGATCTGATGAACGCTTTTGTCTTTGTTAATCCTTGATGTCCTTCGTGTGCAAGACTAACTGCACGGTCACGAAGTGACATTGGCATAACAATTATATTGTCTCTAAGTAAAATGTTTTCATCATGAACAACAAGTTCATCTTGAATGCTGCGATATACTTGAAGTTCTTGAATATCTAAATTGGGATCATCTAATTTCTTTAACTCGTACCACTTTCCATTTCTTGTTAATTCAATAGCTTTTTGAAGTGTTCTATCGGTCAAACTTGACTTCGCTTAGCGACATTGCTTTTGGAATTGCCTGATTTGCAATAAAGTTCACATATTGTTCAGCAACCTTCTCCTCGTGTGATCGCGTCTTGCTACACATAGCAATAGGATGACGGGACAAGTAATCTGCAGGATTATCACGCCCTGGCTGGTACTTGATTGTAAGCTTATAGGGTTGCAGACGTAAACCCCATCGTTCTATTCTCAGTGGTATTTTGGCCTTTTGCCATATCCTCTCTAGCGGCTTATGATCAGTTATGATATTTACATTTTTAGCTCCACGGATAAAAATGTCAAAATGTTCACAGGCCCATACTATGGCCAGTGCCTCTCTTTCTGTTTGACTGTACCTGTACTCTACATCTGTTAATGCTCTGCTTGCATATGCTATTGTCTTTTGATTTTGAGAGATAATTGCTCCAAGTCCAACTGGACTAGCGTCAACATATATGTCTGTTTGTAGAGAAGGATTGAAATAAGTTATTACTGTCTCACTAGATAGCTCAGTTTTAAGATTGTCAAATGCGTTTTGTTGCTCAGGAGTCCATTCCCAGTACATGTTGTGTCGTGTTAACCTTCTTAATGGTTCACAAATAGAAGCATAGTTTCTTATAAATCTAGATGAATAATTTGTCATTCCAAGGACGCTACGAAGTTCTGGAACTGTCGTTGGCGGTGCGGCATCTTTGACTGCCTTGACTTTACTCGGGTCTGGTGAAATACCCTCTTTTGAAAATACGACTCCAAAAAATGTAACTTTACTCTTGTTAAACTCGCATTTGGCTTTGTTAACTGTTTACCCGTTTCTTTGTAGAGCTTGTAGTGTATCGTTAAGAGCTTCGTCGTGCTCTTCTTGAGATTTTCCATATATAATGATATCGTCTGAAATGTTCTTTGCATTTTGCACGTTTTGTATTACGCACCTAATTGTCTCTTGAAAAATTTCTGATGCTGAAGAGATGCCAAAATTAAGTCTCTTATATCTAAATAATTCCATGTGTGTACTGAATGTTGTGATATATCTAGAGGGCTCTTGTAGTTCTAGTTGGTGATATCCTGCTCTCAAATCTAGTTTACTAAAGACTGAAGCGTGATTTAAATCATGAATGAGCTCCTCAACTGTCGGTAATAAGTGTCTTTCTCTTATAATGGCCTTGTTGGCCTCACGCATATCTACACACAGACGTATCTCTTCAGGGTTTTTCTTTGGTGGTGTTACAATCGGTGACACCCAGGGTGTTGGGGTATTCCCTATTTTCTCTATAATGTCTTGATCTAGTAATTTTTGTATTTCCTTCTCTACCTTTGGTCTAATGTGAAATGCTGTTTTTCTGTTTCTTTGCGCAACCGGTCTGATGTCAGTGTCAATATGTAGTTTTACTGAACCACCTGTGTATTGTCCAATTTCATCCCTGAACACATCAGGATACCTCTTCTCGGGAGCTTGTTTACTTATCGGTTGAATTATTTTAACAAGTCCTAGTTGTGATGCAGTAGGATAGCCAATCAATGCGCCGTGTCCGCCTCTCACTACGTAAAACTTGTGTACACCATATTTGTGTTTTGTTTCTACTCCTTGCTCACATGCTCCTGTGACTTCAAGAGGTTTGCCCCCTCCATAAGGCAAAAGTTTTATGTCATTTTTGTTAAGTTTTGGAGAGCCAATGTTTGTATGTGTTTTATCATCCAAGATATTGACTGTCGCACCAGTGTCTATCATCATTGAACATGTTGTGTTATTTACTTTGATCATAGTGAAGGGTGATTTCTTTATTGAGCATACTGCCTCTTTAATACTATATGAATATTCTTCATCTGAACTATCCAGACTTGCTTGATATGATTCTCTTTGGGACGTTTCTGTCTGTATTTCATGTACCCGTCTGTCTCTTGTGTATTTATTTTGTTTGCTTTTGCCTCGACATACTTTAGCAAAGTGATTTTGTTTGTGACATGCATTGCATGTTTTGCCATTTGCTGGGCACGGTCCATTATTATGAGGAAATTGGCCACCACAATTTCTGCATTGTGTCTGTCTAGTTGGGCGATTAGAGTAATTTGGATTATGATATGATGATGATGCCTGTTGACCTCTTTGTTGTTTATAATTTGTCTTTGGATATGTTTTGTTTGTGTTTGTAATTTTGTTTACAGTTGTTTCTCTCTCCATTTCAGTAGCTTGAGTGTCAGCCATTTCAAGAGTTCTTCCAAGTGTTAATATATCATTCAGAGTTTTGTCTGGCTCTCGCAGAGCTCGCCTGCGTAATCTGTTAGACTTGAAATTTTGTATAACTTGTGAAAGGATTTCCTTATCAACGTTTGTGAACTCACATGTTTTTGCTAGTTTTCTTAGTTCTGTTACGAATTCGTCAAGTGATTGTCCTTCTTTTTGTTTATGTGTACGGAATTTATATACCTCCATTTGAGTATTTTTCTTCGGTTCAAAGTACGTAGTTAGCACTTGCTTTGTGGCAGTATACGAAGCTTCAGTTTCCCCCTTTTCTGCATCATAAATGTCATACACACTCTCCCCAGCGTAGTGTAGGAGTAGGGCACGTTTGCGTTCTTCATTTTCGATTTTAAGGCCAACAAACAAATTTTCCAGTCGTGATACCCATCTTTCCCATCTGGGACCTGCGTTTGATTTGTCACTGGCATAATCAAAGATTGGATATGGTGGGAGTGATCCTGCCATGGTTTTTGCTTAGGTTCTTTGTTTTACCTCGTCGCCATTGTGATATTCTGGTAGTTTATAGGTTTAGGCGTTCAGACAAAGACAATGGACTTGCACATGGATTTAATAGGGAAGTAGCATAATCATAGTATTATACAAAACAGATACGGAACAGATATGTAGTACAACTACATAGGTCTGTGTCCCAAGAAAGATAACTCAATTCTTACAATGAGAAAGTAGGATATTACACTCGTAATATTTCGTTAGTACGATTGATGAAATACAGATGAATTGCTACTATACAGATCGCATCAAAAATATTTTATGAAAAAAAGTTCTGTGTTTGCGGGTTGAAATGAGAGTAAAAATGTATGCAACATGGGATTCAAGAAGTTCACGATAAAATTCAACCGCAGGCAATAGCCAATTATTATAATCTTTACATTATTGAAAAGCACTTTACGCCCATATGGACCAATGGCTTAAAACATTATACATAATATACAGTTTACATAAAACAATGAAAATAAACAATGGAGACACTTTGAACTATAATGTTTGTCTTTTTTTTTTTAATCAATATATATATATATACAAGAGATTCAAAATATATCAAGGACTCCCTGCCCTCAGTCTTAGTGACTTTTTAAAAAATGAGCCTAATTTGCAAGTGTCCTGTTTTGTTTCAGGATTGAGGATATGTTTTAAATTATCTATATCATTTAAGTTATTATATTTATTTTCATTTAAAAATTCTTTTCTTAATTGTTCATTTATTTTACATTTAAAAAAGAAATGAAACTCATCATCTAGTACATCACAATGTGTACATAGTCTTAAATCTCTGGGAATTTTCCTGTATCTTCCAGTTTCTATTAATAAGCAGTGGTCACTTATTCGAAATTTAGAGATTAGTTGTCTATATTCAAAGTTTTGAGAAAGTAGGTATGGTTCAAAGTTATAGCTTTTCTTTATTTTTTTTTTTTAAGTTGGAGTTTGCTATCCTCTTGTAAATTTAATATTTTATCATTATATAAATTTTCATAGGAGTTTTCTAGATTTTGTTTGTATATTAGCCTATTATTTTTATCCTTATTTTGGTTAACAATTTCTAAATCATTTTGACTTCTAACATGATTTACATAGGAGTACCAAGAATAAATACCTGCATTATGTAATGTTTTTGCCAAATTTAGTGTCTCTTTTAGTAAGGGACTAGTTTCTTCCCTTAATAGTCTATCATGAAAAGGAAGAGTTTGTCTTTTTATAAAGCAATCAATTCAGATCGAGCAGCTATATTGCAAGAGCATTTTTTTACTCCTAAAGTTAACTTATTAAATTTATTTAGTACTTTATCAGGTGGACTTTTGTCAATGAAATTAAGAGTATCTACTTTTTTGTTATTTTTATCTCCTTTAATTGAAGCTTTATAAAAGGATGAGTATGCATCCATATACCATATTTCACTATTATAAGTTAATATTGGTCTGACGAGTGAGTTAAATAAATGGTTTGACAAATTTACAGGAGTCTGATGAATCGGCTAATTCTTGTGCTGAATGAATAAGATTTCCATTCTGACTAATGATATTACCAAGAAATTTAAACTTTTCCATTTGCTCTAATTTATCACCATTATAATTAAAAGAATGGTTAAGATTTTTCCTATTGTTACTTGTGCTTAAAATCATAGTTTTAGTTTTTTTACTATTTACAGTTAACTATAATGCTAAAGAAAGAATTAGTCGGAAACGATTTTTAAATGAAAGCTATCAAATAAATAGCTATGTTCGTCACCGAATCTCCTAATATGGACATTCGCTTTGATAGTTGTATTTCTTTGCTTGATCTTGCTCGACTTTCTGAATGTAGTGTTCTGTTAACATTTGATCACCATCATTTCAACATCTCGTAATGTTTTCGCAAGTACGATTAATGAAATGCAGATGAACATCAAAGTTATTTTCTGTTAGCATTCTCTCCAAGCAGTACACTTTATTTTAAAGGTGAACTCCCGAACATACCAAACACTGATTTCCGGAAATGTTGGAGCAGTTGAGGTTGTACAGTGTATACGAATTCATTACGCTAATGCTTTTCTTCAATTTTTACCACATCTTCTTTTTTATATTGTCTCATGGGGATAATGGTCTCTTTAACACTCAAAACATCTCATCACAGATTTTTGGGGAAAGACGGCTTCAAGCCGTCAATCCCCTATGGGGTTGCCCAGAGTGACACTCCCTCACATCATTCATTTTGTTTTTATACATGTTATAGTGTGGAAAACCCCCCAACAAATCTTACTTAGATTGAAGAGAAGGAGACCCAGAAATGAATAGTTTGACTTTAAACACTTTTTTTACACATTTCCCTTCTGTTTCTCACGAAATTATCGTATCTTGAACTCTCCTTTACACTATTTACGTTTATTTTACAATCCGGAAAAATTAGTATGACGAGATATTCTAAATATATCCAACCTACATTGTATTTTATAGTGACGTCATTCTTGGAAGACGCAGGATATCCTTCACCAGTTCACTGGTTATTTAAATCATTCTTAGAGATCGTGCACTAATTACAAATTTGTATTTGTTAAATCTAAACATAATATTGTTTACTGTAGATGATTTAAACATCAACATACAATACTTTAATTTGTAGGTCAACAACTTTCAAAATAAACAAAGTTCGTGGGGTTACATGAGACAGGGGAAAGAAACGATTTTATTACTTTTTTCGGGTCTCACTAATGAGGGACAAGAAGCGTCAAAAAGCGTTAAGAAGACTATTTAGCGACAAGAAAAAAATATTCTTCTTGTCGCTTTTTGTCGCTAAAATTCTTCTTGTCGCTAATTAGTGAGAATACTTTTTTCTGTAAAAATTATGGGAATCTTCCTCCAATTCAGGAGCACCTCAATTGATGAGTAATTATCCACTAAAATAAAAGTTAATGTATTTAAACACTTCAAATGTGACATTTCATTGGATTAGTAGTCTTCTATTAAAACTATTTTTTTGTGTACCTACATAATCATTGTAATGGTAAAAAAAAAAATAAAAAAAAAAAATCATTTTGTAGTTTAAACATATTTATTATTTACAAATATTTCAAAATTAAGATTTGGAAACAAGCTTCACAGTTTACATCACTCATATTATTTTTTTTATTAGTACCTGTTTCCCTGTGATGAGAGTTGTAACTCGGAACTTTAACAATGGAAATTTAAAACTGAATAGATTTTTCAGTCAACACTTTCTAAAGAAAAAACTTAAAAGTCCAAGAGTACTGTCACAAAAAAATGGAAAATGGCCCTAGCCTGCAGTTCAGTGGTACACAATCAAGATTTCAAAAAATATTGTAGTTGTTTTGAAATGACAGAATTCAGTTGAGTTTTAGATAATTAGCTACCAACTTTAATCAAATGTTTAGATTTACAAGATGCAGATCTCTTCCATTGGTCCAAATTGAATCCTAAACTAAGGAAATGAAATTACATAAACAACAATTGATTTCAATAGTGTCAACCTTTCTACATGTTCTAGCTGTTCTCTTTTTCATTCTTCATATGAAAACTATCAAAAGATACCCCCTTTCCAAAAACATAATTAAATAGAAACAAGGGCCGTCTTTCCCCTCAGAGCTATTCAGCTCTTTGATTTTCATTACCAACCCCCACCCCACCCCATTTTTGTTGCTGAGGGGGAATTTAGTCTTATCCTTGTCCCTCCCCTTATCATCCATAGGTCTCGAAAATGGTTATTGTTATTATGTATTCAGAAATATCCAACTTTAGTTTTTGTAGTTCTAAAATTCTTGTTTTGTTTGTAGGTCTGTAGTGACTCTAATGATGTTACCCAGGACGCTCATACAATTGAATTCCAAGAAGAAGATATACTCAAATCAGAAAGGGCATCTTGCGATCCAGAGGAAGATATGTCTGACCTGAAATTAAACAAATCAAACAATGATTTTGATAATTTTGTAAGCATCAATGATGAAGAAGAAATGCATTTTTATAGTGATGATTCTGACATTGAAATAGACAATACCATAGGTAATGATTCTTCTGAATATGGAAATAAAGAGAATTAAGATACTTTTGACGAAGATATGAAGCCTTTATATCCCGGATCATCTGTTACAGTTGGTGCATTTATGCTGCTGATTACTAATTTCTGCATGAAGCATAATCTTGTTGGAGATTGCATTTTACAGCTTCTAAATATAATAGCTTTCATTCTTCCCCCTGGACATCACCTTTGTACAAGTCTTCATTAATTCAAGAAGTATTTTCAGCACTAGTAACCCGAATGTAACTTGATCGGAGGAAAACGTGTTAACGCTATTTAAATGAGATTGATCGTTATTTGATAAAGATTGACAAAAATTAAAAATTAAATTTAAGTCATTTCAATTCATATCAATTCATTTTAACGCCAGTCAAATAGATTTCTCTGCGGTGAATCAATTGAAATCAGATTGCTGGTAACTTGCGTTAAACTAATAGGCCACGCCCCTGTTTAGCTATTTCAAACATACAAAGATGTTGAGATTACCTCCCTTGACTAAGTTGGTCGATGTTTTTGAAGCTCATACAAAAACTTAGTTTTAACAAGGATTTATACAATTTGTGCAAATTCATACACCTTCTGATTAAATTTCATAGATTTCCATTCACTAATACTAAAGTTATGGTGCAAAAAAGTTGATTCAACTACTATTCTTTACAAAGAAAGATAACTCCAATTGATTTCTATTTACTTAAAAACCAAGAAAAATGCTTATTTGGACCCCTTTTTGGCCCCTAATTTCTAAACTGTTAGAATCAAAACTCCCAAAATCAATCCCAACTTTCCGTTTGTGGTTATAAACCTTGTGTAAAAATTTTATAGATTTCTATTCCATTTTACTAAAGTTAGAGTGCGAAAACTAAAAGTATTCGGACGACGATGACGTCAACGTGATAGCAATATACGACGAACATTTTTCAAAGTTTGCGGTCGTATAAAAATGATGGACCTTTAAGTCAGCCAGAAAATATTTCCTTTACCTTTAACACTGATAGTGCTCCAGTATTTAAAAGTAGTAAAGTTTCTGTTTGGCCATTATTTATGGTAATCAATGAACTTCCATACAAACTACGGATGATGAAGGAAAACATGATTTTAGCTTGTCTTTGGTTTGGTAACCAAAAACCATCCATGAGCACTTTCCTCTCACCATTCAAGAAGTTAAACAATGGTATTAATTGTTTTTTCTCCAGCGCGAGGAAACTTTATAAGCAAAGCTTATTTATTATGTGGTACTGCTGACCTTCCTGCAAGGAGCATGTTATGTAATGGTGTACAATACAATGGAAGTTATTCATGTTGGAAATGTATGCAGAAAGGTGAGACAGCCAAAAGTTGGAAAGGACATGCACATGTTTTCTATTTATTAAAGATAATCCCAAAGGTCCACAAAGATGCCGAGAAAATGTCATTGAGGATACAAGAAATGCTTTAGAAAATATGGAAAACAAATCAAAAGTCATTGCAGTAAATGGAATTAAAGGTCCATCTTGGCTAACATTTTCCCCATTGTTTAATATAATAGATGGAATAGCTATAGATTATATGCACGGTGTACTGTTAGGTGTAATGAAATTAATACTAAAATGATGGTTTTTCCCACAACTCAAGAACAACGTTTTCAGTATTCATAATCACATTGCTGATGTTGATAAAAAAAATCCTAAGTATTCGCCCAACATTGAATATAACTCGTTTACCTAGGTCTATTGAAAATGATTTGAAATACTGGAAAGCTAATGAATATAGATCATTTTTATTATATTATAGCCTTCCTGTTTTACATGGTACACTTGACAATACTAGATTTAATCATTTTGCTCTTCTTGTAAATGCTATACATATTCTATTAAAGAATTGTTCAACTAAAAATGAATTTATGAGAGCTGAATCATTCTTGATGGAATTTAATTCTTATTTTGAACAATTGTATGATATATGTTATATGACTTTAAATGTTCACCAGCTTGTTCATCTGGCAGATAGTGTTAAATGTCTTGGACCATTATATACTCATACTTGTTTCTCCTTTGAAGATAAAAATGGTCACTTGTTAAAAATGATTCGTGGAACTCAAAATATTGATAATCAAATAATTACTGGTGTGTCTTTTGTGCAAAAAATTCCTGAACTAAAGCTAAAATTCATTGTAGAGGGAACTGAATTGGACAAATCAATTGAATACCCAAATATCTTTAAAAGAGGGGAAATGATTTCACAAGGAATTTATATTTTGGGCAGTATTAAAATGAGAACACTAACAAAACATGCATTAGATGCATTATGTAAATATTTGTATTTGTACCGCCAAATGATTATTTTGCAACCTTCAAACGAATTGAAATGAATGATAACTTAGTTTATGGTATGGAATATGCCAGAATGACAAAAAGAGATAATTCAGCCATTATGTTCAAACACAATGGAAAAGTATGTTTTGGAAGAGTGTGTTTTTTTATAAGACTAGATTTTAAAGAACAGAGAGCAAACACAGTTGAAGCATATACTGAATGTTTAAAGTGTGTAAATTATTCTGACCATAGTGGCATTTTGTCAATCAAGAAGACTGATATTAAACAATGTGTACCTATCATGAACATTATTGAGAGTTGTATGTATGTATCACCTGAGGGTTCAAAAACATCTTATATTTGTCGCTTTCCAAATAGGCTAGAGTCTGACTGATATTTATTTAAATAAATATGTACATAATGACATGACTTAATCACTAATTATCACATACAGTTCTATTTTATATTTCTTGTACGTTTGTACATAATGTACGTAACATGTTGGAAATTAAAAAAAATATTTAACATGTAAAACCCAATATATAATAAGTGTAATTCATTTATTTTATAATATTATATGTAATTAAACATTGTTTGCAAGAGAAAAGAAATAGTTTATGCAAGCAACCAAACCTATTTTTCAAGTTTTGTCTTATTTATAGTAAAGAAATGCTTTCAATTCAGACGAGGAGAAGAGGGGGAATAAATAAATTTCAAGATTACTTTTCTACAGGTTTGACGCCTGTGTAACTTTTCATAAAAATTCTTAAGTAAAAAATTACGCCTCAGACTTAAAATTTACATCTCAGTATCTAAATTTTACGCCTCATATTGCTATTGAAAAAGAACAGTGAAAAAATTCCTGGTCAATTTCAAGTCGTAATTTTATTCAAATACAATTTCTGCCATTTGACGCCCAGAAATAAAAATTTTACGCCACGAAATTAAATTTTTACGCCTGGAATTATGTTTTTTTTTCCTTGCGTCATTTTATAAATATTCCAATTCCTGGCCATCTACAGGCGTCGTTTTAAGTTTACAGAGGGACACCGGGTGGATTACGCCTACTTGACGGGTGTATTACGCCTGGTTTGTTCATTCTACTGAATCAACATAAAATCATGTTGTTTATCATACAAGTTAATTGGAAAACAAATACTTGTTTGACTTATATAAAGTGAGGGTTGCTATTATTTAACTTACACATATAATTAAGAGTTTACTATTTTTTTTACCTGTTTTGTTTTCTTAATCTACCATTTCATAGTTTATACACTAATATAATTGGATATTTTCTTACCCGATGTTATATTTCTTACATTTTTATAAAGTGTTTGACTCCTCTCATGATTTTGTTATTCACACCAATAACATGTTTATATTTTTATTTTCCATTTTGTTGATGGAGAAACAGCTTTACATGATGCTGCTCAGTTTGGACAGATTGAAACAACAAAATTGTTAACAGATCAAGGATGCAGTCCTTGGGTGAAATCAAAACAGGTAACATTCAGTTTTATTCTTATTAGATAGATACATACTTTATTCTCTAAAAACTAAATACAGGTCTACAGAGAAAGTACAATTACAATATAAATACAAATACAATAGCTGAGGGTAAACAGATGCAGATAATATATAATAAAGTACAACTTTATGATGGAATACCTGTATAATAAACAGGTTAAACTTAACATGAAGAAATCAGTCTGTGCTTAACGTTTACATGGAGGGACTAAACTTTTTATTAATACACTTAATGAATGAACACAGTTTTCTTAAAACTGATTGTGTTTGTATTAGGGGATAGCCTAGGCTACTATACTTATATGTCAATAAATGGATACAGTTCTGTAGATTATGCATTAATAAATGATAAGTCTCCTGTCCTCAGTGAAATACTTTAAATTGTAATATAAAACAAATTTTGACCTTAAAAGTCATAGAAAAAAATGGAAATATTTGAAAACATATAAATGGACTGAAAATTCACAAAATTTACTACTTAAAGCTCTTACATCAGAGCATATTAAAACGATATATTAAATTTTGAATTCAATGAGTATGAGGGAAATCAGAAAGTGGTTGATGGTGCAACTGAAAATTTAACTAATATTTTTAAAAATATCTCTGAGATAACTTGTAAAATCTCAAAAAAAATTAAAAGTAAAAGAAAAAAATATAGAAAGGTATGGTCAGACAATTGTGTCTATGAGACAAAAAAAAAAAGAAATAAACTTGGTTGGAAATAAACTTAAAAAATGTCCAAATAATCATACACTGCCAACATACCTTCTACCAATCATTAAAGTCCAAATTATTTTATCATTTAAACGGATGTTTTTTTTTCTCTCGAAAGACTGCTTGAAAGACAATAATCTCACAATTGAATTTTGAAATACCCAAACTCATCGACTTTAAATGCCTCAAGTAATAAAAAATGAGACTAGTTTTACAATTCTAAATTGTATGTACAAAATTATTCAATGTCAAAGTCTGCAGTCTTGAATCTAATCAGAAAAGTCCGGATTGCTAATGGAAAGAATATCATCAATATATCTGAAAGTGAAATTAAATAACCTGGTTTCTTTTATGTTCTTGTTTTAGACGAGTGTTTGAAGGAACTCCGATTCATATGAAAATAAGAAGTTGTTGGCAAGGAGAGGCGAACAGATCGTTCCCATGAGAATGCCGACAATTTGGTGAAAAAGTCTACCGCCAAATTCAACAAATATGTTGTCAATAAGAAACTCCAGCACACTGATCACTTGTTCCTCTGTGCAACATGTTTTGCCTTATAGTTCCCTATAAACAAAATATGCCTTATGGTAAAAGCGTATGCTACCATTTATATGATGAAAAGCATTGTGGATAATTTCTTTTAGACGGTTTTTCATTGAAAACCTCTATTACAATAATGGACAAAGACAACTAATTATTTGTTTGTTTTACAATTTATAAATGCTTGTCGGGATTCTATAAGGCAATCAAAACTTTATGATTGAAAGTTCATTTCCCTAATCACGATATAATAAACAGTTATATAAGTAAAAGGTGTGAAAATAAATGTTCATGTCATAAACAATATTACCTACGGGCAATGCCCCGTACTTAATCCTATTGATTTTTAATCACTAGTAAACCAAACTATGACACGGTAATTAACAACTTGCAGTTATTTTCCATAAACAGTTTAAATCAATTTTAAAAAGTAAATTATCACTGATATTCCATATATTTATTATTGATTTGATTAAAATACTTGTATCTTCTTTTAATAAAAAAAAAAAAAACACGTTTTATGTTACAATGTTTATGGCTAGTCAACACTATACTAAAACTGCATACCAAAACCGGAAATAAACATCCGACTTCATACACATTTATCGGGATTATTCTTCGTTGAATTCTTAAATTCGTGGTTCGCTGTGACCCACGAAAATTGGTATACCACGAATAAAAATGAATCCACAGTGCATGTTTTTATTAATTTGTATTTGTTATACATTTATTAATTTATAAGTATATTTTCATTCTATTAAGTCATGGTGACTTCTTCTCTACAGCATTTAGCTTTTTTTTCAAAAAAACAGCCAGATTTTTCAAAGTAATTAAGTTTTCTGTTCTTAAAAGACTAGTTAAAGTGTCTCTTTTACAATCACTTTGACACCATGATGGTAAAAAATTCTCCTTATCAGCCAAAATTAGACAAACTAGTAACAAATGGAATTCATCTTCTATTTCATTTGTACTACAAATTCTACACAACCTATTTTCCCTTGTTCTATAGCTAGCTTATGGTTTGAACATAAAATTGAAAAAAAATCATATCTAAAGTTTTTAAACAGTTTCTGTATATTTTTATTTATACAAATATATTCCTAATTTTTTTTTAATAAAAAAAGCACTTTGATGAGTTGCCAACATAATCTGACCAAGTTTGTAAATTTAATTCTGGAAGTCTCTGTTTAAATAAATGTATAAACCGTTTTGCATCTCCAACACTTTGATTTCCCCATACAACACCAAATCCATTTGAAAATAATAGTCTTTGCACTTCAGAAAACCAATTAAAACGTCCATGTCCATTCATCGTAAACATCATATGATAGCATGGTTTATGGGGATATAACTAGTCCATTCATCTTAAACATCATATGATAGCATGGTTTATGGGGATATAACTAGTACATTCATCTTAAACATCATATGAGAGCATGGTTTATGGGGATATAACTAGTCCATTCATCTTAAACATCATATGATAGCATGGTTTATGGGGATAGAACTAGTTAGGCACATTGTTTGACTGTCTTAATGTAAGAAACTTGAATGGAGGTCACCAGAAGAGAAAAGATAATCTTAAACCGTTTACAAATCCAAATGATCCCAGGTTGGACTATCTCACTGATTATTTTTTTGAAAGTATTTTGATGATTGGAAGTGTTGAAGTAAGACCTGGAGAATTTAGCAAGACACAGACAAATCCAATGCAGTTAAGCTACCAAACATTCGAAGGCTTTTGGATAACTGTTCGTTCTGTTGTGGAGTGTACACGACTGTTATTGCGTAAACGAATGCCATTTGTGTTGACAGAAAGGTTTCACAAGACCCAATTGAATAGCATTTTGGGATACATAGGACAAGTGGTGGTTGCAATGACAATCCAACTGTAAACCAGTTAAACCATGCTTGTCAAAATAAGGTCAACATGCAATTGCACCAGCGAGGGGGAAATACAAAAAGGAGACTGAATTATCCACATGTCATAGATATAGACACTTTTTATATTCCCGCATCCGGAAATGTAATCATGTCCATTTCCTGTACCGTTTTTCTGTGAGAATATTTGTTTCAGCATGAAACCTATTGCACAAGAATAATAGTTATGCTGAACGGTGCCCACTGGTCACCCTACAAATAGAACTTTCTGTGTAGTAATATTGTAGTTTTAAAAATAGAAAACTAAAAATAGACAATTCTTCATTCCATTTAGCAATATACGCTAGATCTAGATCCTGTCAACGTCTGCATTATCTGTAAATAAAATTAACATATATATACCGAGCAATTGAATACAATGAATAACACAAACTTAAGTTTAATTAAGTCATTCGAAGCAAAATATTTGTTTCATTCATTTTGCATGATTTGTCATTTGTGATTGCATGATTTGTCATTTGTGATGACACGATTTCTTTTATAAATGTTCAAATCACAGACTAGAAGGAAATCTTTTTCCAGAAGTCCCAAGAAAATGTAGATGAGAGTGGTATGTATGCATTTGATTTATTGTATCAAACTTTTAATATGATGGAAACATACACTGTTTATATAATGCTGCAACTATTATTCTTTTTGAACTTAAAACTTGCAATCGTTTCTGGTAAAATGGCCACTAATGCTGGATTGAACAAATCATTTTTTTAATTTCTTGATTACCTTACACAAATATTAGATTTGGTTACTTTTGGTCACCTTATTCATATATTAGATTTGTTAACCTCTGGTCACCTTATTCATATATTAGATTTGGTTACCTCTGGTCACCTTATTCACATATTAGATTATTTTTACCTCTGGTCACCTTATGTTATGTTTAAATTCGATTTGGTTATCTCTGGTCACCTTATGTTTATATTGGATTATTTTACCTCTGGTCACCTTATGTTTAGGGTGGATTTGGTTACCTCTGGTCACCTAATGTTTATATTGGTTTTGTTTATATATGGTCAGCTCATGTTAACATTGGATTTGGTTATATCTAGTCACCTTATGTTAATATTGGATATGGTTATCTGTGGTCAACTTTTGTTTATATTTAATTTTGTTACCTCTGGTCACCTTATGTTTATATTGGATTTGGTTATCTCTGTTGGACTTTAAATGCTAGAATGGGGTAACTTTTGGTCACTTTATTCATATATTGGATTCGGTGACCAGAGAGGTCACCGTATGTAAACATTAGATTTTGTGACCTCTGGTCACCTTATGTTAATATAAGATTTGGTGACCTCTGGTCACCTCATGTTGATATTGGATTTGGTTACCTCTGGTCACCTTATGCAGATATTGGATTTTGGGACCTCTGGTCACCTCATGCAGATAATCGATTTGGGGACCTTTGGTGACCCTATGAAGAAATTGGATTTGTTTTATATTTTGTCACCTTATGTAGATATTGGATTTGGTTATATTTGGTCACCTTATGCAAATATTGTATTTGGGACCTCTGGTCACCTTATGTAGATATTGGATTTACGGAACTCTGGTCCCCTTATGCAGATATAGGATATGGGGACCTCTGGTCACCTTATGTAGATATTGGATTTGGGGACCTCTTGTCTCCTTATGCAGATATTTGATTTGTGGACCTCTGGTCACCCTATGAAGAAATTGTATTTGTGAAATATCTGGTCATCTTATGCAGATATTGGATTTGAAGACCTCTGGTCCCCTAATGCAAATATTGGATTTTGGGACATGTGGTCACGATATGCAGATATTGGATTTGAAAATTGAAACAATCCACACTACATTTTTATCGGAAAGCTAGGTAGAACAATTGACTAATAATTATTGATGTAAGAGATACTATTTTATTTTGCCTTACAATTCGACTTGGTCCTATGTTTAACTGTTGATATGTTTAACTGTTGATATATATAACACTGCTTTTCTCATTTATTTTTCAACGGTTTAACATGCTCTTTTTTATTGTAGCTAGGAAACATTTGAAATTATTGAATACAATTTTTGTTATTAATTATATAAATTAAGCATTATAGTACCAACATATTAAAACATTTTAAAAAGAATATTTAAGTCAGTAAAATAACATGCATTCTTGTAAAGTCTTTTCTTTGTTTAAATTAAATGATTCTTATGAAAACAAGGAGAATTAAAATGGTGTCATTATATAAAATATGAAGGCAAAGAAATGTGCTGTAATAATAAAATTATTGTCTCAATTTTTATTTGCAGAGAAATTATTGGCCATGGTATAGGCGAACTAAATAAAACAAATGTTAACAAGGCAATGCATGGGAAAGTTTTAGATGCCTCTTGGAAGACAATAGAGACAATGCTGCAAGGTAATGATTTATTAGACACTTCACACGTATTATCTTAACTTAAAACATATTTTATCATTTGCTTAAAAAATATTCCCTATTTGAGACAGCAAACAGACCTAGTCCAATGTAATAATTGGCCAATGCATCTGCTTCACAAAATCTTTATTAGGAATAAGTATTTGTTATATTAAATTGTATACATTTGGTAACATCAGTATCTTTGCAAAACATGTCAAGAGCAAACTATATATGTCCTACTTTTAAAGCCTTTAGGCACCATTGTAACATAAACAAAACATTAAGTGAATATCAAGAAAAAGCAGTTTCTCAAAATAAGTATACTATTTCATCATTTTTTTTCATTGAAATGGTTTACGAATGGATCCTTTCTTTCTGTGGGTAGATTTGAAACCGCCTTCATCATTATCTTAACGCCCCCATTTTTTCAGAACACACTTTCGGCTTACTGAATAGTCATGATCAGTTTTTTAAATTTGGGATTTTCTGCTTGGAAAAAGCGGTTGTTGCTTTCGCTTTCTTATCATGCTTATTGTTTTGGAAAAATGTTGGTTGTCTTACAAATATGTAATGCCACTGTGAGTGCTTGTAAAAAAGTTTTCTTTTTATTCACATCAATTGTCTTGAAATTTGTATTGTTTACATATATTTGTATTGTTTTTCTTTGAATGGCCTGGTCAGTTAATGCTTTGTCTTCCTTTAATTGTTGTTTGGTTTCATCAATTGAGGTAGACTCTATGTCAGTTGATGGAACTACCATTTATGCTACCATCACACAAACACAATGTATACCATGGCTATTGGCAAAACATGTACATATTTATTTATAGTGGATTGGGAAACAAGTTTTACAACTTATATTAATCCCTTTCCACTTTGCGGGTGCGAGTGCTGCCTTGTAGCGGCATTAGCCTACTCTTTTTCGAAATCTACAAGGGTGTCTTTAACGTGCAAGAGATATGGCTCTCTCTTAACACAGGTCAGCCATTTATCGTCCCCTTCCGACGGGCTGTCATCGTTTCCTCAAGACCATACTCGCAAATGGTGTCAAGGGAGAGCCGAAAATTGAGTTCCTGAAATTTTCATCCCAAACGGGATTCGAACCAGGAACCTTTGTGTAAGTAGTCCGATACACTAACCACTACACCACGGCTCTACAATTATACATTATACAATAATCGCTAACATAATACGATTAATAATATTAAAGATCATATTTCCTTGTAGCATGTATAGCATTTAAAATTTGTTCATTCTTAACGCTAGTTGCCCTGTGACCTGGGACCTAAATGCTTTTTGTTTAGGAGACTCTCTGATCATAGGTTCCAATAAATCATCAAGTTTTGGTACCTGGTAGAAGTCATTATACCAAGAGAAAAAATGGTGAAGATGGAATAAAAAAATATTAGAGCACAACTTAGTTCTTTATTTGAAGAAAAGGCAAACATATAGGGTCCCTTTTTAACAGCAATTAGGACTATTCCTAAATTAAGAAGATGTGGCATGTTTACCAATGAGACAACTCTCCACAAGAGACAAAAATAATTCAAAAAAAAAAATAACAACTATAGGTCATCGTATGGCCTTCAACAATGAGCGAAGACCATACCGCATAGTCAGCTATGTTTGATAATACGTCTGCTGATAAAAAAAGTGCAAAGTGACGCATCACTCGTTATTTATTACTTTACGAGTAAATAATTACATTAGATGTATGTTTCATTATGATATTTTATTCTGATTGGCTAACTGCACATCACGTGTTATTCCGTAAGCAGTTGCATTGCTCAATACAACTTTTCACTCATGATAACACGTGCTCCAACAATAAAGTGCACAGGTGAATTAAATAATAAAATATATAAAATTCGTGTTTTCATGATCATAGCTAAAAAATGTAATTATAAGTATTGAATGCTTCTTTTTGTAACTTTATAGGGTTGTAAAAGCGTTGACCGTGCGTACATTTTTTTAGAATAAAGCGCTTCCGCGCTTCATACAAAATGTACTTCGGTCAACGCTTTTACACCCCAATAAATTTACAAAAAGAAGCATTCAATTCTTAATAAATATCGGTCTTTAATAAATGCAGGTATTCCACTGCAACCCGTTTGAGAAAGTATTGTGAAGACGAAGGATAATGAGCTAATTGTATTCGTGGTTCAATATAACTCTTACAACCACCATGCGCGATGCCTGTCAATTGACAACTGAACATTCTGGAAATTAAAGCCCACGTGCCACAGGTAGATGAAAATATCTTTGTCGTTGTTAGTACTGAACATAGGAATTAAAACCCTCATGGCACAGGTAGATTGAAAATAACTTTGTCGTTGTTAGTATTGAACATTGGAATTTAAGCCTACATGACACAGGTATATTGAAAATAGCTTGTCGAAGTTAGTGATACAGGAGGCTTTACGTCACCAACCCTGCTGAATACTAAAATGTAAATACTACACACGTGTAAAAGAATCTGAGGATTCATTTAAAAAGAGGCTGTCAACCTCTCAAAATCTCTACATGATGAGCAGAGAAAGATCTGGTATACTGGTATACAAACTTTATTTAAATAATTTAGCATCAATGAAAATTATACACTTAATCATTAAGTGTGTAATTTTCATTGATGCTGAAGTATACAAAGCCTTAATTTATTAGCCGAGTCTTTAAACATCAGCGGGAAGAGTGGGTAGGTCAACGCTCAACCCTTAATTCTAATGGCCAAAATGAAAAGACAAATGACATATCAGAACAGAGACCAATGGCCTCGACTGATGTTAATAGAAGTCGTGTTTTGCCAGTAAGGGTTACATCGTTATTTCCAAATGAAAGTATTATTGCGAAGAACGCATCGACGATAACACTTGTGAACAAGACATTAAGGCCAGCTGAAGTAGGCGGAATACAGATAGATTTGTGCATGGCATTACTGCTCTTATGCTGTGAGGTTGAGCATTCATGGCACATGTACCTATGGGGCATACCAGTCACTCAGAGATGCAATCTGGGGCCTTTGGCCTCGTTTGCATGTTTATTTATATAGGTACATTTATTGTATGGACTATTTACCAGAACGGCACTGCAATTTGTAAAACGTTAATTGATTGTATTTATATTCAGTCATTTGTGAATCTGCTTGAATGTTTAAGGATGCTTCTAGTGGCATCTGCAAATGTAGGGGGTAATGTACTTTTGTTTTCGGTAGTGTTTTATCTTGCTTTTTAGGTTTATTTTATAGTTTAAATATGTGACTGATTCTACAAGAAGGGGACGGATGTGGTGCCGCTTGTGTATACCTAGAAGAACCAGTTAATATCTTACAGTATGCCTAACACTACCCCTGGGCGACTGACGTCATGCGGATTCTCTTCGACTTCCGCTTACTATATGATCAACACATGTTTTGTATTTATGCTGTCTGCTGACTAAATATATTCATCAGATTTACAGATATTAAAGGTATTCTGTTTATAACATACACATCTTACTTATTTATGCCATATCGGCACAACAATATGATAATTTGAGATTTAAACCTGATTAAAATGGATGATTCGCAGTGAAACTAGTAAAAAACAGAAGTCGGGTAATTGTAGTACACGTGTTATAAATACACGGACATCCTTGTTTTTGCTTGTATAAGACATTCGTTAGACCGCGCGGTCTTGCTTTCGTTAGTGATCGGTTGATCGCACTGTCGAGTTTTTGTTAACGATATTAACATAATTTTTTTAGACCACACGGTATCAGAGGCTTATTATGTTAGTTATACAAGAAGGATAAAAACCTTATATATTTCTTTATTAAAAGGTAAAAAGTAAAGGATTAGATGCCTAGCTCCACGTCAGCAACTGGACCAGACAAAAAAAAGAGTAAGAGAGGATAGACATTTACATTTTTTGCGTAAGCTCTGTAAATAAAGAAGATATCCCGAAGTCTTTAGGAAAGGAGATACTAAACAAGGCAGACTTGGGGTCGAAAAAAAACTCTATTTCAGGGAGAAACAGTGAGTGAAGTGACTAACAAGTTGATGTCAGAAGATGGATTCCCGACGCTCAAGGAAGCAGGTGGGTTTGAGTTATTTAGATGTCATCAAAGCACCCGCACATTTACTCTATTTTTTGGCAAATGAAATGCAGATGACCTGAAGAACAATTTTGTTTTAATAAATATAATCGAATGTGTTGTTCTACCGTCACGAGTGTGATATACAAGCATGCTAACCTTGCCCCTGTTTTGTATACGCCTATCCCAAGTAAGGAGCCCTTAATTACACCATTTCTATAATATTCATTTACAGGTTACCTTCTTTATGGTGGACATCATAGTACTAGGTCAAGTAACAGCAATATTGCTTTTGTTTTTAGTCCATGGATTTATCAGTTATGAACAGTGGTATACTAATGTTATCGCGATATCACGGGTGTGTTCTAGTAGAATTAAAAATTATTTGATGTTTAATTATTCAATATAACATGTTTAAGCCTGATGCTTGGTACAACATATATTTTGGTAAGTTCTGAGTTTATAATTGTATGTTTCTTCAAAAATGATCAAAATATCTTTCAATAATTTAAATATGTGCATAAAACTTTGTCTTTCATTCTATGGAGAGAATTAATTTTCAATCACATCATGCACGTTAATAACAGACGTAGGTTATAACAGAGAGAACTTTATCATGGAATAACAACAGGGTGTTATTACCAAGAGATCACTTTTGAAAACCTTTAGTTTTTATTATTAAATATTAAATTCTCTAACATATTCGAGATGTTTAAATTTCATCGAAAAGGTTGAACGATATAGAGATCAAAGGATTAAAAAGCAAAAGCTGTTGAGAAAAAGGGGGAGGGGACAATTGTACATTGTCTAAAATGCAAAATAATCACAATTACTCAAGTGACTAAATTGAGATATTATCCTGTGCATTTATAATAGTGATTTAGTTCTTTTAAGACCAAAATGAGATTTTAAGTTTTTGCGATATAAAGAAACAAAATAAGCATTTGGTCTTTCATTGTCAATTTTTGCATACAAAAAATAGTTATTTTTTTGTTTTATTATATAACATGTTTAGGCCTGGTGCTTGATACAATATATATTTTGGTAAATTCTGAGTTTATAATTGTATGTTTCTTCAAAAATGATCAGAATATCTTTCAATAATTTAAATATGTGTATAAAACTTTGTCTTTTATTCTATGGAGATAATTAATTTTCAATCACATCATGCACCTTTAGTTTAGTATCATGTAGTATTGTTAACTTTGTTTCTGAAAAGAATATAAATATTAAATTCTCTAACATATTCAAGATGTTTTAATTTCATGGAAAAGGTTGAAATGATATAGAGATCAAAGGATTAAAAAGCAAAAGCTGTTGAGAAAAAGGGGGAGGGGACAACTGTACATTGTTTGTCTAAAATGCAAAATAATCACAATTACTCCAGTGACTAAATTGAGATATTATCCTGTGCATTTATAATTGTGATTTTGTTCTTTTAAGACCAAAATGATATTTTAACTTTTTGTGATGGAAAGAAGAAAACTAAGCATTTTGTCTTTGTTAACATACAAAAATTAATAATTAAGTTTAAATGTAATCATTTTTAATTATGGTAAGCAGGTTTTAAAGAGTTAACAGAAATCTGGGTTTTGTTGCAGGTTAAATTTCAACTATAATTTGTATAACAGAAACAACTGACAAGAAACATGGAGGCAACATCTTTAGGTAAGAGATTTTTAGTTACATATAAACAGGTGCATACATTATGGGATACTGTTGTCTGCCGTCTTCAACATGTTGAATATTAAATCAAAATCGGAAGAAACAAAAGTATCATATCATGTCTTCAAGGTGTAAGCAATACAGAATTTCACACAGATCCAAATGAACAAGGAAATTAATTAAGCCTTGCTCGAGGAGTAGAACAATTGTACATGCTCAGATGTCCTTATCTTATTACACGCACTATTTCATTTCTTCTCAATATTTTGATTTACACATTGACAGGAAACAGATTAGCGGTAGACATTATTGGTAATTGTTGTCCAGCAGCTCATTATCAAACTGTTACTTTTTGGTTACGAGAACAAGGAACTAAAGAGCCAGAAATACCAATAGCGGATTTAATGAATGTCTTTGACAATGAGCAGGTGATTGGAAGAAAAAGTGCCATTAGACCAAACCAGAAAGTAATTACCTCTATTATTACCAATAAAGGTGTTGTTTCCTTAAATTCTGATCCATTGATTCAAGGAAAAGCAGATTTAAAACCACAAATGCTTTACAATTAGCACAAACAAAATGAGGAAAATGAAAATACTGATGGTCAACAGGAGTTGGTCAACTCTTTAACTTCTGAAATGATGAGCCAGTCATCTAAAAGAATCATAAAAATGGAAAGGGATCACTTTTAACAATTGTACTATTTTGTCAATGCTGCAATTGAAGTTGTGAAACAGGAAGGAGATAAAATCGAATAAATCATCGATAAAAAAAGTAGCAAAAGATGCACTGGATGACTTAATGAAGCAATGTGCTACATGTGGAACATGGAACCGTAGACTTGCAATAAACCGAAACGCCATTTTTAATCTGATGACAATAATTTCCAGTAGGAAGATCAAATGCAACTCCATTGTAACACAAACAAAGTTTATAAGTTATTCGTGTGTTTAATATAAATTCTTTTAAGGCGGGCATCTAAAATTCGCATTAGCTAAGCCTTGCTCTTTTTAGTGTTCTCTGTTCAAAGCTGCGGATGATTTATATCAAGAAAACATAACACAAACTAAGCCGGAACATTTCTTGGACACCCGACATTTGGCAGATAATTACAGGAAAAAACATCCCAAATTCTCAGTATGATGCCTTGAAGAACTAAAAAAAATAATCTCCATTTACATTTTTTCTTTAGATTTTTCTTAATTTACAGAGGCAAAGGATCTTCTCACTTGGCTTTACGCGAGGCCATACAATTTGCAGATATTACCCACATTAAGATGAATATTTCCATAAAATAAAGACATAGAAGTGTTGAGTATTCATGTTAGTAGTTTTTTTTTTTAAGTTCTGGAGTTACCAAACAGTCAACATGTCTGCTGAAATGAAGTTTCGTCAACTGAGAGTTTACAGTAGTTTATAAACAATTGAAGATGTTGGTGTATATGTAAATATATTTTGTTACAAAAGTTCTGGAGGAACTGGGACTAACTATATCAATATAAAATTGCAAACCTTGTATGTGTATTTTATATCCATCACAACCGTTAATGTGAATGTGCTAGTGTGTAAGTGATAAAATTGAGAATGGAAATTGGGAATGTGTCAAAGAGACAACAACCCGACCATAGAAAAACAACAGCAAAAGGTCACCAACAGGTCTTCAATGTAGCGAGAAGTGAGTATGTATGTACTTAGATTATATATATATCTGTATAGGATAGTACAGTATTACTATATTTTGGTGGTTAACGGGTTTATTTTGTAATAACTGGTTACTTTTATTGTGCTAAATGGCTACAATTTGGTGTTATTGAAATTACATTTTTGCGGTAATTGACTACTTTTGGTAGTAAATGGCTACAGTCTTGTGGTAATTGGTTACTCTTCTGCGATTAAAGGCTACAATTTTGTGGTAAACGGCTACATTCTTGTAGTAAACGGTTACAGTCTTGCGGTAATTGGTTACTTTTTTGCGCTAAATGGCTACATTATTGTGGTAAACGGCTACAGTCTTGCGGTAATTGGCTACTTTTTTGCGCAAAAGGGCTACATTTTCGTGGTAAACCCAAAACAAACGTGTTTGATTTAAATCAAAATAGCGTTGTTCCAGCTAGAAACTTCGCACAATGATCTAGATAGTTCGTGTTAGTATCTGGATGCTTCGTTAGGGTATCTAGATGGCCATAAAGTTTTAAAATCTTGAAGAAAATGACTTTATATTAAAATTTTGTTAAACTAGTAAAATTTAAATAATGAAATATAGTATTTGGTTCCAGTACAATTCATTTATAAAATAAAGAGTAATATGCAATAAAATGGAATCCTCTCAAAATGCATTTTATTTAATTCTTATCTATTTACAGACGGAACTTCAATATAAATGATGGATCTAACAACCAACTTATATTAAAAATAAGGAAGCATGCGAGGACGCCAAATGTTAATCGCCACTCCGCTCCTGAAATGGTACCAGGAACACGGCATGCTCGTCACCAATATATACCAAGTCGTGGAATTTAAACCGCAGCGAAGTTTCAGGGATTTCGTTAACGTCGTCAGCGACAATCGACGACTGGGATACGCCGATCCCGACAAGACCATCATCGCCGAAACCTCTAAACTTCACGGCAAAAGTGCTTACGGCGAAACCATTATGGACCAGGAAAAATTTCAATCGGTGAGGTACGTGGAAGGCGAAGGGCGGGTGATGTTAGAAGCAAACAAGCCACAGTTTAAAAAGATGACCACCCTAATGGAACAGGACGAGTATTTCGAAGTGGAAAAATCGAAGGAGAAATTAGACATCAACTTTCCAATCCAAATCGGCTATTTCATCCTACAGTATGGCAAACTAAGAATGTTAGAGTTCTATTTCGATTTTCTGGACGTGTTTGTAGACCGCTCCGATTTTCAGTACTGTGAAATGGATACCGATTCCGTATACATGACCCTGTGCGGACCCGACTTGGCTAGCATCGTTAAACTACACATGCAAGACGCCTACCAACGACAACTGATCGGATGTTGCCGAGACTTTTTTGAACGATTGGCTCCCACGTACGTGTTACGATAAGAGGACCCCAAGACTATTTAAAGTGGAATACGAGGGTGACGTCATGATCATCGGACTATGCTCCAAGACCTATATCGTTCAACAGTCCAAGCTACACTTCGCACACAAAGATGACAGCCTTCCGACTTGTCAGACGTGCCAAGACGCTCCTACCGAAGCGCCTCGTCCATCGTCGGCGTCTCGTCCGGGATGTCAAATTCAGTTCAAAAGGCGTCACCAAGAGACGGGTCAAGGCACCCATGACAACCTTTCGCCACGTCCTCAATACACAACGCGTGGGAAACGGATCGCTTAAAGGATTCCGAGCCAGAAACTCCGATAATTTATTGTGTACAACTGGCTCACACACACACTTTAAATAAACGGAATAAAAAACCGGCAAATTCGTGTTTTCTAATATTGCGTAGGGGAGATAACTCTGCTTTACTTATATACCGGAAACCTGCATCTTTTAACTCTCCTGGATCAATAATTCTACGTTGATCAGCTATCTTAAAACTGGTCAGATAGATAATTTAGTGTGTACAACTGGTTCACACACACACTTTCAATAAACGGAATAAAAATCCGGCAAATTCGTGTTTATTAATATTACATCTGCTTTACTTATTCCGATAATTAAACATGAATCTGTTAACTCCCCTGGAGCAATAATTCCACATAAATCAGCTATCTTAAAATTGGCCAGATAGGTAATTTATTGTGTATAACTAGAACACGCACACGACTTTTAATGAGATATGGAGTTCCGTTATTTGAGCGTTCTATTAATTCTGTAACTAAAAATCTTGGAATATCTGACGATTGAATAATTAACGATGTGTATACTCTTTGAAAGTCGGAATTATTACTATTTCTGTTGACATAATATTATAAAGCATTACATTTTCTCTTTATTTATCGTATTCTTAGACTAGGAGAATCAGTGTTGAATAAAGCATAAAAAAGTGTTTAACTTTAAAGCATGTAAACTACAAATTTAATCTCTGTATCCGTCGCCGTACCCTGTTAGATCTTCTTAGAGTTGGTTGTGGTTGATAAACGAGTCTTGGTGGGGTAGGAGGTCTTTGACGATGTAGCACATGAATTAGACGGTGTACATTATTGAAGAAAACCACACCAAACATGAAGGGAAATCGTCTTTGCACTATAGGTAGAGTCAACAAAATAATATACTGCCAATGGCAACCTGTAATCATTGATTTTTTTTACTTTAGTAATCCATAATAGTATTCTGCTTTTACACTCACACATAGTACATTTATATTATTAAAATAGCTAATCCGATTTTAAAATTTGCGGTGGATTTCTTGGAACTTCAAACATTATGTCAGAGGACATCTCAATATAATTCCTGTTTTCGTTTCTAGATCTGTGCCTTTTCTTTGACACGTATCTCCCACAACAAACTAGTAAGATAATGACGACAACTGTAAATATAGGAAACTTGTCATAAATGTGACAAATGTTTGTTTATGTGCCATTTATAAATTATGCAGTGTTGAAAAAGATAACAACAATTATTAACTCCAAGAGCACTAGTATATAACATATTTAATTATACAGAACAATTTCATGCCAATAAAAAGTTCAATTATATGGTAAGCTTATATGTAAATGCATTTAGCCTTATCACTTATATTGTGAACTTGTTTTGTTCGCTTTCATACTACATTAAATGACTAGTTTGTTACCTGTTCGTGACCACTGGTTATTTTCCGAGTACATGTTTATGTAAATGTACTTAGTATACCATTAAAGCTGGATAACACATTTAGTTGATTTTGTTAAACCATTATTCAATCAATTTTTACACACAACAGTTTTTTTTAACTTAATAATTAACAAGACATACATTTTTGTATGCATATATATTTACCTATGATAAGACTAATCGTTGAACACATCCAGGTGTACGCATGGTACTGTTCTTCTGACTCTTCCGATTTAATCGTACTGGGTATCGATTGAGTTGTCTGTAAAGAAATTTTAATTTTAAAATATGGAAGATAGATTTGTACTATCCCCACTGAAATATACAAGGTAATTAAAAGATATTAATTTTTTTATATAAAATTACAGAGAGAAGGTAACGACCATAGTAATGTCACAGGCAGTATTAGTTGATAAAGGATGCCAACCGCATGTACCACAATATTCACCAGTGCCATCACCAAGTACAGATGCCTATTCAAGACAGGTAGTATGGCAAACAAATTTGTAAGAGGATCAGCACTGACGGATGACCGTCCTTAGGTCTTCCGAAGGTACAAAACCTTTATGCCGGAAAATAGAATTTCCACCAGACAAGTATACCTATCCCTTCCTCCAAGGAAAGTCGAAGGAGCAGCTGTCGAGACTACAGGAAATTTCAGTTGAGAAGGGAAACTCAATTGAAATCACGCAGAGGTAATTATATCAAAATTAATAATGATATATTTAATCCAACAGGTGTGATCAACATGTTACTTTCAATAAAATTAAGAATGTCAAAGAGACAACATCCCAACCATAGAACAGAGAACAGCAGAAGGTCACCAATAATAAAAGACTAACGAAGGTCAGAGGCCCCTAACGAAGGCCAGAGGCTCCTGACTTGGGACAGGTGCAAACATGCGGCAGGGTTGAACATGTTTATCGAGTCCGGATAGAATGCCACACAAAAATTCGCACTAAAAATTGATAAAAATTTTACATATAGAAAGTTTATTGTAGCTACAACGTACATGATACGATGTGTAAGACAGTTAAATGATGTCAAATCCAGTGCTCCCATAGGAGTATTACAAGATATTACTTTACAACAACAACGTATATTATATCAAATAAAATCAAAGATTAGAAAATTGAGGATTTCTGTTAATTGGTCGTTGGCCTTATTTAATAATTCATTACAAACACATTGGATAAAGGCTATATGCAATAACCTATGGCGGGGTGCTAGCAATTGCAACTTCACATGGATACCAAATGTCTTTTATCTGAATTCCACGTTTTGTATTTACCGTGATGTCCATTTCATCAATAATATCACAACCAAGAAGCAAATCGTCATTTAAAGGAGCTACGTATACTGGCCAAGTTAAACGCAGTGGTCCCAAACTCATTTCTATCTCTGTAATACCAGTTGCTGACATCTTTTTCCCCTCTTCAGCTACTAACAATCCACGTGTTGCTTTCTTCAACTCAAGATGATGTTCTTTTGCAAGGTTCCTATAAACCTTTTCACTGAGCACAGTGACCTCAGCACCTGTGTCAAATACCGCTTTTAACTCGTAATCATTTATTCTCACAGACGTTTGAATAACTGCTGATTCAACTCTGTCAATACATACTCTATTTCCTCCATCAACACTATCATCAGAAGATTCGTTGTCTTCAAAGTGTTTCTCTGGTAAAATTCCGGAAGTTAAAGCAATAGTTTTCTCATTCATATCATCTCTATACTGATTCACAGCATCAACTCTGGACAAAACTGTTTTTTCAATATTTTCATTCTTACTACATTGGTCTGATTTCTTACTGATAATTTTAACATCACTGCTTGAAGGGCCTAAACCTTCAGTAGTTAGATGTTTCTCAGAAGAGTTTTTCTCTGAGGTTACAAATTTTCCTTTTAAACATTCAATTTCCTTCTTTGGAATAGATTGTTGTCTTTTCTCCATAATTTCTGCATTACTCTTTGGGGCTATGGCTTTGCCTACAGGCACAGCCCTTTCTAGTTTAAAGGATCGAAAGGTGTTTTGACTGGTGCATATGTATCTCTTTGTTGGTTGTTTCCATAATGGCCATTTCTCTTTGAATCCCATTTATCTTGTTTTGATGGACAATTACGGCTATAATGACCAATACCATTGCAATTATAACACCTATTGTTATTACTCTCCGTTTTCTTTGCGTAATTGGACTGCTGGTAATTATTATTATTAGTACTTGGCAAACTAGGCATTTTTTTTATTTAAATTAGCCATTCCCTCAATAATAGAATCTTTGAGTTCTCTGCCAAACTGGTTAAGTCTTTCTTCAGTTACATATTTTTTTTGGTGTAACCTTCTGATATCGTTTCCTTCACACTGGCTATCAAACTGTACTTCTCGTATTGAAGATTTGCGGTTCCTACCACTCCTAGATCTACAGCTCTCATGCCACATGACCATATTCAAAGCTTCATCGATAGATTTTGGCTGCTTGCTTATAACATCATACGTCATATTTTCATCATTAAGACCATAAAGGAAATGTTCAACAGTCAATTCTTCGAATAGCTGAGTCCCTTTAATTTCTGGGTAAGCTTTACTTATCAGGTTTACAACTATATAAGCAAATTCCTGTAGGCTTTCTTTGTTCTGCTTATTAAGATCTTGAAGTGCTGCTCTGTGTGTTGATGGTAAAATATTGTCACCGAACCTCTTCTTCAACTCAACAAACAAACTAAAAATATCTGTCTGTACTGCATGTGGGATCCTTGAAGCAAAGTTTAAAGCTTCATTTTACAAACATAATAGCAGCTGTGTTGCTTGCTTCTGATTGTCCCAAGCGTAGCTTCTTGGAATGATCTGGAATTGACACCAAAATGATTCCCATTCAGTTTTGCCATTATAAAAAGGAAGTCTATGTTGTGGTTCATTTGATGACGTACGACTCATATTTGATACCTTGGAATATGCAATTTCTGGACAACGAGGTCTATCATATATCGAGTACATATTATCAGCAGTTGCTCTTGGATATTCTGTTCCTCTAACTGGTTGTATAGTTTCTGACAGAACATGTCTGAGGTTCAGCATAATTACTTTTGGTATGTGTATAATCAGGCATATTTCTTAGTAATTCTGAATGTCTTGTGGAAGTCTGTGGGTACCCCATAAATCTTTCATGATGCGTACTATCAGAATTTTGAGATGACGACTGTCTATGATCAGGATAAGTATCAACATACTGATATCTGCCCACTTCAGAACAGTCCATTTTCTGCTGTTCATGTCTATTCATTTCACACCTCTCCCTTTCAACAGAACTGCTTTGGTGTTCTTTATTGCTTTGACCAGATGTTCTGTTCAATTCCCGTTGTTCAGAGTGATCAGTACTCCAAGTACTTGGATTTTCCCTCATATCCGAGTGATCAGTATTCCAGGCACTTTGATATGCATCTCTGTTATCTGAGTGACCAGTACTCCAAGTTCTTTGATACGTTTCTCTATTTTCAGATGGAACAGTATTCTCTGTACTTTGATTGTTTGGTCGCCTATTGTCAGTATGTAAGGTACTGTGATGAGCCTCTCTGTTCATTTCCCATCTAGGAATTGTATCCCCTTGTCTCATTGTGGTTATTTCTTCTTGATTATAACTATCATTATGTCTTGGTATGGTACTTTCATCAGTGGCAATTGGTGTATTACCTCTAGAAAAACGGGTCATTGTTTCAACTTCATTTGTTGCTGAACTTTGTGGTACGTTTTCTCGATTTTTATTCAATATGTGTGAATCCGATACTGAACCTAAACAACTTCTTGTTTCATATAAATGTCTAGTTCTTTGAACCGTAGGTAACTGACGACTTCTGAGCATCATATTCTTATTCAAATGTAAACTATTGCACGAACGTCGAAATTATATATCTAAACACGATACTTAAATCACGGTTTACTAACTATTTTGGCGACTGAAAAATTCCAAACCTAAAAGCTAATACAACCTTGAATGAATTTGAAATATTTATTGAAATACCGAAAAAGATCATATACAAAAAAACACACCTTCAAAATCAATAGCTAAATCAGCTATAAAAAGTCTAGAAGTAATGGTAGCCCTACAGTTAAATTTCAAAACCAAAAGCTAAATACGCTTTGAAAAGTTTTGAAACCCTTACAAATCAGCGGAACACGATATTTCAAAACCAAAAGCAAACACTGCTTTGAAAAGTTTCGAAATGTAAATAACACGAATACGATATTTCAAAACCAAAAGCAAAATACGCTTTGAAAAGTTTTGTCCCGCGGGAAACGCGGGACAAAAGGACAAATTTCATAGACCAAAGCAAAATATGCCCTACAAAGTCTAGAAATTTAGGATCACGTGAACTTAAAACCAAAAGCTAAAACAGCTTTAAAAGTTTTAAATTCGGTAAAATATCACGACAAGTTTCCGAACGAAGAAAACAAAACCAAAAGCTAAATACTGCTTTGAAAAGTTTTGCAATCTTTCAATAACACGAATTTTAAATTAATCCCACGGCTGTCACCAGTTGTTGTGAACTTACTTATTTATATAACAAACGGGTCCGAGCGGGTAAAATCATACATGGGCTTCACAACAAGTATTTGTCTCATTAAACAATTACCACAACTTTATACGGCAGTTACGTTTATATGCAAACAACATATGTAAAAATACAATACTTTATTATAATATACAATAAATATACAACACAGTTTATTCACACAGGAATACGCGAATAAATAATAACAAATGAACAACATACGTTAATGTGTTTGAAATGCCGATCGCGCTATATTTAACAGGGAAAACTATGATCTATAAATAGGGGAAAGTATATATTTAGAACCTGATGCGGAGATCAGTAAAATACTATTGTGTGTAAAATGTATGCTGTTTACCTTTCATAAAATACATATCAAGTCAAATGCCAATCTTCTTATTCTTCAACGTAACTTCACTCTTCAAAACCATGTAAACAATTGCTGGGCGGAAGTTGACGTCAACAATGGGAAAGTGAAAGTACGGGAATAAATATAACGTTACGTCGTGTAAATTATACTTTCACAACAACGATATTAATATCTTAGGATTTATGGGTTCTGAGTCTCTATGATTGCCACAAGAGAAAATCAGAATCCCCACTTTTGTGGTACAAATTTCGAGAACTCTATATCCAATGATTCTGGCAGAAATGCCATGACAAGACTGTTGGAGACAATTTTGCTCCGTGATGACAAATTGAAGAGAAGCATTAGCGTTATGAATTCGTATACACTGTACAACCTCAACTGCTCCATAATTTCAGGAAATCAGTGTTTGGTATGTTCGGGAGTTTACCTTTAAAAAAAAGTGTACTGCTTGAAGAGAATGCTAACAGAAAATAACTTTGATGTTCATCTGCATTTCATCAAACGTACTTGCGAAAACATTACGAGATGTTGTAACAATGGTGATTAAATTAAATTCACATCAAATGTTAACAGAACACTACATTCAGAAAGTCGAGCAAGATCAAACAAAGAAATACAACAACTATCAAAGCGAATGTCCATATAAGGAGATTCGATGACGAACATAACTATTTATTTGATAGTTTTCTTTTAAAAATCGTTTCCGACTAATTCTTTCTTTTGCAGTATAATAATTGGCTATAACTGCAGTTGAATTTGATCGTGAACATCGTCAACATCTTGAATCCCATGATTCATACATTTCTACTCTCATTTCAACCCGCAAACAAAGAACTTTTAATCATAAAATATTTTTGATGTGATCTGTATAGTAGCAATTCAGTCACTATGTAATGTTTTTGTTATTTAATGTATATCACATACATTTCTCGCAAGGAACTGCCATGTAAATTCCGATTCCTTTGCTGAAATAATATCTTTGCATAACTGTGTTTAGAAAGGACAGTATAAACTATTTTCTTGTAAAAAAATTCTTTAGATTAATATCTTAGGATTTATGGGTTCTGAGTCTCTATGATTGATTGCCACAAGAGAAAATCAGAATCCCCACTTGTGGTACAAATTTCGAGAACGCTATATCCAATGATTTTGGCACAAATGCCATGGCAAGACTGTTGGAGATAAATTTGCTCCGTGATGACAAATTGAAGAAAAGCATTAGAGTTATGAATTCGTATACACTGTAAAACCTCAACTGCTCCATAATTTCAGGAAATCAGTGTTTGGTATGTTCGGGAGTTTACCTTTAAAAAAAAGTGTACTGCTTGAAGAGAATGCTAACAGAAAATAACTTTGATGTTCATCTGCATTTCATCAAACGTACTTGCGAAAACATTACGAGATGTTGTAACAATGGTGATTAAATTAAATTCACATCAAATGTTAACAGAACACTACATTCAGAAAGTCGAGCAAGATCAAACAAAGAAATACAACAACTATCAAAGCGAATGTCCATATAAGGAGATTCGATGACGAACATAACTATTTATTTGATAGTTTTCATTTAAAAATCGTTTCCGACTAATTCTTTCTTTTGCAGTATAATAATTGGCTATAACTGCAGTTGAATTTGATCGTGAACATCGTCAACATCTTGAATCCCATGATTCATACATTTCTACTCTCATTTCAACCCGCAAACAAAGAACTTTTAATCATAAAATATTTTTGATGTGATCTGTATAGTAGCAATTCAGTCACTATGTAATGTTTTTGTTATTTAATGTATATCACATACATTTCTCGCAAGGAACTGCCATGTAAATTCCGATTCCTTTGCTGAAATAATATCTTTGCATAACTGTGTTTAGAAAGGACAGTATAAACTATTTTCTTGTAAAAAAATTCTTTAGATTAATATCTTAGGATTTATGGGTTCTGAGTCTCTATGATTGATTGCCACAAGAGAAAATCAGAATCCCCACTTGTGGTAACAAATTTCGAGAACACTATATCCAATGATTTTGGCACAAATGCCATGGCAAGACTGTTGGAGATAAATTTGCTCCGTGATGACAAATTGAAGAAAAGCATTAGAGTTATGAATTCGTATACACTGTAAAACCTCAACTGCTCCATAATTACCTTTAAACATTACGAGATGTGGTAACAATGGTGTTTAAATTAAATTCCCTGCAAATGTTAACAGAACACTACATTCAAATAGTCGAGGTAGATCAAACAAAGAAATACAACAACTATCAAAGCGAATGTCCATATAAGGAGATTCGATGACGAACATAACTTTTTATTGGATAGCTTTCATTTAAAAATCGTTTCCGACTAATGCTGTCTTTTGCATTATAATAATTGGCTATTGCCTGCAGTTGAATTTGATCGTGAACATCTTGAATCACATCTTGAATCCCATGTTTCTTACGTTTCTACTCTCATTTCAACCCGGAAACAAAGAACTTTTTATCATAAAATATTTTTGATGTGATCTGTATAGTAGCAATTCAGTCACTATGTAATATTTTTGTTATTTGATATATATCACATACATTTCTCGCAGGAACTACCATTTAACTTCTGATCCCTTTAATGAAATACAATAATCTGGTGAAACATATGACGATAAAATCACGATTTCAATTTCCTATACCATATAATGATAACTTATGAAGAAGATACGTCGATAGAGTCTAACCAGATGCTCCCCAGGGCACATCTTTAAACGACCGCAGATGTCGAACCCTGAACAGTTGGGGTAAGTATGAACACAACATTTAAGGGGAGCGTCTAAACACCAAGCCGCATTGGTGCACTAAGCTCATGAAACTGCACTAAACCCATGAAATGATGGTGCTATGAATGAAATAAACATACCATCGGAAGTAGTTTTTCGTGAAAGTATCCAAAATATTTTCTTCCACCCTTTAACAAAATGTCAAAACTTCAAAAATTTTGAACCAACCATATTATCAGAAAAATTACACTGGTTATATATATTGAAGCACTTTGACAAACACTCCCTTATCAAAAAAACGTAATTTAAACGTTAAGCTGACTTTATAGAGTTAATTCACTGTAGTGTTGGGTACCACCTTAAAGGATTTGACATGCTCAAAGGAAAGTTAACTATATATTTGCATGCATTGGTGTTGATGAAAAATTGATTTCATGATTTCTTTCCATAAATTTAGTTCCATACACACTTATCATTCTAAGAGCTCAAATTGTATGCATACATGTACAATGCAAGCCTATTTTAAAAATCTGTTGACAAAAATGACTTTGCACACCTTTTATTGGCACAAAAAAAAGTAAAAACACAAAAATACTGAACTCCGAGGAAAATTCAAAAAGGAAAATCAAAAATCAAAAGGCAAAATCAAAAGTCCAAACACATCAAACGAATGGATAACAACTGTCATATTCCTGACTTGGTACAGGCATTTTCTAATGTAGAAAATGGTGGATTGAACCTGGTTTTATAGCTAGCTAAACCTCTCACTTGTATGACAGTCGCATCAAATTCCATTACATTGTCAACAAAACAAACATACTTAAAGAGTAAAAATGTCAAAAATAGGGGTACAACAGTCAATATTGTGTTATCATCTTAATATCACTACATAAACAACAAATGTAACAAAGTAGCACAAAAAGGCATACATCAAATTTAACATTCTCATTTTGCTTTTCTTATACGGCTGAATTTATCTATGTAAAGTCTACCCATAAATGAAAGAAGGTTTTCATTACTGGTGTAAAATTGCGCGTTTGAAATTCGCACAGGTAGACATAAAAATAATTTTGTCGTATGACGGCATACATAAATGCAGACTCACGTAAAGTAGATATAACAAAAAACAGACTTACAATAAAAATAATAAATAAAATAATGGTGTGGTTCAAAGTATGACGGGACACATAAGTACAGTTTCACGTCAAATACGGCTGAATTTATCTATGTAAAGTCTACCCATAAATGATAGAAGGTTTTCATTACTGGTGTAAAATTGCGCGTTTGAAATTCGCACAGGTAGACATAAAAATAATTTTGTCGTATGACGGCATACATAAATGCAGACTCACGTAAAGTAGATATAACAAAAACCAGATTTAACAGTAAAAGTAATAATAATAAATAAAATAATGGTGTGGTTCAAAGTATGACGGGATACAACAGCAGCTTCCTCTTTCAATTTCTTAATGTTTATAGGTATGGTAACCCAACACAGCATACAAATGACAAGTGGCGCTGAGATTGCCATCATGTCTGACAATGCCATTTTCTTCACCAATCTTTCTTAATACTCAGCAACAGTTATCTTGCTGTTTGGGTTGCAGAATACAGGATCACTTTCACATCTTCTATCATAGTTAGACTTCACATGGCTTAATTGGTTAAACTCGCTGTGCACATCTGTGATCTCTGACTTCTTTGAACATATTAGGCCAATACAATCTTTGAGATTGAAAATTTCATGAAGTTATGATTACAAACGGAACTTAGACATCATAAATTAACTTGTTTTAAATAGTATGTAATTCAAAAATTTAAAGGTGCCAAAGGAAAATGATTTTGTGAGGGTTAAGTTTGTCTTAAAAGCTAGAGGGAGTACTAAAGGGCAATATTGTATTGGACAGGTATGTTAAATTTAGTTTATTATCAAAGTAATGTTTTTAATGCCACACACATATGGAGTAAAATGTATATGCCATCAAATAAAATACAAGATGAAATTCAAAGAGTTTGAAAAGCTAAGAGACATCTCGTTTTTATTATTATTCGTGTTTTAGATGATAGAGTAAGTTTTCGTAAGTTCAATTATTTTATTATTATTTCATGAAAATGAATTACAGATTGAAATCTCGAAACCTCGTGGACATATGTAGAGGCCAAGAAAATTGAGGAGGCTCATTAAACACATGTCATCAGAATAAGATGACACCGCTGATGAATCATCATTTATCGTTTGACCGCTTACCTGGCGGTCTCAAGAATATATTTGCAAATACACGTCACACTTTTCACACTTCCGGTTTTTGTAATCAAAACAGTCAGAAAAAACAGAGTAAGGAATTATGAATCTGTGCACTACTATGGAAGAAACAGATCGTTTCATTTAGATCGGGAAATTTGTAACAATTTCAACGGAATTAAATGGTGTGCAGCTATTAGATATCGCAATAATCATATTTGTTTGAAATGTTAAAGGGAGCACCAAAAAGTAATGTGTATACAGACAAAAAACGGTTACAATGGGCCTCAGAGGATCGGACCACATCCAAAAGAAATTTTCGATCCCTAAATCAACTTTGACATTTCAGTATCTACACCTATTAGAATTGATATTTTATCAGAACATTTGATTGGTCATCAAGACTATGAATTTAAAGATGTACTTAAGTGAGGTTTTAAAAATTCTGTCTGATGTTCGGACTACTTAGTGTTTTCCATACCAAAACATGCGCAAAACATTTAATTTTAATATCAGACTGACATATTTGTCAAATGTTAATAATAACCTATGTATTAAGGCTAAGATGTAGACGATTGGTAGAGAGGAAGAAAAGGAAGTTTTTAAATGTAGTTCCTCATTTGTTCCATATACTAAAATCTTGTTCAAAATCGGGTTTGTTCTGATCATAAATAATGACAAAACATAGACACTGTCATGTGATCGCTGAAGGTGAATTAAAACTGGTCCTATCAATACTGATTCGTGTTCTTTTGTTTAAGCATCAAGTTTCTATAAGAAGTTAATGGCCTGGCAATCATTTAAAAGGGTTGAATTTTCTCCTTAGCAGTTTCATCTGTATCTTGTTTAAACTGTTTCTTTTATTTTCCTTTATTTCATTAGTCTGCTTTTCTTCATTATACTCTTCAGGCAGTTGATTTATTTCAGAATCTTCTGTCTCTTATTTATAACGGTCTCATTTCTGATCTGTCATATATATAATGTTGCATTGCGCTTTTTTCAAACATCTATTTCTTCGATTACAATACACAATATTCATTGCATTCGAATGTAAGTATACGTCATCTATATTGCTGCTTTCGGATCAATGGCAGTGTCCCTTTTGTCATCAGATATTTTAATTACGTTTTGATTGGATTTTCATATTTTAAATTTTCAATTGGATTATATATTGATTAATGGATATTAATACATCATTCTTTGTGATCTAATACTTTAAAACAAATTCATGGTAACTGTCCCGTTTCTTAAATAACAAACGTTCCTTGTGGAATCAAAATAGCTACAAGTAGGAAATCGGCAAGTCGCGTTCAAACAAAAACATTTAACGACCAAAATCCTTCTAATTGGACTGCATCTCAACTTAAGGCTGCCCTCGGTAAAATAGGGATTAAGATTATTGGACATTTACCTTACAGTAGTTTAAGAAGACTGTTTTGGACAATCAATCAAATGAAAACAGTTCCTCAAAGATTGATAATTGCGATAATTCAGCTGAACGGAATACAGTTTCTGATGTAAATGTAAGTGATGCTACTATACGTGATCCTATTGACATAAATACTTCTGCTCGCGCCGATGCGCAGAAATCAACAAAAGAACAGGCATTTCGGCAAATGACAAATTAAAAATTACTAACGCTAAAAATTTCATCAGCCTTTACGATGCTGAATGGAACAGCCGAATTTCCAGCATAGCCAAACAAACGTCCCAGAAAAACAAATGTAATGTACAAAAACGTCTTCCACTATGCAGTGACGTTCAAGAGCTTTTCCGTTTTGTGAAGGAAGAGGGAGAAAGGATTAGAAAGGAGAACTGTTATGTGGACCTCGCAAAGTTTATACAAAGACTAACCGTAGCTGGGTACCTGAAAGGAAAGACATCAAATGCTCTTGACAAAGACATTCTGTCGTCTTTAACATACTTTGAAATTCAACTCTGTAAGAGTCACATAAGGGTCAAGATACGTGGCTAGTTTGGAAGAACAGTTCCCATCATATTGACCAAATCGATGATACTAAAACTGGACACCTTACTAGAGCTAAGAGATAAGGAACAAATAACAAATAAATATGCCTTTTCTAGACCAGTTTCATCAACAAAACCTTAAAGAGGGTCAGATGTATTGAGGGAGATCAAGGGGATGGTTTATTTAAAACAGCCAGAAACATTTACGTTTACTGCTCTAAGGAAACTCATAGCCACCCTAACTCAATTTTGTGAGATCAATGACACTATGCAAGACCAGCTGGCTCAGTTTCTTGGCCATGACATCCGAGTCCATCGGGAGTACTACCGGTTGCCTTTAGATATAATTCAGAAGGCCAAAATTGCAAAATATCTGATAGATGCCAGCGAGGGGGAAAAACAAGAGCATTTACAGATTAGGAATGATGGTAAGATTTTGTATTAATTCAGGTTTGAATGTCCCGAAATAAAAGCAAAATATTTTTCACGCACAATTATATTAAGAAACGTGATTCGAAATATATTTCGTTAGTATTTTCAAATGTGACACTTTTCACTGTTTTGCAAAACCCCTAAAATCTACAGACGTTTAGATTGGAAAGTCAATATAGATGATGTAACTGAGTCTATCTTAAATTAAAGAAAAAACGTCAGCAACTATTATCTTTTTAATCACAAATCGCTGTTTTCATTTAAGTTTCAATGCATTTAAGAGTCACTTGTTAGTCTTATGTAAACAATACGAGTACAATGTTTTAGATTTAATGTTTCATTTTTTTAAACGGTAATTGCGTAAATTGTGTCAGAATTACTAACCTTCAAAATTGAGAAAGAAACATACCGAAATTAAGTTCGGCGCTCAGTTTTAATTGATAACTGAATAAGTTGATAGAATTAGGACTTTTTCAAGAACTATATCTGAACTACATTTAAACGAGTTCATGTTCTTTTTTTTATATCCCTAATGGAATGCCAATCGACATATTTATCGGATCTTACAAAAAATATGGAAATCACCGACGACAGATAATTTTAGTCGTGAACAAATTTACGAATTTGGAGTTATGTGTCGACGCTTTGATATTTTTCTCACAACAAATAATTTGAGATCGTAGATGAGGAAAGGACACAGAATAATGAAACACATGAGATATTGGCTATATGGGACAAATACCAACTTTATAGCTGGACTTTATGTCCAAAACAAATGTTCACCTATCAAAAAAATGTTTTAATAGAGAATGTGGCACACGCCAAATAAGAAAAGACCCAAAAAAGTAGTAAGATTCTCAAAAAAATTCTTGTATACTATTTTTAAGCAAGGAGAAAACACAGAAAAAATACCTTGTTATGAAGATATATGCGATCGCTTGAAAAAAAGAAAGAAGTCCTGATGGCTGTAAATTGTTTACACCAAAAGAATGGTTGTCAACTAATCAGGCCCGAAGCTTATTTGGGAACTTTACTTCTAAGAAAACAACTGGTTTAGTGGAAAACCGTGTAAAAGGTGAAAATATTGATGATGCAGATGAAGTAGTAGATGATGCAGACTTAAACGAAGTACTTTCAAACATTGAATTCATTAGTTGCGGACATTATCTTCTGAAATTGTGGCTTCTTGTTCTGTTTAATATGTTTTAATTTGCCAAATCATTTGTGAACATACAAGGACATATTTGTCTGTTTCCTGCCTCCTTAAACAGTCACTATTTCAGAACTGCCTACCCTAATTTTGTTTCATGCTTCAAAAATAAAGACTTTTATTCATTTTGTTGACACCATTTAGCTATACTAAATATATTTTTAATAGATGTTATAAGTATGCAACCTAAATGGGAAGGTGTCTAAGCACTATTAAAACACATTTTCTTATTCCAGGCATAGATTTCCTTAGCCGTATTTGGCACAACTTTTTGGAATTTTGGATCCTCAATGCTCTTCAACTTTGTAATTGTTTGGCTTTATAAATATTTTGATATGAGCGTCACTAATGAGTCTTATGTAGACGAAACGCGCGTCTGGCGTACTAAATTATGATCCTGGTACCTTTGATAACTATTTGAGATGTATTCTAATCTCGCATCAACAAATTAGAAAATTATCAAATGAAAAGATGTATCTAGGTTTTTTTCTCACCAAAAGGTTCAGTGGTATATATAAAAAAGAAGATGTGGTATGATTGCCAATGAGACAACTATCCACAAAAGACCAAAATGGCACAAACATTTACAAATATAGAAGACGGACGAAAGATACGAAAGGGACAGTCAAACTCGTAAATCTAAAACAAACTGACAACGCCATGGCTAAAAATGAAAAAGACAAACAGAAAAACAATAGTACACATGACACAACATATAAAACTAAAGAATAAACAACACGAACCCCATCAAAAACTAGGGGTGATATAGGTGTTCTTTTGGTATTGGTATCTATTATTTCACTTGTATCTCAGTTAAAAGAATGAAATAAATCCCATACCTACCCATCCCACTTTTTCAGTTTGGAAGCAGGAAACAGCATTAATGTTTGTTTTGCGTTGTGACATTAAGTTGTTACTTCTTAGTTTTTGTTAGGTTATATATTCTTCAGTGTTTCTAGTCTAGTCAAAATAAAGTTTAACCTCAAACAAAGAAGTCCTGATGGCTGTAAATTGTTTACACCAAAAGAATGGTTGTCAACTAATCAGGCCCGAAGCTTATTTGGGAACTTTACTTCTAAGAAAACAACTGGTTTAGTGGAAAACCGTGTAAAAGGTGAAAATATTGATGATGCAGATGAAGTAGTAGATGATGCAGACTTAAACGAAGTACTTTCAAACATTGAATTCATTAGTTGCGGACATTATCTTCTGAAATTGTGGCTTCTTGTTCTGTTTAATATGTTTTAATTTGCCAAATCATTTGTGAACATACAAGGACATATTTGTCTGTTTCCTGCCTCCTTAAACAGTCACTATTTCAGAACTGCCTACCCTAATTTTGTTTCATGCTTCAAAAATAAAGACTTTTATTCATTTTGTTGACACCATTTAGCTATACTAAATATATTTTTAATAGATGTTATAAGTATGCAACCTAAATGGGAAGGTGTCTAAGCACTATTAAAACACATTTTCTTATTCCAGGCATAGATTTCCTTAGCCGTATTTGGCACAACTTTTTGGAATTTTGGATCCTCAATGCTCTTCAACTTTGTAATTGTTTGGCTTTATAAATATTTTGATATGAGCGTCACTAATGAGTCTTATGTAGACGAAACGCGCGTCTGGCGTACTAAATTATGATCCTGGTACCTTTGATAACTATTTGAGATGTATTCTAATCTCGCATCAACAAATTAGAAAATTATCAAATGAAAAGATGTATCTAGGTTTTTTTCTCACCAAAAGGTTCAGTGGTATATATAAAAAAGAAGATGTGGTATGATTGCCAATGAGACAACTATCCACAAAAGACCAAAATGGCACAAACATTTACAAATATAGAAGACGGACGAAAGATACGAAAGGGACAGTCAAACTCGTAAATCTAAAACAAACTGACAACGCCATGGCTAAAAATGAAAAAGACAAACAGAAAAACAATAGTACACATGACACAACATATAAAACTAAAGAATAAACAACACGAACCCCATCAAAAACTAGGGGTGATATAGGTGTTCTTTTGGTATTGGTATCTATTATTTCACTTGTATCTCAGTTAAAAGAATGAAATAAATCCCATACCTACCCATCCCACTTTTTCAGTTTGGAAGCAGGAAACAGCATTAATGTTTGTTTTGCGTTGTGACATTAAGTTGTTACTTCTTAGTTTTTGTTAGGTTATATATTCTTCAGTGTTTCTAGTCTAGTCAAAATAAAGTTTAACCTCAAACAAATTGCAACAAAAGAAATGTTTGTGCAATTTGAATAATAAGTTATGTCTAAAACAACATATCAAAAATCGACAAAAATCGATCGGCTTGTATTTTCTTAAAATCGATTACAAATATGCTGATAATTTCCGTGTATATTACGTAACGTTCAGGCTGCCGTAGAGTGAACGAGTTCACAAAAGGGAAATAACCGCAATGTAGCAGACGAATTTGCTGTTATAGTATCAAGGATTTTGCCGGTATTGGTAAGTATTTAAATGAAATAAAAGACAATAAGTTGTATAAGTTGTGACACGACATCAAAGTTGTATGGTGTAGGAAAGGTAGCTACAACTTATGAGTTTTGAACAGCGGTATACTACTGTTGCCTTTATGTATAATAAGTATGTTTATAATGTTCAATTCATATATAGATGTTCCCTAATACTGATTGTTTGTCAGTAAATTGATATTTGTCTACGATTCACAGACTGGCTCTGGAATTATTTTTGGCTAATAATGAAAATAAACAGAACTTTATTGAAATGTTGAGTAGACATATGCATGCAAACGGAATTGAAACAAAGCATGCTTCAGCAGATGCAGACGTTTTGATCGCTAAAACTGCAGTAGAATCTGCCATTTCGCACCCAACAATACTCCTTGGTGAAGATACTGACCTGTTGGTACTTCTGTAGTACTATAATAATTTTGAATCTATGAATCTGATCTTTAAACCAAATCATGATAAGAAGACAAAGTCAAAAGTATGGGACATAAATAAAACGAAAGGCGTTCTTGGACAAAACATGTGCAAAGTCCTTCCGATCATTCACGCAATAAGCGGTTGTGACACGACATCAAAGCTGTATGGTGTAGGAAAGGTAGCTACATTAAAGGAATTTATTGACAGTCAAATATTGAAAGATCTTGCTGAGATATTTTTAAAAGGGTCTCTTGTTGAAGACATTATAAATGCCGGGGTTAGTTATAACGCTGTGCACTTCGTTTTTTGATTTTTTGTAACCCAAACAATCAAGCTACTTAGATGAGTTTACAACTGCCAAGCCATAGCCCCAAAGAGTTAGTTGTTATTTAACGCATAGAAAGCAACCTACTACACGAATATCAAACGCGCAATTTTACACCAGTTCTGAAAACCTTCTATCATTTAAGGGTAGACTTTACATAAATAAATTAAGTCGTAAAGGAATAGCAAAATGAGGCCGTACTTTAACCTATAATGGTTTACTTTTTAGGGACTGTGCAATATTTATCTGAGGGTGGGGCCGGTGTACAGCAAATATTAAAAAAAAAAAAACTGTATGCCCCGCCAATATTTATTATAAAAAAGTTCTTGCCCCGCTTCAATTAATGGAAAAAAAAAGTCCTTGCCCCGCTGGAAAAAAAATGAAACACATATATGGAAACATGATATTTTTTAACTAAAATGCACAACATTCAATAATACATGTATATCAGAGTTGATATTTCAACTCAAATGCATTTAATTCAATATTATAAAGATTTTATTTTTGAAGGAAGTCAACTTAGGAGCGCTGTGATTGAATGTAAGGGTACAATATATTTTTTTGTATTTATCTATGAATAATTGCAGTGTGTATATTTACAAAATAAATTTGATAACCTATTGAAATATTTTCTAGACAATTATTTGAAAAGACTTCCAAAATTTCATAAATTTGGTGTAAAATGATAGTGGGCATCAGACTTCAGTTATTTTATACTATTTTGAAGCTTTTTATAAGTACATTTGATTTTTATCACAAAGAATCAAAATTATTCACTGAGAACAATACTGTGTTGAGAAAAGTGCTGATTCATCATAATAAGTCAAATTGATGGGTACTGATATAAAACTTTATTCTGGGAGTTCAATATTAACTATATTGTATAAAATGCACCAAACTATAGTTCTTTTGTATTTCTTTTCACCTTTCGCAATAAATAGTTCAATTGGAAACACCAGAATTCAAGACGCGACAAATGTTTTTAACTGAGATATTTGCCTTCTTTGCTGTGTAATTCCCTAATGTATCACTTGGGTATTTCTCTAGCTATTAAAATTGGAAATGTTCTGGTTAAGTTTGTACTGTTTATGGAGTAAGGCAATATTTAATCATACTAGAAGCATTTTCAGCGTTAAAATTGTCCATCTAAGAAAAAAAGAGGCCCACTTGAGGCCAAATTTAGATAGAATTTATATTCTCCTGTGTAAAGAATTTGTTCACATTCTTGGCAATTCATGCAGAAAATATTTCAATAGTGCTTGATTTTGTAGTTTATATCTTTAATTATATCAGGCATACATAATTTTTCATTTTCTACTGTTTGCAAGGACTTTTGTTGGAAATTAATACTCCCAAGGGACATAATTCAGCTTTTTCATAGATTAAGTTGTAATTCTTTTAATGTTTAAGAATAGACCACTTTCGAGTTCATCCGTCACCGGAAAAAACTCGTCAATTATACGCGCCTTTATCACCGTCATCTGTGCGTTTAGGGGCGTCGTCACTTCCTTACAATGTTGAGCGAGTGGTTGGAAAATTATAATTCTATATTGTACGAATTATTCGGCAAATTGAATTCTGAAAATAGACAATCAACACTGCTGTCATTAGGGAATTGTCAGTAAGTACCTACAGAGCAACCATTATTTCTAGTTTATCCTGCACAAAAACGATCACTTAGACGCTTGATGAACGTAAATAGTGCAGGGATACAGGCGAGCCCCTCTATCTGGTAAATGACGTCATAAAGGAGTGCATAATTGACGAGTTTTTGCCGGTGACGGATGAACTCGAAAGTGGTCTATTTAATTTTGTCATGTTAAAGATTTATTTAAAATACAATTGAAGTTGTTTTATGTTTAAGCATTTATTACCATATGTTATGTCATATGTTTAATTTTCAAAACATGGTTTATAGTTTTCCAGAATTTTGATCAGAATTTCATTTTTTTTTTTATAAATGATTATTAAAAGCATAAACACACAAAAATATATTGAAGCACTGTATTAGGTTATTTTGTTTTAGATTCAATTGTTCTTTTTCTATCAAGTTACTTTTTTCCACAGAAATCACAAATAGTTTTAATCTGTTATACTCTGATTTAATTTTTTTATGCACACACGAAGGGTTTTTAAAAAAGTGTGCGCCCCGCCAAAGGTTTGTTACAAAAAACTTTGCGCCCCGCTCATTAATTGCATGAAAAAAGTATGTGCCCCGTCCATGTTTGCACCGGTCCCACCCTCAGATAAATATTGCACAGTCCCTTAAATTGTTATTTGGATGGAGAGTTGTCTCATTGGCACTCACACCACATCTTCCTATATCTATGTTAAATTGATGTAACTGCCTTGTTGTGCTTCTTCGTTACATTGGATGTTTTTATAGTGATATTAAGATGATAACAATATTGACTGCTGAACTCCTATTTTTGACATTTTTACTCTTTGAGTATATTTGTTTTGTTCATGCATCGTTGATAATGTAATAGAATTTTATGCGACTGTCATACAAGTGAGAGGTTTAGCTAGCTATGAAACCAGGTTCAATCCACCATTTTCTACATAAGAAAATGCCTGTACCAAGTCAGGAATATGACAGTTGTTATCCATTCGTTTGGTGTGTTATAACTTTTGATTTTGGATTTTCGTTTTCCAATTTTCCTCGGAGTTCAGTGTTTTTTTTTTTTTTTTTTAACTTTTTTCTCTACCCCTCGCTATTTAGCGACTACCAAGCTAAAGTATACTAGTATATAGTTTTTTTTGTCGTTTTACAAAATACAGATTGACGTCTCCTTTCTGACATTGGATTTTTTTTTTGCTTTTATCGATTGTTTCATCCTTTATAATAGCATCATGTGGTAATCTTTCCCTGTCGTTCTGCAAGACTGTTAGCAAATAAATGTAACAATATCTGTTACTGTACTTTTCATGAATATCATATTTTAAACACCAGGTACAAGAAGTGTCAATCACACAGGTATTGGAAAATAATTGTGTCGTTCCATGTTGTAAAGCAAAAGTACTAAACAAAAGTTTTAAATTGCTTAATCTATATGCTGCTTCTTGAGCACTCAATTTTCTTGTTTTAAGTACACAAAACCCAATTTTAAACAACCTATTTCTTTGAGGTAAGTTTTCAGGCATTTTTTTAATAACATCAGAAAGAGCAAATTTAAGATTCTCTGGTTCAGATTTGCACAAATATGCACAAACATATTATATACAAACCATATGTGGCAACAGCTGGTGAAGGCCTGTTGCCAAATACATGAACTGTCATTCTAAACTCCTCCAGAGGTTTACGCAAATCACTATTTCGGTGCCATAAGAAACGAAGATAGTTGCGATGATCAGTCTTAACACGGAAGTTATGAAACATTTGTTCCACATCAGCGGTTACTGCAACGCGTTCACGACGAAACCTAAGCAGAACTCCTTGAAGACTATTCGACATGTCTGGACCCGACATTAACACATCATTGAGGGCTACACCTCCAAATTGAGCGAACGAATCAAAAACAACTCTGATAAATTCTGGCTTTCGAGGATGGTATACCCCGAACATGGGCAAATACCATCGCTTATCATTCGGTTATATATTTGGTGCTTTTTCAGCATGACCACGTTCAAATATTTTGTCCATAAACAACTTCACATGTTCCAACTTAGTATTGATTGATTCATTGATAGTTGCTTAACGTCCAGTGGCAAATATTTCATGCATATTCAGGACGAGAACAAGTTCACAATAAATACAATAGGTAGGTTGTAAAATACAGGATGATGGTCGGAGAAATTTGGACTGCTACCGGAAAAAGAGGGTATATTGGATAGGGACAGAAATTTTGCCTTACAACAGGCCACCTACGGACCTCTCAAAGAGTTGTTGCAAGGGTTCTTAACGTGCAAAGAGCGTGGCACTCTCTTTACACGAGGCATCGGATTTAACGTCCCCCTTCTGACCGGACGTGACTGCGAACTTGATACATCCCGCACAGCCAAACGGACGCCCCACTTCGGCAAGCGTTTTACTGCCGGTCGGGAGAAGACCAAGTGACCATATTTCTATTCCCCAGTCACCCTTGGGGGATCCAACTTAGTAGGATTACGGCGCAATTTCATGTCAAGAGAATTGGCGCGTTTTAACGCAAGAGCTTTGTTGTCTGGCAATGGTTTGATATTCTTACGAAATGGCAAAGGTGCGGTCCAATGCCCATCAATGTCTTTTTCAAACTCCGAGTCCATTAACTTTAGAAAACGTGTATCGTCCACTGAAAGTCCTATTTTGTTATCCTTATCTGTTTTCATAAATAAATTGGTTTCAACCTTAATTTTACTTTGACCAGGTTAAAAAAATGTTGGTCGACCGCTATTGGTGATGTATGTTTTGTATACAGTTATTTCAGGCATATGTGCATTTCCAAAACAGACTTGTCCAACAATGACCCAACATAAGGGTAACTTTTGTGCAAATGGGAGCCGGTCTCCCTCAGTTCTCTGATCTAATACATAATGCACTGCAGATATGTCTCGACCAATGAATAGCTCTATTTATATGTCTTCCATCACTTTAGGAATATATTGGGATATTGGTTTGAGATGGGGATATTGAAACGCAATTTCTGGAGACGGAATCTCGTCTCGGTTGCAAGGAATGTCATTACATTCTATCATATTTGGCAATTTATACATACAACTTACATCTAAACACTGAACATAATATCTAGTTCCTTGCCTACCACTTGCTTGAACTTTACCAGCACAAGAAATCAACGAATAATTAATATCAGGTCCATGATCCTGGAATGTGTTAAAGAGATTAGATGTTGCTAATGTATGCGAACTCTGATCATCAATCATTGCATAGACAATACGATGTTTTTCAGGCATGTTGTGATTTACAATTTTTACCGGAATGATTTTGGCGCAAGATTTGCTTGTTTTTTCATGATACCCACACACCTGTGTACACGACACCTTAACATCATCACCAGAGTCCTTGGTCCCCTCCCCTTCTTGGACTGAGACCTCCACATGAAGTGCTGTGGGATGTGATTGACTCTTACATATAGCACATTTAATATTGTCACATTTACAGTTTGCAGCCCTATGCTTTGTTGGACCACAACATTTGAAACAAATACTGTTTGTTAGAATAAAGTTTCGTCTTTCCGATAAGGGTTTCTTCCGGAATGCCGTACAATCATTAAGAAGATGATTTGTCTTGTGTAACTCATTGTTTATTTTTCTTTCCTCAATTGTTTCTGTTTTATGAGTAGAAATGAGTAGAAATGTTCACATTTCTGTACGATTTCCTATACGTGCGATCTTGTTCGCTTGCACTACTTGTTTTGTCATGAGTACCGGTAAGTTGAAAACTTGGGTCATTCTTCATTTTCACCAAAAAGTATACAGATCTTTAGATTAATATAACAAAGAAGCGTGTAAAGTTTTAAGCAATAATAATAAATCGTTTTTGAGATACGGCACGACATGTAAAAAAACCCTCCCCCTTTTTTACAAAATACTCAATAACTCAAAAATGAAATGTTGAATCATCACCAAAAAGTATACAGATCTTTAGATTAATATAACAAAGAAGTGTGTAAAGTTTTAAGCAATAATCATAAATCGTTTTTGAGATACGGCGCGACATGTAAAAAAAACCTCCCCCTTTTTTACAAAATACTCAAAAACTCAAAAATGAAATTTTGAATCATCACCAAAAAGTATACAGATATTAAGAATAATATAACTAAGAGGTGTGTAAAGTTTTAAGCAATAATCAAGAAACGTTTTTGAGATACGGCGCGACATGTGAAAAAAAAACACACCCCTGTTTTAGTTACAAAGTGCCATAACTCAAAAAGTTTAAATCTTATTTTCACCAAAAAGTATACAGATCATTTGACCATCATAAGAAACAACTATATTAAGTTTCATGACATTTGGATAAGTCGTTCTCAAGTTACGGTGCGACATGTTTACGCCGGACAGACGGACGGACGGACGGACACCGGACATTTGTATACCATAATACGTCCCGTCAAAATTTTGACGGGCGTATAAAAAACGACTTAGTCCAGTGGTAGATTGTAAGGTTGAATCATCTATTGTTTTTGGTTTAAATGCTGAAACAGATGCATTTAGCGTTGACACTGGTTCAATATGACTTGTTTGTTCATAATTATCACTTATGAACTTTTGGCTAGCCTGGCCATGTGGAGTACTAGATGAAAAAGTTACATGGTTGTTGTTATTAGAATCTGTCTTTGTGTCACTACGAAATCGTTCATCAGAATCTATTTGTTTAACTAAAGTCTGATCATGATCATCTAAACTTAACAGATAGTCACTTTGAGCACTTTTCAACTCTAACAGTGCCTCTAACTCTGCTGTTTGCTTCCGAATCTCAATCTCAGTTTCTAAACACTTTAATCTAATACGTTTGGCTTCAAGTTCTTTTGATTGTCTTTGTTGGGTAGCTGTACTAGCTAATGTTACAGAATCTGTGCTCACAGATGGTTGTTGTGGCACAGGAGAACCTATGCAAAAAGATTGTTGCACAGGTAGACTTCTATCAGGAGACGCCTGCACAGATGAACTTCTTTGTGGAGATGGTTTATTACTAGCATGAACTTGATCAAAGCATTCCTCAAAGTCTGAAAGTAGTTGTTTAACCAATTGAATGTTTTTGTCTAGTGATTTATCGTAATCATCTCTACTTTCACTAAATGACTGTAATTTGTCTGAAAACGCATGTCCTTCAGCTTGACTCATCTTTGCTGTTGCTGTATAAGATTTTTTACTGTGATGTTACATGACCCAAAATCAAAGAACACTATAAATTTGGATATGTTTATTCCTCCTTTTACTGAGGACACAGTTTGAATGTAGTTTTATACAGTGTATCAGAACATATTCCTGGATTAGATCCTTGTCTGACAAGGCCATTTGTTTATTACACTTTATAACATTTCTTTCATTCCTGACATGCCAGGGGTGAAAGAAATATGTAAATGTAAGACAAGGATCTGATCCAGGCATATGTCCACACTGTACAAAACCAAATTCATCATATAAATAAATAAAACAAAATGTACATGGGATTTATAAAAAAGTTCACCCCATAAGTTATTCAAAAAGGTGTATGATCCTGGCAATATTGAATTTGATAAAAACATTTACACAGTGCGACATATATTCATAAAATTTGTTTTGGTTTATCATCAGACTGTATTCTCTCGTGTGTGTCTCGAGTCTGGCTAGTAATTCAAACATTTAGTGGCAGATATGGCTCAATCGTCCTGAGCAGATCTGTGGATATACCCTGTTTGCTGTTTGGGTCTGTGTTCATGGTGTTTTGGTACTGATCACATAATTTTGGTTCAAGTATCCAATGTTCAAAATTAGATCGTTTTCAGATCATTGAACATGAATAACAAATATATTTACCTTCAGGTGCTAAAATTGCTCCACAAGTGTAGTCATATTTATCAATCGTATGCTTTAATGCTCTTACATCTCTGGGGGTCAACTTTAACTTTGAATAGACACATCTGGGTTTGTCACATTCAAGACATGTTACTGTTGATCTAACATTCTGGGCAAACAGTATTCTATTAAGAGATATATTCATCAAGTGGTAGAAGTTTGTCATTTCACATGGTCTGTTTGAAACAAGATCATTCGAAACAGAAGCTATCTGTTTAGCTGCTTCTGGGTAACTGATGTTTCTTTCTGTTTTAATTTTAATAATATTTTTTTCTTTAAGGTAAGCAGGGCAGTCCCTAGACGATGAAAAATGGGATTCACCACAGTTTACGCATTTAGAAGATTCAGAGTTACAGTTTGTTCCCTCGTGTCCTTCGTCAGAACACTTGAAGCATCTCTGCTTACCACGACATTGTTTGCTTCCATGCCCAAACTTTTGACAAGTAAAGCATCGAATTGGGTTAGGGATAAACATGTCAACTCTGATTCCGAAGCAACCTAAAGTAATAGATGGAGGAGGAGTTGGAGTTCTAAAGGTCAAAAGATATGTATTTAATTTGATTATATTGCCATTCTTTTTAATTTGAAATCTAATAACATCAGTTACACCTTGGCTTGAAAGTTCCTCGCCGATTTCTTCCACGGTAAGGTCACCAAGGTATTGACTTCTGTCTCGAATGATCCCCTTACAGCTGTTCAAACTGTTATTAGGAGAGGCAGAAACAGGAAAGTTTGATATTGTAGACATTGTAAGTAAATTTGTTGATTGACTTTTGTTGGAACATTCAACCAACAAATTGCCAGATCTTATTTTGGAAACTTTTTTTACAGTACCAGCAACGCTTTGAATTTGTTTGTGAATTACAAAGGGCGATATTTTTGAAATTGGTTTTTCATCTGTTCCTTTTATTACAATAAATCTGGGCCAACTGTCATCTTCCCGACAGGGCTCTGAATCATCACATTTTCTTTTCTTATGTATTAAAGCTGATTTAGAGCGTTTGTTTTGTTGTGCCATATGAAAGGAGAAAGATTCACCATTCTTGTCATCCACCCACCTCGGAGTGCCTACAAGGGCGATGCTGTGTTTCCGTGGCGAACCGGGATCAAGTGCTAATGCTGAAAACGAGCTCCAAATATAATGTAGCTGGTCATCAAAATCAGCACCTAAGATCCACCGCGGAAAGCACCAGATGTTCCAAGAATAGTATACTCAAGCAGAGCGTATCCATCAAGCGAAAAAGAAAGCGTATAACTTGATTGACCCATTAGCCATCGCCTTCTTCAGTTATCCGAAATATAAATAGCTTAATTTAAAATACATGTGTATATTATGAAAATTGTTACAAGATAGCTTATTGTTGAGGATTAACTGAAGGGCTCGACATGACCAGCCGATTGATCGAACCGGGTCCATCCGACCTCCCGTTTAGATGATATCAAAGCCAAAGCAGCTTATTGAACTATAGTCTCGTCCGTCCGGGTATTTTCTGACCGTAAGGAGTCTGGCTATAGCCCTCAAGGATCTCGTCAACCACCGACACGGGTAGCAACCCACGGCAAACAGGTTGGAGAGCCTATTTTATTTGAAACATCGGGCATCTCACGATGTTCGGATCACTTTAGTCTACCCTTCGACCTGTCCAGCATGGGTAACCCTACCAGGAGACGAAGCTCCAGCTGGCATAGCTCTTGGGGTCACTGAGACACACAAGCCCCCCGACCACGGCAAGGATAGCGATCCAACGGAGGGGTCTGTACTGATTGATTGATTGATTGATTGTTGGTTGCTTTACGCCGCATTAGCACAAAAAGGCTATATCGCGGCGAGAGCTAATTCGAATATTTTTACAATTTAAATCATATTTTTAAAATAAGACAAAAAGTCCTTCAATATACTAAAATTCTTGACTAAAGCAAATTGAGTATATACAAATAAAAATCAACAGTAAAATAACGTGATAAAAATTAAAATCGATTTAAATATAATAACATTTTTATATTCTATAATAAATTCCAATTTCTTTTAAAAAAGCAACAATATTTGTAAATGGAACATTATTAAATAAATCATACATATTATTGACATTGAAATGCTTCTTACGAATATCAGCAAAGTCAATACAATTAATTAAAACATGTTTAATAGTATACTTGCAGTTGCAAGGAACACATTGTGGTTCATCTTCATTTTTTAAAAGATACTCTGTACTGATGGATCAAAAGATGGTGACAGAGTTACATCTGCTGCTTGCCATCTGATGCATCCATCTTGTATTTTTTTAGAACCAAATAAAATCAAAAGACCTCCAAAAAACTGAATCACTTACCTGCATTTTTTTATATTTTTTTTGTTTAATCTTTCATCAATACTTATTTCTGTTTTTCAATGTAAGTAGTGCTTTCATTGCCAAATTGGTATTGAAAAACCAATATGCTATTTAGCCATAATGACTATGTTTCTTTGTATAAAAGAAACTATAAACCCAGAATTTTACACTAAGGATCATACATTTTTTAATGTAACTGAAAATGGTTCAGTTTTTTTTGTTATTTGGTCTGTATTTCACACGTTTAAAAAGCATTAATTAAACTACATTTTGAGTATAGAATTATTACAAGCTGTACGGTCTTGCATGCAGTATTAAATGAAACATGACGGTCATGATTCAATGGAATACGTTGTTGCTTTGAGTCAACGTTGAGGCTACTGTGCTACTGATACCCTCGGGGATTAATCCACCAGCAGAGGCATCGACCCAGTGGTAGTAATAAAATTAACGGTACCAATTTTCTTGCACCGGATGCGCATTTCGATGGAGTTCTATATATTCTTTCATTACTTTTTCAGGATTTAAAATAATTATGGTGAAGACTTTTATCAGAGGAAACTATGGTGAAGAATTTTATCAGAGGAAGCTACATGTACATGCAGATGATGAATATCCTAAAGTTATTTTTTTTTATCTTTTAATATCAATTCATGTCTTATAGATATATAAAGAAAAGAAAATCACAGTTAACTTATATTTTTCATAAAGATGGGAAGAGTCGGAAGATGACAAAATCGTTTAAACGTGAATCTCCGGGTATTTCAACTGATACTGACTAGAGAGGTGAAACTACAGCAAATTGATGGTGTCCAAATACAAGTACAGGAGGATAATGCCAGAAGTTGGTCTGCAAAATAAGATTGATTGATTGATTATTGGTTGCTTAACGTCCAGTGGCAAATATTTCATGCATATTCAGGACGAGAACAAGTTCACAATAAATACAATAGAGGCCATTCAGGAATTATGGTCGGAGAAATTTTGACTGCCACCGAAAAAGGAGGGTATATGGATAGGGACAGAAATTTTGCCTTGCATCAGGCCACCTACGGACCCCTCGAAGAGTTGTTGCAAGGGTTCTTAACGTGCAAAGAGCGTGGCACTCTCTTTACACGAGGCATCGGATTTAACGTCCCCCTTCTGAACGGACGTGACTGCGAACTTGATACATCCCGCACAGCCAAACGGACGCCCCACTTCGGCAAGCGTTTTACTGCCGGTCGGGAGAAGACCAAGTGACCATATTTCTATACCCCAGTCACCCTTGGGGAATGCAAAATAAGAAGTACCTTCATGTGACCAAAAAAGTAAGATATCCCCCATTACCAGTAACCACTTAAAATAATTTAGTTTTTCAAAGGTATCATCATAGATATAGTAAGATTTGATATGAGTGCCAATGAGACATATCTCCATCAAAGTAACAATTTATAAAAGATAAACCATTATACATGTAGGTCAAGGTATGGCCTTCGACATATTAATGTTGTACCCAAACAATGTTTATGTATTTTTACAATGTACATCAGCAACTTATTGGATGAAAGTTTTTTTTAAAACTGCATTTCTTAATAAGTAAATATAACTGTTTTTCTCTTATTAAAGGTGTACTTATGTCTACTGACAAATGTTAAGTTTTTTATCAATGAGGCTGTTGGCATTTTTTTCGTCTTTGAAGTAATAAACAATTTCACAAATAGTGGCAATATACAGTAACAAGAAGAACAAACTCAATCTTCACATAGCACATCTGAATCTGAATCATAAGGAAACCATATTGTACATGTATAGAAAATTTAAAAAAATCAATTCTTTTCAATTGAAATAGAAAATGGAAGTAAGCAATCATACCAATGTTAATGTAAATCTTCATCTTCAATTTACACATATATATTATTCCATAAGAGAACATGTCAATCCCTGGTAACGAATTAATTGCCTTGTAAATTTTTCCTTATTTCTTAGTAGGGTGAAAGCTTTAGACCAGAGTTTATGAAGTTGGGTGAATTAACATGCCTTTTTGAAACAACAAGACATCTTGCTCTTACAGAAACCGCTACACCGAAGGCACTCATGGAATTAAAAGTAATATTGAACTATAGGGATTAAACTCTTATTATCAGCAATCCAGATCGTCCTAACATATTTCTAGAGATAAGGTTGATTGATTGATTGTTGGTTGCTTAACGTCCAGTGGCAAATATTTCATGCATATTCAGGACGAGAACAAGTTCACAATAAATACAATAGGTAGGTTGATACAATAGAGGCCACCTGGATGATGGTCGGATAAATTTAGACTGCCACCGTCTAGAGATAAGGAGACGACTCCCAAATATCCGGAAAGTTGACAAATTTGATGAACGGATCAAACCGATAGCTGAACAACTATATGAGCAGCAGAGCGATTTTCCTCTTACTGTTATATATGTTGAAAATTTGGAGAGTCTTGTATATTATTTCCGCTATTTGGAGTATGAACTTAAGAAAATTGGTACAATGGAATAAATATTCCTGAAAATACGCTGTTTGCTCAATATCACTCTGACTATCCAGAAACTATGAAGCAACATATTGTGAAGGACCTTTGTCAGAGAAAACCTATATTAAGACTGGTCCTAGCAACAGTTACCCTCGGCATGGAACTAAATGCACCCTCTATTAAGAGAATCATCCATTGCCGACCACCAACATCATTGGAGAAATATATGCAGGAAATAGGACGAGCTGGTCGTAATGGTGAAAACGCTGAGGCTATTATGTATTTTAACAATAGTGATTTATCAAAAGCACGTGCTGGGTTATCAAGTTTTGTTATTCAATATTGTAAAACTGAAAATAACTGCTTCAGGAAACTTTTGGTAAAATACTTTAGATTTGATGATGTATTATATGCTGGTGACAAGAAAAGATGTTGCTCATTCTGCAGCTTAAGCAATTAAGTTAGAACAAAGAAAAGACCTTGATTAGCACATGTTACTGTAAATAAATATATGGTATGAGTGCCAGTAACACATTTTCCATCTTTGTTAATATTCAAGTAGTTTCATAAAGCAGCAATATGATATTATTTTTTCCATTTTTGATTTAATCAGGGACGTTCTATACTTTCTATACTGAAGACTTAACAACCGTTTGGAAATATGATTAATTCATCATGTCCATCTAGATATAAAAAAACAGGGGTATCATATGTTGGCATATAGTTTTACTTATAAGTTTTTCTTGTTAATTAACAAATATTGTATAATTTCAGAACAAGTTTGAACCATATTACGTTATCATGGGCGCACATCATCAACGTGGACACTGGAATTTGCTGGTAAGAATTTTGATGTTATATTATGAATTAAAGCAAAAGAGTAAATTGAAATAAATATCTTTTTGTCTGCCTTTAAACTGTGGCTATTTTCTGTGTTGGACATGCCATTATAACATGTTTGTTGATAAAAACTATATATATATATTTATTTTTTTTTTTAAATTGACCTCATCAGCATGAACATATTTTGCATGTTCGTGATTGTTTTGATGATTTTTGCAATTATATGTATAATGGAAAGGAGGTGCAAACTCGATTTAAAGACACGGTCATATCTTTAGAGAAAGTGCCGTGTTAAATTGAGAGCAAGGTATTTGTAGAAGATGGAAAAAAACATGTAGCAAATCTGGCCAAATCATCATGACACTATATTCTTTCTTTGCTCTGTACTAAAGAATGATAATTTGTTGGAAGCCTATCAACTCCATCTTGTTTGATGATGTTGGTTCTTAAGACTAGAACTAAGTTGAAATCTGATATAACTCCCGTCTGTGTGTCCCTCAAAGTATAGGTACAATACTTGGACGAAAAGCCGGGACTGTCGCAGCGTCCATCTCCACCAAGGAGATCTGCTGGGTAGTAATGTTCTTCTGTATACTGTAAAACTGGATAGGTCCAATGAACTTCAGCGAATTACCATACCACCATTCTGTGCATACGACTCGTGTAAGCAATGACCTCATGGAGCTCTGAAAACTCGTACACTTTGGTTCTGTGATAATTTGTTGAGAGGAGTCTGAAGAGGTTGACTGATTTGTCTCATGGGGTTCATCACTTGATACATAAAAGTGGTCACTGTCAGGCTTCTCTGGACTAGTTGATGGTGAAGGCTTGGACTCATCGGATGCATTCGGGTCTTTCTAAAGTTAACCGATAAATGCTGTATCAAGTGGTTGTGCCGATAAGGTTGTCTGAAAGTAGTTGTGGTCTGTCAATGACGTACTGAGATCTGTCTGAAATTGGTGTGGTGATAGTCTGGATAGAACTTTTTTGTGGAACCGCTTTAACCATTATCAAGTTAAGCCCCTTTAGAAATCGAAAATGCAAAATATGTAGATTCCATTTTGTAACTTAAGTTCGAGTTTGATGGTGTTGTGCAGAGTTAAGACCTTGAATTTTAGAATTTTAGAAAAATCACCATCTGTTTTACGATCTTTTTCGTAATGCTTGAAGATATCGACTTGATTGATTGATTGATGGTTGCTTTCCGCCGCATTAGCACAAAAAGGCTATATCGCGGCGAGAGCTAATTCGGATATTTTTACAATTTAAAGCATATTTTTAAAATAAGACAAAAAGTCCTTCAATATAATAAAATTCTTGACTAAAGCAAATTGATAATATACAAATAAAAATCAACAGTAAAATAAAAATGAAGATATCGACTTGAAAATTGATGCAGTTTAATCATGAAAAGTTACAGATCAAGATCGATTTTTTGGTCTGATGATTTTGTGCAGAGTTTTTGTCCTTGAATTTTTCAATTCACTGAAATAATCAGTTTTCAACTTTTTTTGTCGTGCATGAATATATTGACTTGCTATTTAGTACATGTACAAATATATTAGTTTACATTATGTAAAGTTAAAGATCAAGCTAGAATTTTGTTTGAGTACAATGAATTGTTAACCGGTAGGGCACTATGTATTGCCATGCAATACTCACGGAATGCTTGTTTTCTTTCAAGGATTAATGCCTCAAATACAGTATGTGAAAGGCTAGGAGGTCTGGTAAATGACGCAACAGAAGGTATAGAGGAATGCAATTGTAAAATGAAACTTTCTGTGGTTAACAATTGCTCAAGCCTTGCCTTTTTTCAAGCGTGATTTCAAGCAAGGGGAAGAGCAGCGTTATGACTAAGGAGAGGAGTCGAAGAATTTGCCATGGGAAATTATTTTACAATAGGTATACGTTATACAATAGGATATATAGACAAATAAGATTGCATTGTGATTCATTTGAAATTTGTCTCACAAAAAAAAGCTTCTAGCAAATTTTCGTCCAATAACTACAAATCAAATATAAATATTTACTTTTGAAGAGACAGACTATCATGGTAGGTTTTCAATTTCATATGTATCATAATCCTAATGACATTATGCATACAGATGAAGGTATTTTACTGGTTGATATAAATCATAGTTGTGGTGTTTTGTCTTCACTACACATTATTGCACAAAAGTGAGAAATTTCAAATTGAAAATAATACAAATCTCTTAACCAATTCAATTGGAATAAATTTAAAAACTCAAATTGTTTGGGTCTTACTGTAATTAGATTTTGGATGCCGTGAAAGTACTTTTATTCGTGGGTACCATCTTATCATGTTTTTTCGTTGATGGCATTATCCACTTGTATTAGTTTAGTGTTCAACAAAATATATAAACTACTGTCTGAATCATGACATTGAAAGATCCATACATGTATAACTGTAGGTTTGGCTACATCAAAGATCAGCAAAAGCAAAATGAACCAAACATGCAACTACATACATTAATGTGTCCATCTAATCTTTAAGCAACCAAAAATATACGTCTTAACACTTTTCATTCACGAACAAAAAATAATGAAATATATAATTTCACATTATGCTAGCTTTTGATTTTATGAGTTAATTCTACAATTCAAAGTACCATCGTAACTTTTTTTAGTAACCGTTAATTTTAAGTGACAAAGGAGTAAGTAAGATCCCTTTTTGGCCCCAAAATATAGCAGTTTTACAAAAGTGTTAAAATGTAGACTTTTAGTTATTAATTGGATAGTAAAATGCTTCTGCTACATAAATATGTGCTGTTTTTGACAATACAATGCACATATATCGGGTACTAGCGCCATTTAGTCATGCTAAATTACTGAATTCTTCACATTTCTAGCAATTTAGTTAAATTTTCCGTGTAAAACGAAAGTGGCCGCATTCGTGTTCATCCTTAATATTGAAATGTAAGTTGTATTTGATGATAACACATATCATATATAAAAGTCGAAGATAAACACGGAAGCGGCCACTTTCATTTTGAACAAAAACCATCTGAAAAGTGACATTTTTCGGCATATTTTGTAGCTTTTTCATATTTGAGCTTGAATCGGATCGTTTTTTACTGACTAAATTAGTTAAAATCTTTCACATAAACTAAATGAAACAAATGAAATAGACACTTAAGTGTTTAAAAGGTGGTCAAAAAATCTTTCGTCCGATGAACCTGAAATTTGAGGCCAAAATCGGTCCTTGCCGGACCTACTCCTTTGTTGCCTCATTAACACCTTTGATGATATTTGGAATGTTGATATCACTTCTGATTGCATGTTTACGACAATTAAAGTGGTTGCTTTGAAATTATGTTCAATTGAGAACATTTGTAGAAGAGAAGAATCAGCTTTTTTTCAGGAAGCAATTATTTTATTTAAAGTTTGATGAATATTATCAATAATAAAGACGAACAAACAAGTTCAAATGTATATAAAATGAACACATGATTTGCAATGTCCAAGAAATTATTATAAAACAATACGATTTTTTTTCACTTTACTAAGTATTCGTTTTAGATGGTTTGAAATCATAAATTGATACCCACGAATATAAGTACATACAATTACGCCCTGCTATTGAATTAGTCCATATTTAGGTCAAAGGATTGATACATTTTTTACATTTGGTACTGTTAAATGCTTACATAAAGATATATGTATCAACAGTAATTTTAGTTTTAGCGCTGTCGTTTGAATGGATCTTGTTCAGGTATCTTATCAAAACATTATTCAGTTTTTGCATAACTTCAGTTGTTATTAAAGTTACTTACGTTGTATAATATATTATGAAAGTTATTGTTATATTTTTTAATATTCGCTTGCCTTAAAATGAATCCCTTCTTCGAAGTCTATAATGTATTACGGATATCACATGCATTACGGAAGCTTCTAGGCCACAATTGAGTTACATTTCATAGGTTTAATTGATTGGCTATCTTTGATAGAGTCAAAAAGTAAGACTGAGGGGCTTTCATAGACTATGCACCTTTAACTAAGCGTTGGAAGGGAAGAAAACATGATATGTGTACAGCTGACTATATGAAAGAAATAGTGGTTATTGATAATAAAAGTATTCTTTATATAGAAACATACTTTTTTTATCATTTATTAGGATAAAGGTATGAATTACTGTTAAATGGATATTTGATATGATTCAGACAAAAAAAAATGTATATATATACATATACCAAATATTTTGACAGATGTTTTACCTGTAATGTTTATATATGATCCAAACAAAAGTTTCTTATTTCGTGTTTTATTGGTACATGTATCCTTATTTACTATAAAGTTCCATCAATTTGAAGTCTGGAGCATAAATAAAAGTTATAATACATATTATACATTAGTAAGTGACTTATTAATTTGTACTTACTTTCCTTTCCTTTTTAAAACATTATACGTCCAACGATAGAAATATTTTTACAATGTGGAGCTTGTGACCTATGAAATCACAGACCGACACATTACAATGTAATCCAAGTGTTAAAAGTACAAAAAATGAAATGTCAATTATAAGTGAAGGTAAATTATTGTGTAGATTGTAGTGTCTTTTGGGGACTTTTGATGTATTTTATTAACTGTAGAATGTTATAAATATTTTATACGCAAACTCTGTGTAATTAATATGAATGTATAACTTATATAAAAAAGAAGATGTCGTATGATTGCCAATGAGACAACGATCCACAAAAGACCAAAATGACACAGACATTAACAACTATAGGTCACCGTACGGCCTTCAACAATGAGCAAAGCCCATACCGCATAGTCATTAAAAGGCCCCGATATGTATGCAAAAAATATAAAATAGATTATTTTATCATAAGAGTCCACCGTTTATCCCTGGACGATGGATCATTCTCAACACAGGGCCCCTTGTGTATACTTCCCTGGGTATAGAGACAATAACAAGTGGAAACAAAGAGTTATCGTTCAAAAAACTTGGACCAATAACTTATCAAGTCCAAGTTGGAGATTTAGTATGGAAGAGACATATTGATCAGATTCGTGAATTTGTACCACAGGAAAATAAAGACATACTAAACATACTTGAAATTACCAACTCTGATATTGACACTGAATTCATTACAGTACCAGCATGTAATTCAAAACGCGATACCGAAAACTCTGAAAATAACTATGATCCGAACAAACTAAACTTAACCGAAAATAAAACAGTTGAAAATGCTAATGACACTATCGTTACGCGCCGCTCAGAAAGAGTAAGAAAAGCACAGAGAGACTTATTGAAAACATATGACTAAATATTTGTGGTTAAATTAGTGTAGTGATATAACTGTAGGTTTAGGATATCATAATTGGACATTTAATACATAGACAGTAAAGCTTGTAGCTGTTTAGTTTAATTGAATGCAAATTGAATTTATTATTTTTCATTCACTAGAGATTAATCTTGTTTATCTTGATTTTCTAAATTATCAGGGGAAAGATTGTTATGTCAGATTAGCGGATCAGTTGTGTATTTGTTCTATAACCCGGTGATTGCACAGACACACAGTTTTGTACTGTGGGAGATGTGATGTGTAATAGCCAATATTCACCGTGTATATTTCCCCAAGATAAATTTGCATTCTTTTCTATTTTTAGTCGAAACTGCACGTCATAGGTTGTCCAGTTGTCTGACCTCGTTGCCGCTAATCTTATATCGTGCATATATTTTAACAATTCCTGTGCACGTGTACTGTATGTCTAAATGTAGACGCTAATAAAAACCATGAATACTGAAGTCCATTTATTTATGGAAAAATAAACACCCGACGATCTTTTTTCAATGCAAATTTTATCTTTTATCCTGTTCAAGAATGAAATCCAAAAAAGATAAACGTATTACCACAAATATATTACAAATTCAGATGTCATTATGTGATTCTGAACTATTTTTTTTAGGTGTATTGCTCGCTGTCCAATTTGTTAGATTTGACTTCTGCAGATGAAGATTATATGTATGCGTACAATATTAGACGAGAAATGTCAAACTTTCGGACAGTTATCCACAATTCGAAACTCTTGCAGCAACCAACATTGAAGTCAGTAAGTGGGAAAGACCTAGACCCCGATTTAATTAACATTTCTCAAAAAGCTAAAGAACATCAGCGGCAACATTTGTTTATGGTTACATGATAAACCTCTGGGAACAAAGAAGAAATATGAACCTGTTTTTGTATTGCCTGGCGATAGAGCTAATTACGAAGCCGTAGAAAACAAAACGAAAGCCGAAATTTCCAAGCTTTTCGAAAAACAGTTGAAATTCATAGGCAACCAAAAATTAGAGGAAAAGTGGACAAAAATAAAACGGAAGACGAAAGCACATTTTCTATCATTTCTTGCAGAGTTACAAATCGATGATGAATTATAATTAGAAAGTGTTTTATTTCTGTTTGAATTAGAGGGGTGTGATATCAAGTTAAATTTTGAAGCTATATATACTCTTATCAGTGTTATCGTTAAGGCACATCGGTAATGATCATAACTTTCACTATATATGAGTATAATAATAATTACATAACATTAATCATGTCAATTTGTATACAAAATCTTGTACTATATATCATATTCCGGACTGTAACATGATAAACCTTGTACTATATATCATAAATTGATATGAATGTTGACTCTGAGTACAAGATATTTTTTCCGTTAAAGGAATGGAATTACCTTACTAAATATAGTATCTTTCCTTCTTGAAAAATACTTCTACTTCTGACTCTCTGCAAAATGTGCTGCCTGATGATTACAGTGAAGATTGTACTATTCTCAGAAATACACGAGATAACTTTTTTAATACTCAAGGTCAAGGTCTCATAGACCTCTGCATTGCTTCCCAGCTCCGTGCGTTAAATGGTCGCTTTGAAGGTGATATTTTGGGGAATTTTACTTGCCATAAGTCATATGGATCAAGTGTTGTTGATTATGCTTTGGTGGACATGGACCTCTTAACTTCTATTATTTTTTTCAAGTTGAGAGTGCCACATATTTATCAGATCACTCACAGATTTCTGTTCATATATATTGTAATATTACTCCTGATTTTGAGGAAGATTCTCCTAATTTTATACCTTTACAGTGTACATAAAAATGGGAAGCTATTTCTAAAAACAAATTAATCGACACTATTAGTGATTGTGATGTATTACATGAGATAGTCTCTTTTGAAAATAATAGTTTTGATGAAAACAGCAATGGAATCAATAAAGCCTCAGAACAACTAACAAATATTTTTGATAATTTGGCAAAAACGTCCTGTAAAATAATAAAACACAAAAAAAATAAAAGAGAAGAAATCATGGTCAGACAATGAAGTTAAAGATTTGAAAAAAAACAGTGGTTGATTTAGGCAAAAAAAAAAATGAGTTCTAAACCATTTGATATGCAGCTACGTCATAATTTTTTTTATCAATGTAAGAATCTTAAAAAGATGATAAAAAGGAAGAAATATCTATTTAAGAAAAATATTTATGATACACTTTTAAGTTGGAAAGAAACTGATCCAAAACAATACTGGCAGCATTTAAATTCACTTAAAAATGATGATAGTAGTTCTTCAAACTTAAGTAAACTTATTAATATGGGAAATTTAAGTCAACATTTTCAGTCCCAGGGGAAACCTGAACATATAAATGTACCTTTTATGGATAAAATAGATGCATATGTTAAAGATTATAAAAATATCTTAAAGGAAAATGTATTGACAGATGCACCTTGTACTATAACAGAAGTTAAAAAGTGTATAAACAAATTAAAAGTGGGAAAAAGTGCAGGACCAGATAGAATTGCAAATGAAGTCATTAAATATAGCAGTTATGTTACATGTAAATCCATAACTAAACTTTTTAATTTAATTTTAGAAACAGGTAAATATCCGATTCAATGGAGAAAGTCATAAACAATATTAATTTTTAAATCTGGAGACTGTACTGATCTTAATAATTATAGGAGTATATCTCTCCAAAATTGTATTGCAAAACTCTTTAGCTCTGCATTAAATAATAGACTAACATTACATTATGAAAACATTTTTGCAAATCAACAGTTTGGATTTAGAGTCAATCATAGAACCACAGATAGTTTGTTTATACTAAAATCTTTAATTTCAAAATATATAAATAAAAAGAAAGAAAAGATATTTGCCTGCTTTGTTGATTTACGCAGAGCATTTGACACTTTGTGGCATAATGGGTTACGATACGAACTGTTAAGGGATTACAGAATCGGAGATGTGGAAATACATAGCTGTAAAAACTAATTATTTTCTTGATGTATGTACCATAGTATTGCTATATATATTGTACTAGAACATGAGTGGTGAATAAGCAGTCGATTGACAGAATAAATATAAAAAGGTAAAGGCCGATTATCGAAAAAAGTTTTCTTTCATAACTTAGTTTATTGTAGTAGATGTCAACTTGATTATTGTGTTTTGAATTTCTTTTGAATGAGATTTAAATATGATGTGTATAGTGTTTATTGACGACATTTTTAATTAGATCTGTTCACGCTACAGTAAGCAACCAAGGGGAAGACGTGATATCGAAATCTACTCCAATATAAAAAAAGGAGTGGCTTTAATTAACTTGATTTCGAGTCATATTTTCTTTCCACTCTATTCAACAGCATGTATGTCACTAAACATGCACCCCTTGCAGGGAATCAACCACCAACTCGACAGAGAAAGCAAGTCGCAATACAATAACTGACAATAATATTTTGATACGTCACACAGGTAACAGAAAAAAAATTGTCGTTTACAGTCATGATAAATGTTAGTTTGTTTGTGTGTTGATTCCTACCATCCTCCGATTGAATCTTTCATTTGATACAATAGTCTATCAAAATTGTCATTTTCAGTGGCAGTCCAAAGTTCCCCAACCATTATTCCAGATGGTCTCTTTTATGACAAAACCTACCTATTGTATCTATGTCCTGAACATGCATGGTCTCTTGTGGACAGTTGTCTCATTGGCAATCATACCACATCTTTTTTATATGAAATATTTGCCATTGGACGCTATGCATCATACAATATATAAAAAACGGTCGATTTAAGATGACATATAATCTTAGATAAAGGCAACAGTAGTATAATATAACAAGGGGTATTTGGCTGACTTGGTACAGGACATTTTTAAGAAAAAAAGGTGGGTTGAAACCAGGTTTTGTGACATGCCAAACATCCCGCGTTAATGGTAATGTTAATTATAACATTAAAATGACAACATTACATGACAGGACTACATTACAAATAAATGGGAGAAAATATAGTTTAGAGTAACACACGAATAAAAGTCCACAAAAGGTACCCTTTGAAAGTTAAATATGGTAAGAAATCAATAGAGAAAGTGAAATCTTCTTAAGAAAAATGAATTCAGACTACTTTTGGAAAACAACAATATCCAATCTTTTGATATGGGGAATCAATAACCGATTTTAAACAGGATGAGGGTGCAAAAAACTGCTGTATCCCAAAATATATGCACTTTTCACGACCTTCACTGAGCATGCCGCATCTGATTTGTATAATCTTTTGGTATTTTATTTGTTATTTTGTCACTAGCAGTATATTGTTCGGGAAACATTGTTTATGATTTCTCAAAATTGTCAGCCTCTTGTCGAAAGGTCAATTCCTCTTCAGACACTCCTTGAATGTGTAATTTTCCACATGAAGATACAATGCAACTACTATACGGGCTTTGATTTTCTGGTAGCCAGTTTATGTACTAATTAAAGCTACAAAGGCAGATCATAGTAAATACTTTCCTTCTCCGATTACTTGGACTGGAAACATGAATTGAAAGAAGGTAGTAAAGCAGATTTTGGAATTAAGTTTAAAGCTTGTCCGTCTGCATTTAGTTTATAGGCGATCATACCAATGATTTTTGTCCACATATAGTGTGTATCCTTCTTGAAGTTAGGAAGTTCACATATTTCTATACATTTCGCCTGTAAATCATTGAGTTATTTTGCTGGTTGGAGATACAGAAAACGATTCGGTAAAGGCCACTACGGTCACAAGGCAAATATGCGGTATCCGTGCTGGGTAATTCATGTACGTCTTGCGCTTTTCATTTCATATTAACACTGGAGGTTGTTTTTTTTTTCAGAAAATCCAGCTCCTCGATTAAATCAGAAATAGTATTGTCCTTACTGAAATCTTCATAATTTTATTTTATCATTTTCGTTTTGTTCCTTTTCATATCTGTTTCCTTTTCTCTATTAACTTCTATGTTATATAAGTTACAGTTACAATGAGATAAGACCACACCATTTATATTATGGTCACGAATTACAAATAAAAAATGTATGTGAATTGAAAGATTATTAAAGCTCAGACTACTTTACCAAACAAACCATTTATATTTAACAGGAAATATACAAAACTGTTGTTGATGTAAATTTCATTATGATTACTGATTATCATGGTTTGCTTTACACACATTTATTCTTTATTTCAGTTAAGGATTATTAAGATCAGATTAAGTAATTAAATAATAAGAAAGAGTTAATCATGTTACAGCTTAACTCCTCCATAACAACAACACCAATGACAGCATGGATTCTTTTATGACATTCAAAACTACATATATGTTTGTCACATTTATTACAACCAGAAATAATCTTTTTCCCATTGATTGTTTCACCATGCTGAGTACAAAATTTACATGTTGATTTTTTTTTCTTTTTAATCTAGTATGCCTATGTAAATTAGGATTGCTCATGTTCATTATGTAAAAAGCCAAAGCTAGGTTCTCGTTTTAGTGAAAGAGAAGCTATTGATAAAGTGTGCGACCAAATTAATCCTGAAATCGGGTTGAGTGTATTAGTGAGCAAAATGAACAAAACTTTTCACTTTATTTAGCTCCTTCCAACAGGATATCCCCAAGGGTGACTGGGGTATAGAAATATGGTCACTTGGTCTTCTCCCGACCGGCAGTAAAACGCTTGCCGAAATGGGGCGTCAGTTTAACTGTGCGGGATGTATCAAGTTCGCAGTCACGTCCGTCAGAAGGGGACGTTAAATCCGATGCCTCGTGTAAAGAGAGTGCCACGCTCTTTGCACGTTAAGAACCTTTGCAACAACTCTTTGAGGGGTCCGTAGGTGGCCTGTTGCAAGGCAAAATTTCTGTCCCTATCCAATATACCCTCATTTTCCAGTGGCAGTCCAAATTTCCCCGACCATCACCCTAGATGGCCTCTTTTACAACAACCTACCTATTGTATTTATTGTTAACTTGTTCTCGTCCTGAATATGCATGAAATATTTGCCACTGGACGTTAAGCAACCAACAATCAATCAACCAACAGGATATTTTGAGCGAAGTTAACATACACTTATGATTAGTTATAACTAAAAATGTTCATGAGACGGACAGAGGGATAACAGTACTCCCCCCTCAATTTTGGGGTATTGGTATTATTAATAAGTAATTTCAAACATATTATTAATAAAAACGTGAAATCTATGCCTTCCGCCATTCCACTTACAATTACAGTTAGGTAACCATTGAATAGGTCAAGATATAGTACCTGCTCACGCTTTTTATGATCTTTAATTGTTGAAAAACAATTAACATTAGTTCATAAACAAATGAAATGGGGAAGTGTGTGAACAAAATATACAAGTTAAACGGGTCATTTTAGAAAATTTAGAAATTTCGTTATGGTGTTTTTCAAAAATAAAATGACGTTCGAAAAGGATTATAGTTGAAAATTACTCGAATGTAATATATTTAATCTAATTAAAAAGATTTTTGAATTTTTTTTCCCCAAGTTAAAATGCAGTCACAGAACAACCAAATTTTTAGTAATAACGTAATTTATGTGAAAACAAGTTGAATAACTTCTGATTCCTTTCTTTGAGTTTGCAAATAAAAAGCATTTTTTTCTTCGAAATTGAGTGATACATTCGCAAACTGAGATTTATGATCACTAGAAAAATCTTTTTTTTTTTATTGTTGTTCTTGTCTTGTGAGTTTTGAAGCTTTGCTAACATTATTGCCAATTTCAATTTTTCCTGTCTGTGTTCAAACCCACTCAACAAATCTGTTATTTCTGTATTAAAATTGGTTTCACTTTCACTTAAATTTTTGTTAACTTAAGCGATTTCTAGCTGTATATATTCTTATTTGTCCTGACTGGGGAATAGAAATATGGTCACTTGGTCTTCTCCCGACCGGCAGTAAAACGCTTGCCGAAGGGGGGCGTCCGTTTGGCTGTGCGGGATGTATCAAGTCGCAGTCACGTCCGGTTAGAATGGGGACGTTAAATCCAATGTCTCGTGTAGAGAGAGTGCCACGCTCTTTGCACGTTAAGAACCCTTGCAACAACTCTTTGAGGGATCCGTAGGTGGTCTGTTGCAAGGCAAAATTTCTGTCCCTATCCAATATTCCCTTATTTTCCAGTGGCATTCCAAATTTCCCCGACCATCATCCCAGATGGCCTCTATTGTGACAAGACCTACCTATTGTATTTCTTGTAAACTTGTTCTCACCCTGAATATGCATGAAATATTTCACATGGACGTTAAGCAACCAACAATCAATCAATCTTATTTGTCCTCGAGATTTTGAACTATATATTCGACATCTTTTTTATCATATTCTCTTTTTGTTCCGGTAAGTTTGGACGAATAATCTTCTAACATGGATGTCTGAAATTTTTTCTTCCTCTCTATGAACCATGTCCAGAACACCATCAGAAAAGGTAGATTCGATATCATCATAAATGTAAGCGTTTAACTTCTTATTCATTAACGTTATGTCAAGTTCGGCTACAAGAGGGACTTGTAGGTTGTTTGATATCAATGGCATTCCCATTTGTTTGCATTCAGAAGCAGACTTCGTTCAGGGTTTACAATCAATAATAGTGACTATCGTCAACAAAATAATTATCAACACGAAAAACAAAAACTTTCCCGTCACCTTAATTGTAAATGTGTTGTATCCTTTCTTTGAATATCAACTTTGTGGTGTACGTCCTAATATAAAACAGTTCTGCTGAAAAAAATGGAATAATTTCGCAATTTATATAGAAATTGATTTATGTCCAGATAACATTTATGTTTGCTATATTAACAAAATCATCACAATATGACATGTACGACGCAAGCAGACATTCTTTATACGATATACTAGGTTTTTTTTACGCGCGTGGCACTGTGATGCGAGTATGGTGCTTTGAATATATAACGATATACGCTATTTTAAGACGATTGCTAAGTGTAAATATCGTATGAGATTGCGTCATTGCACTTGTTATTTTGAAATTGTTGCTATAAGAATGCCGAGTCTGTTGAAAAACACGTCCTCAGAACGTAACAAATATGTTATCAATCGAAAAATCAAGCATCGTGATAATGTCAGTTTCAGAGAATTCAAAGGCAGCAACCCAACAACCGGTTGTCCGATTCGTCTGAAAATTTCAGGTCAGATCGATCTTAACTTGATAAACATTTTAATCCAATGTCTGATTTGCTCTAAATGCTTTGGTTTTAGCGTTTTAAGCCAAAATCTAACTAATTCCACTAAAACTGGATAACCATGTCCCTAAATTTTATGCACAAATGCTTGTTAAAACTTTTGGTCAAGGTAGTTTTTGTATAGAGTTGATGTCCAATCAACTTGATACTTAGTAAACATGTTCCCTATCACTACTTGACGAAAAAAACGACTATCCATACCAGTAACAGTCGTTGTACGACTGTCTTGGTCTGTAAAAGTTGGTTAACTGACAAATGTATTCATTTACCTGTAATACTTATAAACATAATGTGTATAAATAATATGTACATAATTAAAAACTTGTCCAAAATGACACCTCGGTCTTTCTTATAGACAGCATCGTCTTTCAATTTCAAATACCAAACTGAGGACAGAGTTAAAAGAAAACAGAGAGGATGAAGAAGACTAGACTGCTACAAGAGCTTACCAGAATTGGTGGAAATTTACAAATACACGAGAAAGAACCTGTGAAGTGTCTTATTATTATTAAAAACAAAGCTACAAGCAGGGTTAAAAATATGTGGGCTTTGGAGATGTGTGTCATAATTTTGAGAATGGCTTGCAATTAACCAAACATATTTCAAAACGCCAGAAATATACTTTTACCGGAAGTATAAATATACCGGAATAGGGTTACTTCTGTGTTGAAGTAGACAACAGAAATTGAAAAGCTGAAACCAAATAAGTATCAATTTGGATTTATTGCCACACAAAATCTACCAACAACATCTAGCAGTAGCAACAAGTTGACTTGAAGACTGCATACAACAACAAGTTTCCTTTAACCAAATATCATCAAACTTTTTTTTAAAAGTGTTCAGACATATATACAACAGAATAAAGCATGAGAAGAGATTTACAATTAAAATCGCATGAAAAAGAAGGGCCAACATTAACTGTGAAAATGTAGGGCGAGAAATACCAAATACCATTTCCAGTGAGGGAAACGAGCATACGACTAAAAAATATCGAAGTCATATCTATAAAGGACAAATGGAAGGAAACTCAACATCACTAAGTGAAATAGAGGTTTATATTTTTAAAATGCTTTAGAGTTTAGTCTAATTGCAATTGATGACAGTATCAAAACTAATAAGGACAATAGAGTATGAATAAGAATATCATTTTGTTTTCAACGACAATTTATATCAATATCTAATGAAAAGTATAAAAAAATCTTTCAAAATTTCATGTGTATGAACTGATCCTCTAGCTTGCTTTGAAATGTGTTTATATATATGTCTATCTAGATGAATATTAATTAAATAGGGGAACTACGGGGAAGACAAGTACATTGTTAGCTATTTGGTGATGTAATCTGACAGTTATATTACAGGTGATAGAATAACACCAGCTGTAGCAAGAAGAATACTACGAGAAGATACATTTAATTTTGCGAAACTTGGAGCATATGGTAATGCATTGCTGATATTTGCTTTGTCAAGCATATTGAAGTGCAGCTTATTTGCAATTTATCCACAAAAAGGAAACCCAGTTGTCAGGAGTCGTCTTAACAGAGTGGTTTGCCCAAGGATGACCAAATCTAGTGATGTTGTTTATGGGGACAAGTACAAGAACAAAGGAAATGAGAGATGAGCACTGGATCCCCAATCATTTTGTGCCTGTTTTGCCTTTACAAAGTAATGATCAGGAAAAAAGAGACAATTCATTAGTGGAAAATAGTCATGACTCAAGTACTAGCGTTGACCTCGACTTGGATTCCTTTTGATTGTGTTCATTGGAGATGCTAGTAAACCAAATTGATATTGATTTGATGCAGCCTGAGACCATACTCGCACATGGTGTCAAGGGAGAGCCGAAAATTGAGTTCCTGAAATTTTCATCCCAGACGGGAATCGATGTTTACTAATTTCCCATGATTTTCCATGTACCCTAGCAGGATCATCAAGTTCATCATAATGAATTGAATGACCAGATAATGCATGCCCCGACAGCTATAAGAGCTAAACATCTTGCCGGACACATTGTCCCCACTACAACCTGGCAAAACAAGAGAGTGACAATGATGGCCACCTATTCGCTCACAAGTTTTACAAGTTCCATTCCGTCAGCAACTCATGACCACCATTTGGTACATCGACCATCCGGTTCCTGATTCGTTTTTGGGTTCCATTTCCAGGAAACAGCTTCCGCTACAGAACACCTTTGGTTTGTTATTAGCGCAGCTGCGTAACTAGCATAGACGTCCATCGCCCGACCAGAAGACCTTGCTAGTCCTTGGCTACATTTGTCGCCGATCCGTCACATCCGTTTGCGTTCACTGCGGCCTATCAGCATCTGTTTATTTTCATGGTAAGTCTGGTGCCAAACTTGATCGATTACTTGAAGAATCGAAAGTCTCTACATCAATATCAGCCCTCTGTGATTATGTTGCAGTTGGGAGGTAATGATATAAGCATGCAATCGTTCGAGTTAAGTCTGTTTGAAATCTCCATAGATGCTTTTACGTCGTATTGCCAACCGGTTGGTTGCCACCGATAGTTATGGGGATTAGGAAGCGACTTCGGTGCAGAGGTACCACCGTTGACGAGTACAATTAGAAAAGGGAGTCCGTTCACAGAATGCTCAACTATAAGCAACCTGCCAACGTTCTGCATCTGCGGTTGTGATGTATTGCAAATTGTCGGCATTCCTATTGGAACAAACTGTGCGCCTCTTCTTGCCGACCTCTTCTTATTTTCATATGAATCGGAGTTCCTCCAGACACTTGTCAAAAACAAGAGGATCAAAGAAGCCAGATTATTTAATTTCACTTTCAGATATATTGATGATGTTCTTTCCATAAACAATCCGAACTTTTCTGATTGAGTTCCATTTATATATCCCCCAGAACTAGAGATTAAAGAAACAACAGACACAGCTTCATCCGCCTCATTTTTAGACTTATATCTCGAATTTGACTTACACAGTCATCTCAGTACCAGGATCTATGACAAACGAGACGATTTTAATTTTGAAATTATAAATTTCCCCCACCTTAGTAGCAATATACCAACTTCACCTGCATATGGGATATATATTTCCCAACTTATTCGATATTCAAAAGCTTGCAGCTCCTACTCAGACTTTGTAAAACGTCATCAGTGTCTGAGTAGAAAGTTGATGAACCAGGGATATGTCAAAGAACGTCTCGTCCTTTTTCTAAAAAAAGTTCATCGGAAGGTATCAAGACCTTGTTGATAAATATTCCGTATCAACTTCTCAAATAATACACGATGGTCTTGATGTATAGATTCTGCGTACTGATGTTGTTTATCATCTTAACAACATGTTTTATTGTTCTTTCATTTGTCTTTGTTCTATTATTAATATTACTTTTACTGTTGAATGGTTTTATGTGATATCAGTTTGACGTGGCTTGGTACTTGTACATCTCGTCAATGTGTTTGTATTGGCTTTCATTTTTTTGTGGTTTGTTTTGTATACGCGACTTTTTGTATTTCTTTTGTTCTTATTACGTGACTCTGTAATTTAAAAGATCCCGTCAGTATTATATTGGTCTATTATATGTCATTATGATATATTTCTATTATGAAATACTATATACTGTAATGTTTTTGCCCTATCATAGATTTGAAATACTCATTTTTATATAGTTTTATAGTAATTGTGTTAAGCTCATTCAGTGCTAGTGAAATTTCATCAGAATTATTCTAGATTTGATATATTTAGTAGTAATTGCTATATTTAGATTGATCTCTTTGTTCTCAAGGAAACATGATAAGTTAAACCACATGTTGACCTATTAACCTAAATTGCTGGTGCAACTGAGCCCTTATTATGGTGCCCGGTTGCCCTGTAACTGCTTAGTCAGCAATTATTTGCCCTAATAAAGTTTATATAATGGTGCCATAGAGCCCTACTAAAATGATTACTCAGCAATAATATGCCCTAGTAGGGCATATCTTTATGTTAGTTATGTAACTGGGCAGAGTATGGTATAAAAGGAAAGAGAGAGTTAGTGCGAGGGGAGAGAGAGAAATAGAGAGTCCGATTAGTGGTTGTTCGTTATATCTACTATGTTGTTGTATATACTTTACATGTGTTTTTAATACAGTATTGAAATTTATCAGCGACTTTGTGTCTTTATCTGCAATCTAGTTTATTGAGACTACACAAGGATCCCGTATTTTTCAAGGATATACTTATTGCATTCCTTGTTCTTGTAACCAGGATTTCCTTTAAGGAGGCGCTACCAGTTTTTATCCATTGGGAAATCCTGTTTCGAAGGTGCATCACTTGTATTCGTCGTCTTGTATGCTATATCACTGGCATCTCGTCGTTATACTTATCCTGGACATACCTTAATTGTACACTTGCATTTTTTTTCGATTCGTTACATTGGTGGCAGCGGTGGGATTCAATAAGTGTGACTTCAAAAACTTTATTGTAAATAAGAAGATACATTCATTCTTGTGGATATTGCAATGGAAACACCTAGGATTGTTAGAGGAAGAACACCTACTCGGACTCCAATAAATTCGGAGGTAAGACATTATCATTATAGAAATAGATTATTCTCCCCAGATGACTCTGGGTTTGGCAGATCCCCTGCCACTGGTACTCCCAGGGACATCCACACGGAAACAATGCGAGGCATGCCGTATAGACGGAGAGCCGGGCAAAGTTCACCGAGGGATGCTCCAGGTAGAGACGTCCAGGAGGATAATCATATGACGGAGACAGTTATAGATAAAAGGAATAGCTGGAGAAAATTTTGGTTAATTTGGGTTGGTCTGCTCTCTGTTTGTAGTGGGCTGGTAGCAGTAGCCTGGGTCTATTTTCCTAATAATAAAGTAGTCCAAGAGATCACAAGAATATGTGATGTCCGGCTTATTAGTAATCATTGGACTTATTGTCTTTACTATTGTTTTTAAACTAATTTGGCATTATGTTTTTGGCACTCATGATATATATGATACCCCTCCAGCACGGTCCGAGAACATGCGAGATCCTAATTATGGGTTTAGCGGTTACCCGGATAATGTTGGGGAAGATGAACTGGCAAACTCCTCGATACGTGGGCAACTATATAGTCCTAAGATAACGTCCGAGGGTCCGACGGAATGGAATGCAAGATGCACCACGAACGGGCACAGGCAACCTCCTGTTGGGCTTCCCGGACAAAACTATGGACAATGTAATAACTCGCACAGGGCAACAGATGAGTTAGGTTTTTCTAACCGGACCTATATCTCGCCCATGATAAAACCTAAAATGGAGAACACAGCCATGCATGAGGACGAAGGACGTGGAACGATGCAATTATTTAACCAACCTGAAACTCAGAGGTTGATAATAGGTATTGTAACCAGGGTAAGGAACCCGTTTTGGAAAATATTCCTCATACACAAGAGTACTCTGTTCGAAGAACCTTTTCTGGGACGAGTACAGACGTGTGGAATGACTTCCTTCAATATTTTGAAAACCTGGCTGGTTTAAACAGGTGGAATGCCGAAAAGTCCAGAAGGGTCCTTTTAAGTACACTAAGAGGACAAGCTGAGACTTATGCCTATGGAATTCCATTAGTGATACAAAGAGATTACAATAGACTAAAAGAAAAGATGGGAGAGAGATTCGGACATACAGCTATGAAAGAACGCTATGTAACTGAGGCCAAGCTGAGAAAAAGGCAACCTAATGAGTCGGTAAGAGACTTTGGCCAGGCAATTGAGGATTTGTATAGGAGGGCGTACCCTAGTAGTCCTGAACTAGTAGAAGAAAGCGCTATAAAATCTTTTCTAGACAAATGTGGTCAGGCAGAAGATTTTCGTCTAGCCGTTAAGCGGACTAGACCTAAAACCCTGCAAGATGCCGTTTTGAGTGCAATGCAGGAAGAGTGTTTGCGGGCCGGAGAAAAAGATCTTGCTAAGGACGGCAAGATAGTAAATCGACAAATTTATGAAGTAGATGATGGGGGAGACATACAAGATGTAGCTACTAATGGGAATTCCCGAACTATAGGTTCAACAGATCACGAGGCGAATAATAGAAGTATAGAAAAGTCCCCCCATAGTTACCCGTATGATTCCGGCAGGGGGTACCGAGGGCGACCCTACAGCCGAGGTAATGCACGCGGAAGAGGGAGATACCCTAGATACGATAACCGTTCACAGAATTTCCGGGGATGAGAGGAACCTCGTAGAGATTTTGATGCCAGACCGTTAAACTAGAAGGGGCCGACACCGGAGGCCAGGTGTCGGTCACTCGTGAGCGGCCTAATGGGAATGGTGGATTTAATGGTAAACGTAAAAGGAGAAAACAGAAGAGGAGGAGGCTTAAAGAGGGTAAGCCTCTTTTAAATAGTAGTAGTAGTAGTAGTGATAATAATACGTCTGGAACACTTGGCCCTAAAATTGGAGCCTCGGATAATCCGGCGGTCGTTGCATCAGATGTCCGTGTAAAAGGTGTTGGATGTATGCTGATACGGGGGCAGATAGAAGGAGCCCTTGTTATATGGAAAATTGATACAGGAGCTAAAAGCACCTTTATCTAAGAATACTTACGATATGATGGTTGATAAGCCAGCACTTCACCCAGTGGGTGGGAATTATGTTGCAGCTAATGGACAAAAGTTGGATTGTCTTGGCAAGGCCAAGATGATTTTAACTTTTCATAACCAAGTGTTTGAACACGAGGTTGTTGTTGGCGGTGTAAGTTGTAATTTAATAGGTGAAGATTTTATATCCACATACAGATGTGTATGGGATCATGATGAGGCTAGTTTTATTATTAAGGGCAGCCGAATACCCCTAGAAGGGGGCGATGTTAGTAATAGGCCCGGGAGAGTTATAGCCCTGGAAAACATGTTAGTGTCGGCTGGGCATGAAGCTATAATTAAGTCAGGTGTGACAAATCGGGCAGGTATTACAGAAGAGAGCAGTTTAATTGGTATTTTAACACCAGAAATACCATTTCTGGAGAAATATGGGTTAGCCATCGCTAGGACTTTAGTCGATGCAGCTAATGATGTCGTTTATACCCGAGTATTTAACCCTGGACCTAATGATGTTGTGGTTTACAAACACACCCATATGGCTTTGTTTACTCCAGTTAGTCGAATAGGACATACTTTTAATTTGAATAAGAGTAAAGATCCAGTTCTACAGGTTAACGTGGCTCCTATTAGTAACATGGCAGCCACGATACCTGAGCATTTGAATGCAGTATTAGAAAGAGGCTGTTCACACCTAAATGAAGAACAGAAAATTAAATTTAAGAATTTTCTTTTAAAGAATCAAGAGTGTTTCGCTAAACCTGGTGAAGTAGGGCGTACTCATTTGGGGACACATAAGATTAAACTGAAAGATGAAACACCTATTAGAGAACCCCCTAGACGAATACCTTTATATAAGAGACAGGCTTTGGAGGAAGAGATTGAGAAATTGAAACAACGGGGACTAATAGAAAAGTCATCAAGCCCATGGTCATCACAGACAGTTATGGTCCAGAAGAAGGACGGGACTTGGCGCATGTGTATTGACTACCGGAAATTAAACGAAAAGACCATCAAAGACGCCTACCCGCTTACACGTATTGATGAGAATCTAGATGCTTTAGATGGGGCCGAATGGTATACGTCACTCGACCTCGATATGGCCTACCATCAGGTACCAATGGAAGAACCAGACAAGGAGAAAACAGCATTTGCAACACCTAGAGGTGGCCTTTATCAATTTACCACCATGCCGTTTGGGCTATGTAATGCGGCGAGTACGTTCGAAAGAATAATAGAGAAGGCACTTGCTGGACTACAGTGGCAAATAGCTGTTTTATATTTAGATGACATAGTCGTTTTTGGTAAATCGTTTGATGACCATTTTGTTAATTTAGAGAAAGTTTTGAGTAGACTGTCGGAAGCAGGTTTGAAGTTAAAACCTAAAAAATGCCATTTCTTGCAAAAAGAGATTTCCTTTTTAGGCCACATTGTCTCAAAATCTGGTATAAAGACTGATCCAGAAAAGATAAAAGCAGTAAAAAGTATGCCAAGACCCAATACCGTGACTCAGATGCGAAGTTTTCTTGGCCTGACTTCATATTACAGGAAGTTCATAAAAGACTACTCCAAAATTGCCAAGCCTCTATTTGATTTGACTAAAAAGGAAAATACTTTTAATTGGGAAGAAGCTTGTGAAACAGCTTTTAATGACCTCAAACTGAAGTTGATTCCAGCACCCATACTGGCATATCCCCGGGCAGAAGGGTCCGAGTTTTTTCTGGATACTGATGCCAGCGCCTATGCCATCGGGGCTGTATTATCACAAGTACAAGACGGCAAAGAGCGCGTTATCGCCTATGGTAGCCGCAGCCTAGATAAACCAGAGAGGAACTACTGTGTAACCAGAAGAGAGATGCTGGCAGTAGTCTACTTTACAAAGTATTACAAACATTATCTCCTTGGGCGTCGTTTTAAATTAAGGACAGACCATGGTTCATTAACCTGGTTGCAGAATTTTAAAGACCCGGATGGTCAAATACACAGATGGATACAACAACTGAGTCAGTTCCACATGGTAATTGAACATAGACCTGGTGCCCGTCATGGTAATGCCGACGCTATGTAAATTTGTAAACAATGTGAAATGCCCTGGAATTATGTATATGATGGACCAAATGAGTTTGAAATTGAGCATATGAAAGAAGGTAAAGAAAGTAAGACTGTAGGAATGGTTTCAGACGATGATGATTTGGAACACAGAGATTTAGAGGACCCCGAAGCAAGTTGCCCTAGTCCACGACGTTTGCCCGACATTTCAGACGGCGCTACGCCTGGATTGGGTAACGATGTTTCCGGAGAAACACCAACTCTAAGAAGGGGAGGAAGCCTAATAGACCAAAACCAGCAAAGAATAAAGATGAACCTAGTATCGATTTAAGTCTAAATTCAATTCGTGAAAAACAAGAAGCAGATGGTACCTTGAAACAAATTTTAGATTTTAAAATGAAAGATGAAAAGCCTAAATGGGAAGAGATAAGTCGAGAAGGTACGGCTTTAAAATTCTGGCTAGCTAGATGGGAAATACTTGAGATAAAAAATGATGTTTTGTGTATGTACTGGGAAGATAATACGGAAAGTGCTAGATGGAAGATCTGTTTGCCTAAAATTTTGGCTGAAACAGTTCTTTGGTACTTACATGATAACAAAACTGCTGGACATGTAGGGATAACGAAAACTTGTGAAAAAGCGAAACTTTCACCGTTTTATTGGCAAAATATGCAAGAGTCCGTGAGGAACTATGTAAACAAATGTGAGATATGTGGAGAACGCAAAAATCCGCCTAATAAGAAGCGGCATTTTATGAAATCATATGTAGTCGGTTCCCCCTTTGAGAGAATCGCTACAGATATTGCAGGACCTTTTCCTATAACTGACCATAAGAACAAATACATTTTCGTCATAGGGGACTATTTCTCCAAGCTAACAGAGGCATATGCAATACCCGATACGCTAACTACAACTATCGCGGACATCCCAGTGCGAACTTGGGTTAAGAGATATGGTTGTCCATTGGAGATACATTCCGATCAAGGCAGGCAATACGAGAGTGCAATGTTCGAAGAAGTGTGCCAACTATTAGGAATAAATAAGACCCGAACGACTCCTTTACATCCTCGTTCAGATGGGATGATAGAACGGATGAACAGAAGTATCAATGATATGCTCTCCAAATACATAAAATCATGCCAAAGAGACTGGGATTTATATTTGGACTTTCTCACTATGGCTTACAACTCTACTCCACATGAGAGCACCGGGATTAGCCCGCATAAATTAGTTTACGGTCAAGAGAAACGCCTTCTTTTAGAAATAATCACGGAACCTATAGACGAAAATACGGAAGAACCCCAATTTGCGTCTGATTACGTCCAAGAACTTGAAGAAAGATTGAGAAAGGCGCATGACTATGCGAGGCAACATTTGAAAATTTCGGCAGAAAGACAGAAATTATTATACAATGTCCGTGTGAAACCTAAAAATTATGAGGTAGGTGATTTAGTTTGGAGGAACCAGAAAAAGAATACACCAGGACTTAAATTAAAAATTTCTAGACAATGGACTGGCCCATGGGCAGTTGTTGATAAATTTAGCGAAGTTATTTTTAAAATTCAACATTCACAGAAATCACCGCCGGTTATTATACATGGAGACAATTTAAAACCATATAGAGGAAATAAGAAACTCGATTGGGTTGCAAAAATTCCGAGAAAGCAAGTCCCGGCAGTTTTTCCAACCCTATCTCGTTTCATCGAGGATAAAGTAGACCAAACGGGAAAACAACACACGGAAAAACAAGTAGGAGGTGAAATTCCGACCAGTCCATTAATTGAAAACAAAGAAAAGTCTGAGTTAAATAATTCTCCAGATGTTGATTATGCAATAAGTCCAAACGATTCGGGCACCAGCCCTAGTACAATCCGGAGTCCGGGCGTGCTCCGGACACGTGTCCGATACTTATGTAAACCTTTGCGCGGGAAAATTACTGAACCAGAACATAAACAACAAACACGCAAAGGAAGAGCAGTTAAAATACCAGCGAGATTCAAAGATTTTATACACTTGGTAGAGGAAAACGAAGCAAAGATGGATAACAATAATAATGAAAAGCATATTTGTGAGGACTGTGGGCAACAGTATGCAAACAAGAGGAATTTAAGGAGGCACAGGAATCAGGTGCATGACGAACAGGTCAGTTATGTCAAGTGCCCAGAACTCAGATGTAACAAGTTCTATTACCGAAAAGAATACTTAGCCCTTCATTTAGAGTGTGTCCATGGTTTCGGCCACAATGGAGCTAAGGAAAAAGTGAGGCAAACCAAGATGGAGAAAGGCAACTTGAACCACGCCGCAAAGTTCGGAAGATGAGCGCTACTTGCACTAGCTCAACACTAGGGGTGTCTGTTGATGGGCCCAGTTTTATCGACAATACAGAAGGAGCCGTGGGAGGTGAACCGCCAGCACAGTCAAAGGTGACAGTTGAATCAGTCCAGTGTGTTGATTTTCTTGAAGTACATGCTGACAGTTCTGAATTCGACGATGAACAATCAAAGTCAGTAAACTCTGTTGAACAAGAGGGTGAGACATTTTTAGAACTTTTGGACAGTTTAAAGGAATTGTCAGATAACTACAGTTCAAGTAGTCACGTGACATCTGACCCTGTTGATGAGACCCCTATAACTTCAGGGCCGTCCACATCTGTACGTATTCACCCAGAAGATGAACAAGTTGCTGGCTCGTCTGGGTTATCATATGGAGAAGTGTACCAGTCAGAAAGTGAAGATGAAGCTGATAATAATGAAGAGGTCGAGGAAATTAGTGACTATTTTGAAACTGTAGAGACAATATCTATAAACTTAATCACAACAAAACACTTTCAAGGAAGTACCGGCAATTTACTTTCAGAAAGAAGAGAGCATAGGTTTGGGTCGTCATTACATCACGACCCAAGAGATTTAGACTGGGACCGCTTCTTTGGAGATGTGCAAGAGGAAATAATTAAACACGCTCAAGAGGATCATCGTAGAGAAGCAGAGGTGGAGGAACTATCAGATGACAATGCTGAGGCCGAGTAACACAGAACAGGATTACCAAGGGAGGAGAAAGACACTTTTCGAATTGCAATGTACTTTTATGTAGACAATTTTTGTTTGTTTGTTTGTAATTTTTTTATTATTCTTTTTGTTTCCATACTCTATTTTATAAGAAGTGTTTGATATGTTCGGGCATATATTTTTATTGAATTTGGTGTCCTGTAACCCTTTCATTTTTGGTGTTGCTAGACCCTTCTCTTATTTTATAGTTTGTTTAGTAACGGTAAATATGGAGGTATTTAACGCTTTGATCCCTGATAATTTTGGAGATCTCAAGCCCTTTTATTTTCGTACAGATGTATATATTATATTGCTCCGTCCTGGACCATAATTTTGTTCAGAGTCCCAAATGTGCCATTTTGGTACCTTGTTAATTAATAGTAGCATTATGTTATATGTAGTTTTTTTAAATGGGATTCTAGTCATAAAATACACAAGTCAGTATTATATTTTGTTTTAGTTTTATTGATTTTGTATTGACCTTGGGGACAATCAGTTTTCTTATTGTTATATGTATTATTTTAATTGATAATTTAATAATGTTGGTGCTTAAGACCCTTAATATTATTGGTGTCTAAAAACTAAAGCCCTTTTTGGTCATTTATCTTAAATGTGCATTTAAAAGTATGACTGTATGGAGGTTGTTTGTTTGGTTTTTTTTTGTTACGTATATCTATGCATATTATTACCTACATGAGTTAGGATTTATTAAAATGTTGTTTATTTTATTTACATGCATGTGAACCAAGTTTTATATTGGTTTTTTTTTATGAGATTTATAAGGTGCTTTCTATGATATTTTTGGTGTTAAGTACTGAACAGTGGAGGTTCAGTGTTAAGAGGGGGGCTGTGTAATGTTTTTGCCCTATCATAGATTTGAAATACTCATTTTTATATAGTTTTATAGTAATTGTGTTAAGCTCATTCAGTGCTAGTGAAATTTCATCAGAATTATTCTAGATTTGATATATTTAGTAGAAATTGCTATATTTAGATTGATCTCTTTGTTCTCAAGGAAACATGATAAGTTAAACCACATGTTGACCTATTAACCTAAATTGCTGGTGCAACTGAGCCCTTATTATGGTGCCCGGTTGCCCTGTAACTGCTTAGTCAGCAATTATTTGCCCTAGTAAAGTTTATATAATGGTGCCCTAGAGCCCTACTAAAATGATTACTCAGCAATAATATGCCCTAGTAGGGCATATCTTTATGTTAGTTATGTAACTGGGCAGAGTATGGTATTAAAGGAAAGAGAGAGTTAGTGCGAGGGGAGAGAGAGAAATAGAGAGTCCGATTAGTGGTTGTTCGTTATATCTACTATGTTGTTGTATATACTTTACATGTGTTTTTAATACAGTATTGAAATTTATCAGCGACTTTGTGTCTTTATCTGCAATCTAGTTTATTGAGACTACACAAGGATCCCGTATTTTTCAAGGATATACTTATTGTATTCCTTGTTCTTGTAACCAGGATTTCCTTTAAGGAGGCGCTACCAGTTTTTATCCATTGGGAAATCCTGTTTCGAAGGTGCATCACTTGTATTCGTCGTCTTGTATGCTATATCACTGGCATCTCGTCGTTATACTTATCCTGGACATACCTTAATTGTACACTTGCATTTTTTTCGATTCGTTACAATACGTTGAACCACAAACGTCAAAATCATTCAATCGCGTAGTGGTATTAACTATTTTTGGATTCTCATAAATCCTACCTATACCTTTTGGACTAGTTTTAATATAGGTCTATTTCTGTAATTTATTCTTACATACTTTTGACTTTTTAACCCTGTATGCTTACATTGCCTATCTAAATTTTAAAACTGTATGCACATTGAACGACAAATTTATGTGACGTATAAAATTTTCTGACGTCAGACACTCAAATCAATTAATGTGTTCGTAGATAGAAGATGTTTTTGTGTTCGGTTAAATTGTCCCCTTTTTAAAATTGTTATCCGATGATGACTGATGTACCCTTATTTTGACTATTTAATCAATTGTGACTGTTTATTTAACGCATCATGTAAATATAACGGAATTTGATGAGACTGTCATTAAAGTGAGAGGGGTAGCGCTATAAAACCAGGTTTAATCCACCATTTTCTACATTTGAAAATGCCTGTACCAAGTCAGGAATATGACAGTTCTTGTCCATTCGTTTTTGATGCGTTTTCTTATTTGATTTTGCCATGTATTATGGACTTTCCTAATTGATTTTCCTCTGAGTTCAGTATTTTTGTGATTTTACTTTTTGCAAGGTAATACGACATAAAAAAAAAATTCCAACCCCTACCCCATGCCTAATTTAAAAGGCAAAAATAATGACCATAATGAACCCTTTATCTTATATAATTTTTTTCTACTTTCACTATAACTTTGACTACTTTTTTTTTTTTATATAATCGGTCATTTGCTCCAGATAGTTATCTTGAATGTACTGACAGTTGTTTTAAATGCAAACTTGGACCAACTCGAGTTTATTGAGAATTTTTCATGATTTTCAGTAAATTTTTATTTAATTTATTTGGTGTTATCTTAAATCGGTCATTTGATCAAGATAATATTTTGATGTGTACTTGCAGTTGGATCAGATATGAACAATGACAATTATATAGAAAATTGTTTGCAATGGAACAACAAACCTGCCATCGGATTATACATATTTTTTTCATCCCTCTATAAATTTGACCACTTATTTGATAATTGAATTTGATGGTATCATAAATCGGTCATTGGTTTAAAATAATTTCTTAAGATGTACTGACAGTTCTGTTAGATAAAATTTTAACCAAGCACAGTTTTAGTGAAAATTTTACATATTTTAATTAAATGTGTTCCCTTTTTGGATAAGTGTTTTCAATGTTACCTTAAATTGACTTCGTTTTAAAGATTATTGTATATAATGAAACACCAAACCTGCAATCGGTTTATTGATGTTTTTTTCCCTTCATTTCACTTTAAATTTGACCACTTTTTTCATTATTGTATTTGATATTATCTTAAATCAGTCATTTGTTCCAAATAATTTTCCAAAATGAACTGACAATTGAATTAGATGTAAACATTTACTTTTTGGTTAATAGAACAAGATGAAACATTAAATCGACAATATTTTTTAGATACTTGTATGCAATGGAACACCAAACCTGCAGTCGGTATATACATATTTTTCTTCCTTCCACTGTATTTAACCACTTTTTAGCTCACCTGGCCCGAAGGGCCAAGTCAGCTTTTCTCACCACTAGGTGTCCGTCGTCGTAGTCGTTAACTTTTTACATTTTGAACTTCTTCTAGAGAACCACTGAATGGAATGAAACCAAACATGGCATGAATGTTCCTTATGAGGTGCTTACCAAGTGTTGTTACTTTGTAAGATTTCGTCGTTGGTAACGTCATGATTTAATGATTTATTGCACTGGTACAAAATTGGAATTTATTGCACGTTAAAATATTTTTCATTCCTGTTAATTTTAATAAGAATAGATAATCTTATAATGAACATAAAAGACATTTGTCGCAGGGCATAAACATTCAAATACAATTATCTTTTTAATATGACATATAACAGTACTATGGTAGAATTGATTGCTAAATTAATAGTACTAAAAGTATTAATATAACTATTAATGTGTGGTTCTTGAGAGGTCAAAAGTAGTGAGATAAACTGGCTGGCTTAGCATCATTTTCATTCATTTATTTGATAACAATTTTACATTTTCAGTTTATTAACCAATTTTTGTATAATTGAATGAGAGGACACTTCTGATCGATCATAATTTGTAGATAATTGTATAGAATGTAACACCAAACTTGCCTACGGTTTTTAATAATGATTTTACTGTAAAGGAGAAGGTATGATAAGTGGCGTTTTTACCCCTTCTCCAAAGAAGCCTTAATCCGTACCATTGCTAGCCTGGGTAAACAAATGATTTTTAATGTTCCGGTAAAAAGAAGGTTGCCTAGAAACCGTTTTCATTTAGCAACCAGCTAAAACAGAAATATTCCCTAGCAACGGTGATTTAAAGGTGATTTTGGTCCTCTTTAAGTATGAATATGACACTGTTTGTGTTCATATAATGGTGCTACATTATAATACAATGTGTGAGTAATCCTTATCTGTTTTACTATGTTTATATTGAGCCTAGCAACACAAATGTTGCTTAGCATCAACTATTAAATTAAAGCTAACTTAAATGAAGTAGTATTGTACTAATATATATAAATGCGAAAAGAGAATGCATGTTCAAGAATAACAATTAGTAAGAAAGGAAAATGTCAGTTTACTTGTAGCTCTATTGCATAAATGCTTGACAACAATGAAGCAACAAAAATGGCGCATAGCAACGGTTAACAATTTATAAGATACTAGTATGTTACATGTCTTTTAAGTCACTCTCTTTAAAAGATCTTTTCATAGATCAATTTTTCTCACAAGAACAGTTTATTGCTTTGCAACAGATTTTACTGAAAACCATAAAAGGGGGACGAAAGATACAAAAGGGACAGTCAAACTCATTAATCTAAAACAAACTGACAACGCCATGGCTAAAATGAAAAAGACAAACAGAAAACAATAGTACACGTGACACAACATAGAAAACTAAAGAATAAACAACACGAACCCCACCGAAAACTAGGCGTGATCCCAGGTGCTCCGGAAGGGTAAGCAGATCCTGCTCCACATGCGGCACCCGTCGTGTTGCTTATGTGATTACAAATCCGGTAAATAGTTTAATTCGGTAGGTCAAATTCATGAAAGGGAAGGGGATTGTAGTTACGACGTAAGGAACATATCCGATATCATTTGTGAAAGTTATTCCATAACGGTCAACCAACTCGTGATGGCGTCCGTAAAATTTTCGAAGGGATGGTTTCAACTTCATCATTTGGAACTCTTGGTTTAATAGCTTCCTTGTGAGCAGTAACCCTCTATCAAGAAAATCATGATAGGAAATTGAAGCACGGGAATATCGTATCAATTGGCAGATATATACCACGTATGCAGGTGCTGCTGGAATGATGCTACTTAGAAATGGAAAGTTCACAATTGGAAAGCTGAAGTCATCTCTTTTGTCGAAAAGTTTTGTCTTCAACCGACCCTCATTGTCAATTTATAGATGTAAGTCAAGATATGAAGCCGACTTTTAGAAGAAAAATTGAAACAACCACAGCTTTATTTAAAAATTACACCATTTTCTCAGTAACCTTTTTTCAGTAATTTTTTTACTTTTTGATATTCATTCAGATTTGACCTTTAACGATAATGTTTTCAACATTTTACTGTAAATTTGATATTTTTTGGATAATTGAATACGATGTTACTTTAAATTGGTTATTTGATCAAGACAATTTTCAAATATGTATTGACAAATGTATTAAAAAATAAAATTGAAACAACTACAGATTTATTTAAAAATTGCAACGTTTTCTCAGTAACATTTCTTTAGTAAATTTTCCTACTTTGTTATATTCTTTAAGATTTGACTTTTATTGGTAATTTTCAACATTTTACTGTTAATTTGACATTTTTTGGATAATTGAATACGATGTTACTTTAAATCGGTCATTTGATGAAGACAATTTTCCAATATGTATAGACAAATGTTTTAGAAATAAAAAAATTGAAACAACTACAGATTTATTTAAAAATTGCAACGTTTTCTCAGTAACATTTCTTTAGTAAATTTTAATACTTTTTGGATATTCTTTCAGATTTGACCTTTAATGGAATGTTTCAACATTTTACTGTTATTTGACTTTTTTTTATAATTGTATACGATGTTTCTTTAAATCGGTCATTTGATCAAGACAATTTTCCAATATGTATTGACAAATGTATTAGAAGTAAAATTGAATCAGCCACATCTTTATTTAAAAATTACACCATTTTCTCAGTAACATTTTTTCTGTAATTTTTCCTACTTTTTTATATTCATTCAGATTTGACCTTTATTGGTAGTTTTTCAACATTTTACTGTTAATTTGACATTTGTTTGGAAACTTAATACGATGTTACTTAAAATCGGTCATTTATGACAATTTCCTAATATGTATTGACAAATATTTTAGAAATAACATTGAATCAACCACAGGTTTATTTAAAAATTGCAACGTTTTCTCAGTAACCTTTTTTTAGTAAATTTTACTACTTTTTGGATATTCATTCCGATTTGAACTTTATTGGTAATTTTTCAACATTTTACTGTTAATTTGACACTTTTTGGATATTTGAATACGATGTTACTTTAAATCGGTCATTTGATCAAGACAATTTTCTAATATGTATTGACAAATGTTTTAGAAATAAAATTGAAACAACTACAGGTTTACTTTAAAATTACACCATTTTCTCAGTAACCTTTTTTCAGTATTTTTTTTACTTTTTGATATTCATTCAGATTTGACCTTTAATGGTAATTTTTCAACATTTTACTGTTAATTTGACATTTTTTGGATAATTGAATACGATGTTACTTTAAATCGGTGCATTTGATCAAGACAATTTTCCAATATGCATTGACAAATGATTAAAAAATAAAATTGAAACAGCCACTTAAAAATTACACCTTTTTCTCAGTAAAATTTTTTCAGTAATTTTTCCTACTTTTTGATATTCATTAAGATTTGACCTTTATTGGTAGTTTTCAACATTTTACTGTTAATTTGACATTTTTTGGATAATTGAATACGATGTTACTTTAAATCGGTCATTTGATGAAGACAATTTTCCAATATGTATTGACAAACGTTTTAGAAATAAAAAAATTGAAACAGCTACAGATTTATTTAAAAATTGCAACGTTTTCTCAGTAACATTTCTTTAGTAAATTTTACTACTTTTTGGATAGTCTTTCAGATTTGACCTTTGATGGTAATTTTTCAACATTTTACTGTAATTTTACATTTTTTTGATAATTGTTTACGATGTTTCTTTAATTCGGTCATTTGATCAAGACAATTTTCAAATATGTATATTTGATCAAGACAATTTTCAAATATGTATTGACAAATGTATTAGAAGTATAATTGAAACAGCCACAGCTTTATTTAAAAATTACACCATTTTCTCAGTATAATTTTTTCAGTAATTTTTCCTACTTTTTGATATTCATTTAGATTTGACCTTAATTGGTAATTTTTAAACATTTTACTGTTAATTTGGCAATTTTTTTGGATAATTAATACGATGTTACTTTAAATCGGTCAATTATGACAATTTTCTACTATGTATTGACAAATATTTTAGAAAAAAAAATTGAATCAACCACAGGTTTATTTAAAAATTGCAACGTTTTCTCAGTAACATTTTTTTAGTAAATTTTACTATTTTTTGGATATTCATACAGATTTGACCTTTATTGGTAGTTTTCAACATTTTACTGTAATTTGACATTTTTTTGGATAATTGAATACGATGTTACTTTAAATCGGTCATTTGATTTAGACAATTTTCCAATATGCATTGACAAATGAATAAAAAGTAAAATTGAAACAGCCACAGCTTTATTTAAAAATTACACCTTTTTCTCAGTAACATTTTTCAGTATTTTTTTTACTTTTTGATATTCATTCAGATTTGACCTTTAATGGTAATTTTACAACATTTTACTGTTAATCTGACACTTTTCGGCATAATTCAATACGATATTAATTTAAATCGGTCACTTGATCAAGACAATTTTCCAATATATATTGACAAATGTATTAGAAGTAAAATTGAAACAGCCACAGCTTTATTTAAAAATTACACCATTTTCTCAGTGAAATTTTTCAGTAATTTTTCCTACTTTTTGATATTCATTTAGATTTGACCTTAATTGGTAATTTTTAAACATTTTACTGTTAATTTGGCATTTTTTGGGATAATTAATACGATGTTACTTTAAATCGGTCAATTATGACAATTTTCTAATATGTATTGACAAATATTTTAGAAATAAAATTGAATCAACCACAGGTTTTTTTAAAAATTGCAACGTTTTCTCAGTAACATTTTTTTAGTAAATTTTACTATTTTTTGGATATTCATACAGATTTGACTTTTATTGGTAGTTTTCAACATTTTACTGTAATTTGACATTTTTTTGGATAATTGTATACGATGATACTTTAAATCGGTCATTTGATCAAGACAATTTTCTAATATTTATTGACAAATGTATCAGAAGTAAAATTGAAACAAACAAGCTTTATTTAAAATTTACACCATTTTCTCAGTAACCTTTTTTCAGTAATTTTTCTACTTTTTGATATTCATTCCGGTTTGACCTTTATTGGTAATTTTTCAACATTTTACTGTTAATTTGACATTTTTTGGATAATTGTATACGATGTTACTTTAATTCGGTCATTTGATCAAGACAATTTTCCAATATGCATTGACAAATGTATTAAAAAATCAAATTGAAACAGCCACAGCTTTATTTAAAAATTACACCTTTTTCTCAGTAACATTTTTTCAGTAATTTTATCTACTTTTTGATATTCATTATAATTGAATACGATGTTACTTTAAATCGGTGCATTTGATCAAGACAATTTTCTAATATTTATTGACAAATGTATTAGAAGTAAAATTGAAACAAACAAGCTTTATTTAAAATTTACACCATTTTCTCAGTAACCTTTTTTCAGTAATTTTTCTACTTTTTGATATTCATTCCGATTTGACCTTTATTGGTAATTTTTAAACATTTTACTGTTAATTTGACATTTTTTGGATAATTGTATACGATGTTACTTTAAATCGGTCATTTGATCAAGACAATTTTCCAATATGCATTGACAAATGTATTAAAAAATCAAATTGAAACAGCCACAGCTTTAAAAATTACACCTTTTTCTCAGTAACATTTTTTCAGTATTTTTTTCTACTTTTTGATATTTATTAAGATTTGACCTTTATTGGTAGTTTTTCAACATTTTACTGTTAATTTGACATTTTTTTTGGATAATTAATACGATGTTACTTTAAATCGGTCAATTATGACAATTTTCTAATATGTATTGACAAATATTTTAGAAAAAAAATTGAATCAACCACAGGTTTTTTTAAAAATTGCAACGTTTTCTCAGTAACATTTTTTTGGAAAATTTTACTATTTTTGGATATTCATACAGATTTGACCTTTATTGGTAGTTTTCAACATTTTACTGTAATTTGACATTTTTTTGAATAATTGTATACGATGATACTTTAAATCGGTCATTTGATCAAGACAATTTTCTAATATTTATTGACAAATGTATTAGAAGTAAAATTGAAACAAACAAGCTTTATTTAAAAATTACACCATTTTCTCAGTAACCTTATTTCAGTAATTTTTCTACTTTTTGATATTCATTCCGATTTGACCTTTATTGGTAATTTTTCAACATTTTACTGTTAATTTGACATTTTTTGGATATTTCAATACGATGTTACTTTAAATCGGTCATTTGATCAAGACAATTTTCTAATATGTATTGACAAATGTTTTAGAAATAAAATTGAAACAACTACAGGTTTACTTTAAAATTACACCATTTTCTCAGTAACCTTTTTTCAGTATTTTTTTTACTTTTTGATATTCATTCAGATTTGACCTTTAATGGTAATTTTTCAACATTTTACTGTTAAATTGACATTTTTTGGATAATTGTATACGATGTTACTTTAATTCGGTCATTTGATCAAGACAATTTTCCAATATGCATTGACAAATGTATTAAAAAATCAAATTGAAACAGCCACAGCTTTATTTAAAAATTACACCTTTTTCTCAGTAACCTTATTTTAGTAATTTTTCTACTTTTTGATATTCATTCCGATTTGACCTTTATTGGTAATTTTTCAACATTTTATTGTTAATTTGACATTTTTTGGATATTTCAATATGATGTTACTTTAAATCGGTCAAGACAATTTTCTAATATTTATTGACAAATGTTTTAGAAATAAAATTGAAACAACTACATGTTTACTTTAAAATTACACCATTTTCTCGGTAACCTTTTTTCAGTATTTTTTTTACTTTTTGATATTCATTCAGATTTGACCTTTAATGGTAATTTTTCAACATTTTACTGTTAATCTGACACTTTTTGGCATAATTCAATACCATGTTAATTTAAATCGGTCACTTGATCAAGACAATTTTCCAATATATATTGACAAATGTATTAGAAGTAAAATTGAAACAGCCACAGCTTTATTTAAAAATTACACCATTTTCTCAGTAACCTTTTTTCATTATTTTTTTCTACTTTTTGATATTCATTAAGATTTGACCTTTATTGGTAATTTTTCAACATTTTACTGTTAATTTGACATTTTTTGGATAATTGAATACGATGTTACTTTAAATCGGTCTTTTGATCAAGACAATTTTCCAATATGCATTGACAAATGATTAAAAAATGAAATTGAAACAGCCACAGCTTTATTTAAAAATTACATCTTTTTCTCAATAACATTTTTTCAGTAATTTTTCCTACTTTTTGATATTCATTAAGATTTGACCTTTATTGGTAGTTTTTCAACATTTTACTGTTAATTTGACATTTTTTGGATAATTGAATACGATGTTACTTTAAATCGGTCATTTGATGAAGACAATTTTCCAATATGTATTGACAAACGTTTTAGAAATAAAAAAATTGAAACAACTACAGATTTATTTAAAAATTGCAACGTTTTCTCAGTAACATTTCTTTAGTAAATTTTACTACTTTTTGGATAGTCTTTCAGATTTGACCTTTGGTGGTAATTTTTCAACATTTCACTGTAATTTTACATTTTTTTGATAATTGTTTACGATGTTTCTTTAATTCGGTCATTTGATCAAGACAATTTTCAAATATGTATTGACAAATGTATTAGAAGTAAAATTGAAACAGCCACAGCTTTATTTAAAAATTACACCATTTTCTCAGTAAAATTTTTCAGTAATTTTTCCTACTTTTTGATATTCATTTAGATTTGACCTTAATTGGTAATTTTTAAACATTTTACTGTTAATTTGGCATTTTTTGGGATAATTAATACGATGTTACTTTAAATCGGTCAATTATGACAATTTTCTAATATGTATTGACAAATATTTTAGAAATAAAATTGAATCAACCACAGGTTTTTTTAAAAATTGCAACGTTTTCTCAGTAACATTTTTTTAGTAAATTTTACTATTTTTTGGATATTCATACAGATTTGACTTTTATTGGTAGTTTTCAACATTTTACTGTAATTTGACATTTTTTTGGATAATTGTATACGATGATACTTTAAATCGGTCATTTGATCAAGACAATTTTCTAATATTTATTGACAAATGTATCAGAAGTAAAATTGAAACAAACAAGCTTTATTTAAAATTTACACCATTTTCTCAGTAACCTTTTTTCAGTAATTTTTCTACTTTTTGATATTCATTCCGATTTGACCTTTATTGGTAATTTTTCAACATTTTACTGTTAATTTGACATTTTTTGGATAATTGTATACGATGTTACTTTAATTCGGTCATTTGATCAAGACAATTTTCCAATATGCATTGACAAATGTATTAAAAAATCAAATTGAAACAGCCACAGCTTTATTTAAAAATTACACCTTTTTCTCAGTAACATTTTTTCAGTAATTTTTTCTACTTTTTGATATTCATTATAATTGAATACGATGTTACTTTAAATCGGTGCATTTGATCAAGACAATTTTCTAATATTTATTGACAAATGTATTAGAAGTAAAATTGAAACAAACAAGCTTTATTTAAAATTTACTCTATTTTCTCAGTAACCTTTTTTCAGTAATTTTTCTACTTTTTGATATTCATTCCGATTTGACCTTTATTGGTAATTTTTCAACATTTTACTGTTAATTTGACATTTTTTGGATAATTGTATACGATGTTACTTTAAATCGGTCATTTGATCAAGACAATTTTCCAATATGCATTGACAAATGTATTAAAAAATCAAATTGAAACAGCCACAGCTTTAAAAATTACACCTTTTTCTCAGTAACATTTTTTCAGTAATTTTTTCTACTTTTTGATATTTATTAAGATTTGACCTTTATTGGTAGTTTTTCAACATTTTACTGTTAATTTGACATTTTTTTGGATAATTAATACGATGTTACTTTAAATCGGTCAATTATGACAATTTTCTAATATGTATTGACAAATATTTTAGAAAAAAAATTGAATCAACCACAGGTTTTTTTAAAAATTGCAACGTTTTCTCAGTAACATTTTTTTGGAAAATTTTACTATTTTTGGATATTCATACAGATTTGACCTTTATTGGTAGTTTTCAACATTTTACTGTAATTTGACATTTTTTTGGATAATTGTATACGATGATACTTTAAATCGGTCATTTGATCAAGACAATTTTCTAATATTTATTGACAAATGTATTAGAAGTAAAATTGAAACAAACAAGCTTTATTTAAAAATTACACCATTTTCTCAGTAACCTTATTTCAGTAATTTTTCTACTTTTTGATATTCATTCCGATTTGACCTTTATTGGTAATTTTTCAACATTTTACTGTTAATTTGACATTTTTTGGATATTTCAATACGATGTTACTTTAAATCGGTCATTTGATCAAGACAATTTTCTAATATGTATTGACAAATGTTTTAGAAATAAAATTGAAACAACTACAGGTTTACTTTAAAATTACACCATTTTCTCAGTATTTACGAGTATGGAGGCATTTTAACATTGGCAATGGTAACTATATACTTATTTCTTTTTAATCTTTTACAAAAATCTTCTCCTCTGAAACTACTGGGCCAAATTAATCCAAACTTGGCCACAATCATCTTTGGGGTATCTAGTTTATAAAATGTGTCCGGTGACCCGGCCATCCAACCAAGATGGCCGCCATGGCTAAAAATAGAACATAGGGGTAAAATGCAGTTTTTGGCTTATAACTCAAAAACCAAAGCATTTAGAGCAAATCTGACATGAGTAAAATTGTTTATCAGGTCAAAATCTATCTGCTCTGAAATTTTCAGATAAATCAAACAACCCGTTGTTGGGTTGCTGCCCCTAAATTGGTAATTTTAAGGAAATTTTACTGTTTTGGGTTATTATCTTGAATATTATTATAGATAGAGATAAACTGTAAACAGCAATAATGTTCAGCAAAGTAAGATTTACAAATAAGTCAACATGACTGAAATGGTCAATTGACCCCCTAAGGAGTTATTGTCCTTTATAGTCAATTTTTAACAATTTTTATAAAATTTGTAAATTTTTACTAACATTTTCCACTGAAACTACTGGGCCAAGTTCATTATAGATAGAGATAATTGTAAGCAGCAAGAATGTTCAGTAAAGTAAGACATACAAACACATCACCAACACCAAAACACAATTTTGTCATGAATCCATCTGCCTCCTTTGTTTAATATTCACATAGACCAAGGTGAGCGACATTAGTTAATCCTAATTAATGCAATTTGTTTGTAACGATTACTTTTATTAAACATTGACAACTATTTTGGAGGGTTCAAGTCCATGTTCTACCAGTCCATATAAACTTAGAAAGACACCAATTTTAAATTCTGTAAATTTTTGGGTTTGTAATTTCTCAAAAAAGAAACCAAAAAGTCACATTTTGTATCAGCCTCAAAATCTTCCTTTTGACAACATTAAAACCATTCTGAAGTTTACTGGAGGTTTACATATGTCTAATGTTTATGTTTGACATCAAGAGTATACATGTGACGTCTAATTGTTAGATGCAACAGTTTTCATGGACTTTTTCATTTATGTAATTTTCAGCAAAAATATTAATTAAATGGTATCTATTTCAATATGCTGCATTAGAATGGAGAGAACTGTACTGTATTTTAAGCTCAGCCTTCGTCTTTAAATTCAATTGCTACAGTAAAATCAACATATTACAAAGGCTGAGCTTAAAATACAGTATAGTTATCTATTAACTGAATTTAATCATAATGTTGTAATGAATTTGTTTGAAAGTAATAATAACAAATGTTTTTACAGGAAAAGTAATCAAGAAGCCTGAAGGTTTTTCTGTGATGCTTCCTTCACTGCAAGTTATTGAGACATCAACACATGATGTCACCTTTCATAGTTTGACACCATCAACAAAAAAAAGTGGAAAGAGTGAAGATGTGTTTGTATGCTCAAATGATGGTTGCATGGCATCATTTTCTACATATGAGGAATGTCAGGACCATGCAATCATTGATAATTGTGAACTACAGCCAGAGAAAAAAATCAAAGTTGAAGCTGTAAATCGTTACGTTGAAAAATTAAATAAATCCCATTTTAATTTGAATAACATCGAAATTGCCTCAACAACATCACTATCAGTTTCTCCAAATGAATTGCAGATGGGCTGGTCTTTAAAGGAAGGAAGAAAAAATGTGCGATTTAATGATAAGCAAAAGCAATTCCTTATTGACAAATTTAACAATGGAATAGTAAGTGGTCACAAAGAAGATCCTGAAAATGTATCGGAAGCAATGAAATTTTCTACAAACACAGATGGAAGTAAAATGTTTAGAATGGAGGAATTTCTTACCCCTCAACAGATAATGAGCTTTTTTTCACGTCATGCAAGAAAAAGTGATGCTGCTAGGGAGCTGGTTATTTCGGAACTACAGCAAAATTTCCAATAACAATATTAATTAACGTTTACTTACTTTACTATGGCTGTTTCATTATGTAAAATATGCAAAATATCTGATTTTTTGGGGTTTTTAGAAAATAGATGATTCAACGTCAAGCAGTTATAAATTTCTGCAAATACTTTGAAAAAAAATAAGTTATGCAATAGTTGCAAAATAATTTACAATATGTTACAGAGAACAAACACTTCTTCTTGATGACAAAATATTCAAAGTTCACTTAACTTTATTTATTTTTTAATTCATATTCTGCATAAAAATTTCAAATTCAAATGACAATTGTAAAACTTTTGGAATATATAATTCAAAATTATTAGAAATATTGATATGAATGTAAGTGTCAAAAATCAATCATTGATGTAGTTCTTTTTACTCCCATTATTTACCTTAATCAAATATATTGCCTTGGGTTTTTTTTCTAATAAAGAAGAACATTGTATAATATGTGTTATATCTGTTCAAGTTATTGATTTAAAAATTTGCATGTATAGAATTTTATGATCTTTAAACAAAAAATTTGTGAACCAAACCTTCAATTGTACTGGTCCGAGACCACAATTGTCGTCCCTTGATTTTCTTTGTTCACGAATATATTCCCTAGTGTGGACAGTGGGTCACTTGACAATATTTTTCATACCCCTTCCAAATTTATTTCTCCATGTTTTATGCCTCAAATTGGAAGTAGGGGGGTGAAATTACACTGTAAAAAAATTTGGGTCCAGAATTTTAAAGGAAAGTAGTGATTTGGTCCAGCTGAAAAAGGTTAAAAATTAGCACTTCCGAAGCTGTCAAAAGATTTCAAGACACCCTAAACATAAAATTGTCCATATTTTGAGTTAGAGCCGGTGAAGTTTTCTATAATTTTGATATAAATTGTCCCAAAAGTAGTACAACACACTGTTAAAATATAATTGAGAAAGCGCAGATGGGATTTTTATAATTTTCATTTATGTTCTAAAAGAAATGCACTACGAATTAATTGTGGTCTAGGACCTATTGCCAAAAAAATATAAATTTAATAACAACAAATTTCTTCATGATGAAATCAATTTAGGGTGTAGCCTTTGATATTTTCCATCAAAACAATTATAATACAGTCGCATACATTTGTTTCATACAAACTATTAATCTAAGAATAATTATAAAACCAATCCAAATGATAATCTTGGTTTTTTTTGGTGGAAATATTTGTTTCTTATTTCATAATAGATAAACTTGTAACTTTTACTGTAAATAATATTAAAGAATTTAAAAAATAATGTTTTTAAATCTAAACTATAAGTTCTAAATGTTACTATATTGAATTCAAGTCTAGAATACTGTTTGGTTGGTATGCAATATTGGAGAAAGATCATTGGCCAGTAGCGTCTTTAAAACAGTAGGTTTCTCACTAATGAAAATGTATAACAAAGATTTTCTAGATTGCCAGATTACAATTTGAGAATAAAAAGAAATTCTTTGAAAGCTTAATATTAAGTTCAATATTCACCATTCAATTTCCAACCCCTTGCATTAACAATGTTTGTCTGTTTGGTTATTTAGAAAATTTAAGGAAAAAGTTGAAAGATTAAGGTCATTTTGAGGATAAAATTACCATTTTTCATATTTGTATTTTATTATTATTGACTTATTGAAGCAGTCTATGTGTGTTTATTATTCTATTTTCATTTCTTGAACAAAGATGATCATTTAGTAAGAAAAAATTACAAAATTGACCTGAATATGTTTGGAAATGTACTAAAGGATTAAATTTTTTTTTTTAATTCAAAAATGACCTTTTTTCAATCAGAGTTTAAAAAAAACCAAAAAATATACCCTCTGAGATATTTTTGTCAAGAATGCACCAGATGCAATATTACAAAGTGTATATATCAGTTTATGCCACAAAATCCGAAAAAAAAAAATTTTAACCATAAAGATTGTTTTTTTTGTGAATTTTTGATAATCATGATTTTGGTTAAAACCTCAGATTTTTAAATTGAAAATTTTTATATAAGTTGAAATAATTTTCCAAACATTCAAGTGTTATTTTGTAATAAATATATATGTTATTGAATAGAAAAAGAAACAATGGCAATATGTTTTCAGGTTTTGTTACAATAAAAGTGTTAAAAACATGAAAAAAATGACTTTTCATTGAGCATATTTGACGTTTTTCATGCAAATTCCGAGTTTCTTGTTTCCATGGCAACCAACACTTCAAATTTCTGAATGAGAGTTTTTTTTGTTGTTAGTGCACCATAACAAATCCCTGATGTAAAAATAAAGGAAATCCTGGAGAATGCATTTCTCATTTTCTTTGTAATTCTTTGATGCTTACAGAGAATGACTCTTAAAATTTTAAATCAAACGTTACCCACATCTAAAAATAAAGTTACGGACAGTCTGCTTAGTTTCGATCAAAAAGTTACGGACATCTTATGCATTTTTTAAAGTTGACCTTGTGCTTTAGTGAACTCTATATTAACAAATTTATGGTAATTCTTAGTCATTTCTATATTCAATAATCCTATAAATATTTACATTCTGCATGAAAAACGTCGCAAAAGGTACATTTTGTATGAATTAAATATCAACGAGTTTAGAGTCCGCCATCTTGGGCTGTGGGTAACTTAAGTTACCCACAGCCGTTTAAGCACAGTGAGTAGTGCATCTGTTTCTGTAACAAGTAATAAAAACAAAACACAACGGAAATGCAAGAAATGTGGGAATCCCATGAAAGGACATAAGACAGGTTCATGTGAACAGGCAAATGTTGACTAAACACTTTACTTATTGAAACATTTATTTATTCATTTCCCGTGTCTAATTTGGTCAAGTTTCCATTATGTCATTTTTCCTGCCAACAACTTCACAAAACTGCACCATGGACAATTTGTGAGCATTCTGTAATAGAGAAAATATGACAGATTTCAGTTTCATAATTTGATTACATTTACTGATTTTATTATAGATGTATAAAATATTATGTTTAATATTTTAGTGGGTTTCTTGTAAATTTTTAATATATACAAAGCAACTGATGACTTAGCTTAGTATGAATACCCTTCTAGATAATTCTCATGTATTCAAGTTAAGTATTTTTTTGTTTTTATTGTTATTTTAGATCATTTGCTTTGTTATCATATTTGATTTTTTATGGCTGTCATCAAAATAATGTTATCATGAATTAAAAAAATTGAAATATTTGCCACTGGACACAAGACCAAAAATCATACAAAAAAAAGAAATACAAACCTTTTTTATTTCCCCTTTCACATCAAAAGGTGCCACAGATCTGAGATAATTAAGCACCTCTTTTGGCCAGGCATAGTTGGCATCTTCAGTACTTATTTCTGCGTCCTGTCAAAACAAGTAGGCAATGTAACTTCATGAGGCAAAGTAACATAAAAAAATGTTGATATTATGTTAGCACTTCTTTAATTTTTGAGATTTATTTCAATATGAATTTTTATACCGATGTCCAAGAATTATTTCTTTTTTACGGTTTTGTTTTTCTTTTATAAAATAATATCATCTATTTGATTCGTTATATTTGTTTCATGCATACCTCCATTGAATGTGCCCAGTTACAATAAACAAGAGGCTCTCAAGAGCCTGAATCGCCCACCTTAATTCTTTTGGTTAAATCTCTCATCAATGATTATTTTGTCTTTTCAATTTATTTAAATGTTTTTTGGATCGTCCTATTTTCTTCAAAAGCCAAAAAAAATAATCATTTTCTCCTATGTTCTATTTTAGCCATAGGAGCTATGTTTCTTGATATACAAGGAAATAAAATATAAAATTTATACTAGATACTCTGAAACTCATTTAGCCTAAGTTTGGCTGAAATTGATACAGCAGTTTCAAAGGAGAAGATTTTTTAAAGTAAGTCAACATGATGAACAAATTGTGAAAAGTCTTTAAAGGGCAATAACTCCTTAAGGGGCCAATTGACAATTTTGGTCAAATTGACTTAATTGAAGATCTTACTTTGCTGAACATTATTGCTGTTTACAGTTTATTTCTATCTATAATTATATTCAAGATAATAAACAAAAACAGCAAAATTTCCTTAAAATTATCAATTAAGGGGCAGCAACCCAACAACAGGTTGTCTGATTCATCTGAAAATTTCAGGGCAGATAGATCTTGACCTGATAAACAATATTACCCCATGTCAGATTTGCTCTAAATGCTTTGGTTTTTGAGTTATAAGCCAAAAACTGCATTTGACCCCTATGTTCTATTTTTAGCAATGGCGACCATGTTTGTTGATAGATCACAACTCGGATACAATTTACAAACTACATACCCTAAGGAACATTCAGTTAAAGTTTGGAAGTATTTGGCCCAGTAGTTTCAGAGGAGAAGATTTTTGTAAAAGATTGCTAAGATTTACGAAAAATGGTTAAAAATTGACTATAAAGGGCAATAACGCCTAAAGGGGTCAACTGACCATTTCCGTCATGTTGACTTATTTGTAAATCTTACTTTGCTGAACATTATTCCTGTTTACAGTTTATCTCTATCTATAATAGTATTCAAGATATTAACCAAAAACAGCAAAATTTCCTTAAAATTACCAATTCAGGGGCAGCAACCCAACAACGGGTTGTCTGATTCATCTGAAAATTTCAGGGCAGATAGATCTTGACCTGATAAACAATATTACCCATGTCAGATTTGCTCTAAATGCTTTGGTTTTTGAGTTATAAGCCAAAAACTGCATTTGACCCCTATGTTCTATTTTTAGCAATGGCGACCATGTTTGTTGATAGATCAAAACTTCGGATACAATTTATAAATTATATATCCTAAGGAACATTCAGTTAAAGTTTGAAAGTATTTGACCCAGTAGTTTCAGAGGAGAAGATTCTTGAAACGACGGACGCCAAGTGATGGCATAAGCTCACTTGTCCCTTCGGGACAGGTGAGCTAAAAATCCATCGTATTTTCCTGTCACCACTATTTCTTCTCTGGGAAGTGACACTGTCTTTAATAAAATCTGCAAACTGCTCCCCATTTAACCTACAGGTATATAAAACATTTTTTTTATGGTGATATAAATGATGAAAAGATTATTGTGTTTGCTTTATATCCAGTGGCAAATATCTAATTCATATTCTGTCGGAATTGATAAGTGTTTTTTTTTTGGAAAAGAGATGGAGGATGATGACATGAAAAGCAATAGTAGAAACAAATAAAGTTATTAAAAATGCAGAAGTGTTTTTAACCAATTTACTGATAGAATTTAATTCAGACATCAAAAGGTTGTAATTTCAGTAATTCCCCATGTGGTACCCCAATATATCCTATATACAACAAGCATAGCTTACCCACAATCATTCACTGCTTCTACAAAAGTTCTTTTTTCATCTTCTTCATTTAGATGATGACTATGTCTTCTGTTTGGTACTTTTGGCATGTTTAATTTGTCAATTGGATTTTGTTCTCGTCTTTAAAGTTGAAATGGAACTTGGATGAAATATTAAAATATCAAGGACATTTTTTTAATGTTCCTTTTTAATGGAAGATTCCATTTGATATGGGGAGGATTGCATCAATCAATCTTACTTTTTGTTAATTACCATTTGAAACAAGTTGTTTTTTGTGAAGAAATATATTCTGATACAGTTTATATTTGATTTTGAAAGACTATAATCCTTGATAAAGAAGAGGAATGTATTTAATTAGCAATCTCAGGTTTCTGATGTTATCCTGTTATAATTAATGTGTCATGTCTAGTCAGTGGGGGAGGAGTTGAGACCTTATCTGTAAGCTGTTAACCCTAAGCTGGGTCAAAGTGATGTAACTTCTCCCGCCAATGCCAGGATCTTTGTATACAGGGTGTGCATTTTAAGCTTTATTTATAGTTTGTGTAAATTGATTCGTTCTTTCTGGTCACATTATTGTTGATTTATGATTAAAGGTCAATCCTATGCTGTTTCTATGGTACCTTTGTCTCGTTTACACAGAAAATTGAGGTTACACAGAGGAAAAGTAGTATTTTGGGTTTTTTACACTATAACATTTTAAATTAATTCTAAAGTACAAGTATTCGCGAATTTAACATATAGTTTGAAAACAAACATAAGATAAGTGATATTGTACTAACAGTCGGATACTCGAGTCATGCTTTCCGTCAGAAACATTATAAAATGGTGTGAAAACATCATAAACAGCTGACACGCACTTGCTTGTTTTGATGCATTTTTAAGCTTTGAAATGACATTGGGTGTAAGAATAAATGTGACGACAACCAATAGAAACGTCACAATTAGATTGCGATTGAATCGTTATAAACTTATGGAGAACTGCCTTAACATTAGTGGGTAGCATTAATCCTGACAGCATTTAATTATACCCCACGCAACGGGTTGCGGAGGGTATAATGTTTTTGACCCGTCCGTCCGTCAGTCCTGTTTTTTTGTCATCGCAACTCCTCTCAAACTACACAACAGAATTTCACGAAACCTTTTCAGATAATAAGGACATACTATGTAGTTGTGTATATCGACGGGAAATTGCGATTCAATTTTTTTTCTAGGAGTTACGCCCCTTTGAACTTATTTACTTTAATGTACTACTGCAACAGTTTGTCATCGCAACTTCTCTCAAACCACACAACAGAATTTCACGAAACCTTTTCAGATAATAAGGACATACTATGTAGTTGTGCATATCGACGGGAAATTGCGATTCAATTTTTTTTCTAGGAGTTACGCCCCTTTGAACTTATTTGCTTCAATGTACTACTGCAACAGTTTGTCATCGCAACTCCTCTGAAACTACACAACAGAATTTCATGAAACCTTTTAAGATAATAAGGACATACTATGTAGTTGTGCATATCGACAGGAAATTACGATTCAAATTTTTTTCTAGGAGTTACACCCCTTTGAACTTATTTGCTTTAAGGTACTACTTCAACAGTTTGTCATCTCAACTCCTCTGAAACCACACAACAGAATTTCATGAAACTTTGTAGATAATAAGGACATACTACGTAGATGTGCATATCGACAGGAAATTACGATTCAGTTTTTTTTTCTAGGAATTACGCGCCTTTGAACCTATTTGCTTCATTGTACTTCTGCAACAGTTTGTCATCTCAACTCCTCTAAAACCACACAACAGAATGTCATGAAACTTTGTAGATAAAAAGAACATACTACATAGATGTGCATATCGACAGAAATTTACGATTCAATTTTTTTTCTTGTACAATTTTTTTTTCTTACACTTATTTAATTTCTCCAATGACAATGTGGGGACGTGGGGTATGTGTGCGCGCTCACTAAGGTTCTTTAATTCACTCTTAAAAATACGTCATTGTAGTCGTTCTGTTGGTTATAAAAACAATACATTATGAAGAAGTAATATCCTCTTCTGACGAGTATGTTCCAACTAAGAGTGACGTTAGCAATTCAGATTCAAGTTCCTGCATCAATGTGTCTGAGGAATTTTCAGATGGTTTTGAAGTCGTCAAATCTAGAAAACGCAGGAGATGTAAGAAAATAAATGACTATTCGAGAGTAAACCGTGTAAACCAATAAAACAAGTGATTGAATCAAAATTATCTGGACAAAAAGAAGACATATTTAGAGAGATGAAAATCGCAGAACATGAAAGTCTTTCTGAATATAGAAAAGTACATGATTTAAACAGAAATCACTCAAAGAGATTGGATGTTTTTTTTTAAATACAACGCATTATGTCACCACCATGTTCCTGCTGTAGGTAATTGTTCTTTGAAGCCGTGCCAAGACAAACAACAGATAAGATGGATGCTACAACACTTAGACAATTACTGTGTAATCATATAGAAGAAAATTCTTATTATTATAGTGACTTTTTAATTTTTTTCTGATACATATTTTCATCTTATTTTCAGCATATGGACTCCAAATTGTCCATGGACAGTAAGGATGTCATTTATGCCCTGAACTCTAAAATAGCAAGAATGACAAGAGCAGTCAGAACCAAGAGGTCACCAGAGGCACAACTAGAGGACCAATAAACAATTGATAATAAATAATTTGCAGGTTCTCCAAAGGCTTTCTGTCTTGTGTTGATTACAAACAAATTTACCAACCGAATTAGAAGTTGATAGTGAAAGAGTGATGCAGTTCTTCATTGTCTTCATTTTTACAAATATGTAGAAACTGTGGTATATTCTGTTTTTCAGCTATAATTACAGATTTCAAGAACATAGATATTTGACATTAGTTAGCAGAATATCTATAATGGTTACATGGCAAGCTAACTGCTAACTTTGCAGAAAATCTAATTTGCATAATTATGCTTGCTGCCAGCTTGTCGCAAACTTCATTTGCATGGTAAAATGGTTGCCGCAAGTTTGCAGCAAAATCATGTTTTCCGCAAGCTTGCCGCAAACCTCATTTGCATGGTAAAATGGTCACGTAGGGCTTTTATTTCGGTAAGGGTTCCTCTATTGGTTCGTTATAAAGTTTTGCCTCATTACAACAAATGCACCTAGTCGTTTTGACCAATCTGAGAAATGAAACTTTTTTCTCTCCAAAAAATCCATAGCCCCCACCCCCTCAAAAAATGAAAATCGAATGATTGCTGCCTAAAGGAATGTGCGTTGAAATATTTACTTTTAAAAAAATATACTCATATTAAAGATTTATTTAATTTAATTATACAAAAGATATATTTCTTGGCACCATAAAGACATTTAAATGCCAAGTCACTTTGACATTTTGTGTTTTTTAACAATTATTTGATAATCTTTGATATATTTTTGATATATTTTGTTTAAAAAGTTGGTTTATATACAATAGTTCAAGAAAAATAAAAAAAATATTTTTGTAGAAATAAGCGTTTTTTATTCAAAGAAAATAATCAGAAAAACTGAATTGTGTGATTTTTTGTCCTGTGACTTTCTGTCCTACATTCAATTATGTTCGTCATCGAACCCCCTTACATGGGCGTTCGCTATAATAGGTGTGTATCAATTTGAGCTTCCCTTTACTATCTTAATGTAGGGTTAAGCTAGCAAATTAACATTGCAATAACATTTCGTAGTGTTCTGGTAATTGTGTTTTTGGAAGATGGTCGTTCCCTTAGAGGAAACAGTATTGGCTATAAATACCTTATCTATTTATACTGTAGTAACACCACCTCATTATGATGTTCCCGTGCTATGATAAAACATGCATTGTATACTGTGTATTGCCAGTCGCCATTAAATAGTTATAATTATACTTAGATAATATACATCTTTATGCCTGCAGCCAAATACTTAAATAATATGACATGATATACATACAATGACTAAATTATTGAAACTGATAACATTGTTAATCTAAAGGAATCAATGAATAAGTTATGTTCGTCATCGAATCGCCTTTCATGGACGTTCGTTATGCTATTTTTGTATCAATGTTAGCTTCCATTTACTACATTAATGTAGGGCTTAATTGGCACTTTAAGCCTACTTTACTTTAAATAACATTTCGTAGTTTCTGGCCATGGTGTTATTTGGAAAATTGTCGTTCCCTAGAGAAAGGTATGTAATATTCATTAAATGACTAAAATATTAAAGAACTGATGGAATTGTTACTGTACTGATTATGTCAAATATCTTTTACGATCACAAGTTCTTTGTTTGAAGCAGCAGAATAAATGGATCTCGGAACAGTGTATCTTTCTATGTATGCGTTCCTGATTGCATTTAATAGAGCATTTGAATTAATCAAGTATTTGCTGGCGTATCCGTATCGACGTATCGTATAACACGTATATGAGGAAAGGGTAAATTAAGTCAAGTTGGTCCCGATGAAAATATTATATAATGCATTGTATTTTATTAAATTGAGATCGGGGTAAAATCATTATTGTAAACAAATCTGTTCGATCCGTATACGTCGATCCGTGCACGTATCCATAAACGTGAATAATGCAAATGCTCTAATAAGAACAAGACCAATTTAAATGTCAAGTAGTCAATTGTTATATATCTAGAGAAGAATAAGTTGGAAACGACGTTGATATGAAATGAATCATCGAATCGTCGATAGATGTGTATAGAGACATGTATGTGTGGAATGTAGGACAGAAAGTCACAGGACAAAAAGTCACAGACAAAAAGTCACGGACAAAAAGTCACAGGACAAAAAGTCACAATTCATTTTTTTTGATTATTTTCTTTGAATAAAAACCGCTTATTTCTACAAAAATATTTTTGTATTTTTCTTGAACTATTGTATATAAACCAACTTTGTTAACAAAATTTATCAAAAAAATATCAAAGATGATCAAATAATTGTTAAAAAAAAACAAAATGTCAAAGTGGTTTGGCACTTAAATGGCTTCATGGTGCCAAGAAATGTATCTTTTGCCTGATTAAAATTAAATAAATCTTGATTTTTCAAGTATACTGACACATTTCCTAAACTTTAATATGAATATATGTATTAAAAAGAAAATATTTCAAAATATTTCTCTTAATATATATTCAAACAATTGTCACCAAATTATTTGTGACTTTTTGTCCTATCAAATTTGTGACTTTATGTCCTGTGACTTTCTGTCCGTTTATCGTATGTGTGATACATAAAATGACAAAAATATTGGTGGGATTGTTACTGTACCAATAATGGCAAAAACATTTAACTATAAACAGTTTTTTGTTTGAAGCAGCAGTATCAATGGATCGCTGAACAGAGTATCTTTCGATGTATGTGTTCCTGATAGCATTTTGATAGATCACGAACAATTTAAACTGGATGCAATAGTCAATTGTTATATATCAAGAGAAGAATAAGTTGGAAACGACGTAAATATGATATGAATCAGTGCTATGCTAGTTGTGTATCAATTTTAGCCTTACTTGAATTTCTTAATGTAGGGTTAAGTTTGACTTTAAATCAAATTTACTTCAATTAACATTTTATTAATATTTCGTAGTGTACTGGTAACTTTGTTATTTGGTCGTTCCCGTAGAGGAAAGTATGTTATATACATTGAATGACATAAATATTAAAAGCTGATTCAAATATTACTGTACTGTTCACGTCAAATATATTTTTCAATCAAGTTCCTTTGTTTGAAGCAGCAGAATAAGTTGATCTTGGATCCATCAATACATGTGTTCCTAATGACAAGTACCGATTAACCTACATGCAATATCAGTTATTATATGTCTACGGAAGAATAATTCGGAAGTGACGTTAATATGAAAGGAATCATTGAATTATGTTTGTCAACGAATCGCCTAAATTTGAGCTTCCCTTGACTGCTTCAATGTAGGGTTAGGTTAACATTTTAAATCAACTTTACTTTAATTAACATTGTAATAACAATCGTAGTGTTCTGGCATATGTGTTTCGGGGAAATGGTATATCCTGTGGATGAATGTATGTGATATACATGAAATGACTGAAAAATCGGTAACGGATGGACCTGTTACTCTACTGATCACGTCAAATATATTTTACGTTTGAAGCAGCAGAATAAATACACTATGGACCTTTGAACGGTATATCCATCAATATATTCAGTTGATGTTGCCCCAGTTTTACGTTTCTTGACCACGCGTATATAATGAAACAACGATTGCTTCCTAATTAGGTGAAACGTTCTAGCTATGTAGTGAAGATAAAGTTAATTAGTACAAAAAAAGGCATATGATGTGGCATCATTTAAGAACGAATGATAATGAAGATTTCACACAGCAAAGAAGAAGGTTCAAACCACTGGAGCCCCCCCCCCCCCCCCCATGCAATTACAGAAAAAAATGGATAAAATAAAAGTGTTAACAAACGATATATATTGTTTTAATTAATGCACGTGTGTTATCTTTCACTACTGTTATGGCTGATGAACAACGTGACAGGTTTTTATGCCCCACCTACGATAGTAGAGGGGCATTATGTTTTCTGGTCTGTGCGTCCGTTCGTCCGTCCGTCTGTTCGTTCGTTCGTCCGTCTGTCCCGCTTCAGGTTAAAGTTTTTGGTCAAGGTAGTTTTTGATGAAGTTGAAGTCCAATCAACTTGAAACTTAGTACACATGTTCCTTATGATATGATCTTTCTAATTTTAAAGCCAAATTAAACTTTTGACCCCAATTTCACGGTCCACTGAACATAGAAAATGAAAGTGCATGTTTCAGGTTAAAGTTTTTGGTCAAGGTAGTTTTACTGTGGATTCATTATTATTCCAGGAATACCATTTTTCATGGATATCAAATATTAAAATAAAATAAAAATTCAGAGGTTAAATGAAGAAGAAATTGTCTTCACGTTGTTCTGTAGTAACTATGGTTTTTAAGGATTCCTTTCATTTTATTTGGTGGACATAAAACTGCTCCAATCAAATTTCTGATTTCTCCCATGTCCATGTCAAAACAGTGCTTTGTTAAGGCATCACTTACACTGTCTGAAACTGCTCCTCTAACATCTAAAAATAAAATTAGAATTATAAATCTGTGTTTATATTTAAAAGTAGCTGATACACAAAAATGCTAGATCCGAAAAAGCTGATATTGTTAGATGAAAAAAAAATTAACAAAAACATATAATAGAAAGTTGAAAAGTGTACAAAATGTATAATTATTCTTCATTGAATGAAGTTGGTATAAAGAGAAGCAAACTTTTATACAGCATGTCATGCATGTGTACCGTTTCAAAAACAGATTTAATCACTGCTACTATCATGACTATAAAATAATTTGTAATAGTATGATTTTGAAGTTGTTTACCATAAGGTTGCAATAAAACATTCTGTGAAGTAACCACTTCCTTATATTTGTCTTCAACTTCCATCGAGCTTGAAAACGCATCCTTCATCAAATCACTATCTTTAAACCAAACGAAAATGTATTTATTAATTAATAATTCAACAACCTAAACTGTGGATTCATTAATATTTGTGTGATACCAAATCTTGTGGAGTTCCCAAGTACAGCTGAACCACATTAAATTGTTTATGTGTATAGACGTCTTATATTTCATAAACAGTAATATATAATGTCTTAACATATATTTAAGAGGATTGTTTTAATTTGAATCATGACTATTATATCTTACTAACAAGATTCATATTTTCTTCTTGTTCTTGATATGATAAGACAATAAGTCTGATGGACATAAAACACCTAACAATATCTTCCATTGTTGTTCCATGCATTTCTAATCAGGACGTCATGCATAACATCCTTTGTTTTCATACATACATTGGTGAATTATCGTGTGTTCTTACAACCAATGGCTAAAATTTCAAAATCCCACAACTCTTTGTACCCAGGATAAGATGCCTTTCCTTTGTCGCCGAGTTTAAAGTCTTTCCATGGCTTAAGAGGCTCTTTAATTTTGCCCAGACTATGTACTGACATTTTCCACCTTCAGTCGGCCATAACATCACAGCAAATTTATTCTGAGCTTGCATTTCTGTTTCTTTGTAATCGTGGCTGTAACTGTAGTCGTTCAAGTTATTTAAAAAGAGCGCTAGGGGTCAAGTTACTGTCTGTTTACCAAATACGGGAACTGGAGATGAATCTTAACACCGCCGTGTAAATACCAACAATATTAATGCGCTTTCGATTGTGTTTTAAAACGTGATACGTATGTGATAGGGATTATCATCGTTTATTGTTTATTAGAAGATGCTTTCCGTAAATTTCGAATGTGATAGAAACAAAGGGGTAGCAGTTTTTTCTGATATCATAAATTTCTTCAAGGCATTGTCAAAGGGAGAATGAATATGCAACGAATGCGACGAGTGAAAGATCATTTAGTTCCTTTCAAAGAATGAATACCCATCTACGCTCTACAATGACCTAAAGTAGATTAAACAATCTTATGGTTCTTAATGTGCATAAGGAAAAAACAGAGCACCTCAATTTGGTAGCTGTTGCGAGAGAATTTGTTTTCAAGGAAAACCGAAGGAACATTTTTGGACAATTCTAATCAATCTTGTTCTATCGTTCATTATTAATAAAGATGTGTAATGTAAGTTAATGAAGTTTGTAATGTACAGTACACGAGACAGAAACCTTTAACATAGTTATTAGTTTGTTTGATGATTCAAACAATTTGTCAGTATTCTGTGTTCGTGATTTGCCACCGTATCTGTGTGTTCAAGTCATGGCTTTTTTAAACTAACTACTAATAACAGAAATCCAACACATTTGAAGTTCAACTGATGGACACACTTGTCACTGAGGCAAAAAATATTCGATAGATATACACAAAAAGCATGACTTTTAGGGAATTTGAATTTTCTGAAAAACAGATGAAAAGCTCTCAGATTGCTCAGATTTGCATGTATTTTTACAAATTTTCTAGCGCGCAACTACGGTACTCACCGGATTTCGCCGTACCAATAATTAATTGCACCAACTGTAGCTGCACACTAATAACTAAACCATATGAACTTCAAACCATGTTGAATATACAACCGAGATTTGCAAATAAGTATTGATACGAAATTAGTGAACAAAAGTCTGTGGTCCTTACACTTAACTTCTGTGTAAAACGTCTTACACCATACTCAATTGATATTTCGTCCCCATGGCTATAATTGAGCTAAAGTTTCTTCCATTATGATAAATCCAAATTTATTATATGTTCGGATTCACTTTCATGCTTACAAGCTATACGAAATACTAAAATTAAAAACCCAACAATCCTGAAAATTTTATATGTAATGAGGAATTTAAAAATTCTTCTGAAAGAAATAATATTTCTATGGGTTCCGAGTCATGTTGGAATCCTTGGAAACACAGCTGTAGACCTTGAGGCAAAGAATGCCCTGGGTGACCCTCTATCTAACTGTGATATACCATATACTGATTTTAAATCTAATATTAGAGAATATGTTTTTAATATATTGAAAAATAAATGGAGTAAAAAAGACGATAATAAATTGCATGAAATTAAACCTAATTTAGGCAAACCTTTTGATAATATTATGTGCAGAAAAGATCAGTGTGTTATTACTAGATGTCGTATTGGTCATACTAGAATAACACACGAGTATCTTTTAAAAAATGAAGATGAACCACAATGTGTTCCTTGCAACTGCAAGTATACTATTAAACATGTTTTAATTAATTGTATTGACTTTGCTGATATTCGTAAGAAGCATTTCAATGTCAATAATATGTATGATTTATTTAATAATGTTCCATTTACAAATATTGTTGCTTTTTTAAAAGAAATTGGAATTTATTATAAAATATAAAAATGTTATTATATTTAAATCGATTTTAATTTTTATCACGTTATTTTACTGTTGATTTTTATTTGTATATAATCAATTTGCTTTAGTCAAGAATTTTAGTGTATTGAAGGACCTTTTGTCTTATTTTAAAAATATGCTTTAAATTGTAAAAATATTCGAATTAGCTCTCGCCGCGATATAGCCTTTTTGTGCTAATGCGGCGTAAAGCAACCAACAATCAATCAATCAATTATGGAAGTAAAGATTCTCCAACATTTTAAGAGTTTCATCATAGTTTGAACCTGATCGAATAGTCAAGTCAGATCTTGGCAATTGTTGTGATGTGCTACTTCTTGAACTTTATGTCTGTGTAATCATGCATTCATCCTGTAGATATTGAAGACCACGTTTAGTTTGTTTGAGTTTGTTAAGGTGTTGAAAAAATGGAGCGCACAGTTCTGCTCCTTCGCTTTTATAGAATTGACTATAGTAGCCATGGATAACAGGATGGTGGATAACAAATCATAATGGTTTTACTTAAAAGTCACCAAAATGTTCCCTTACATGTAGCAAAGTGTCGTGCATATTGTTTTTTTTTGTATCTCATCAACTGAGTAACCAGTATTGGTTTGAAGAATGGTTTCACTATTTCACTATATTCACTACGTCCTGTGATAATCATTATATGACGACTTGTGAATTTCCCAAACACAAAATGAGCAACAATATTTTAGAGACCAGTTAGCGGTATTAGGTTCATGTATTGCTTTTCTTCTTTTTTTTTTTTAAAGAAAGCAACTTGTTTTTTCCGGTTTTTTTTTTTAAATTAGAACAATTGACTATGGCATGCAGTTAGATATAATAGTAAACTTCTTGAATCCCAATGATTTGTAAATGTCTGCTGCTTTTGATACTGATAAAAAAGAGCTTATGATCATAATATAGTTTTGCTGTTATATGTACAGTGACAATTCCATCACTATTCAATATGTTTGTTATTTAATAATGTATGTCAAATACATTTCTTTCAATTTAATACGAAATGTCTCATACATTTCTCTGAATCTAATACGAATATTGTTTAAAATAAAGCTAACTTTAACTAGCCAAGTAGAATGTGGAGCAGCCAGAGGTACCCACCAGGACAGAAGACGGTATATAACAGGAAAAATGGTTGTGATCAAATTGACAGAGTTAAATGCAAAGCTTTGGAAAATTATTAAACAAGATGGCGATATATTGACAGTGGAACAGTTCAAACAAGATGAAAACAAGATGGATTCCAATAGGAGAAATTGAAAATTATGACATTTTCAATTGTTTTCAGAGGTCGTTTGATCTGAAGATGTTGAAACTTCCACAAAAAGAAAAAGTCAGATTACTAGTAGAAATGAATGGATTAAACATTTAATCAATATTGAACATTTTGTCGTTTAAATAGTATAATTGTTTACAAGTATTATTTTTCAATTGCTTACTTTGACATTTGTAAGTTAAATATCGTACGTATCCCGGCCTTTTAATCCAAAAGCAGTTCATAAAAGTTTGGTAAGTTCGTATTAACAAGAATTAATTTTTGGTATGTGTTTACGTATTTCTAAAGTATATAATTTTTAAATTCTAATATATCCAAATAGTACATATATCTATTGCATTTTTCGAACTATATTCAATCGCTATGGCTTGTGTACTTTGGGGGCATAATTGGCCAGGGAACCGTTTACTTTTTTATTGTGACAACTTATGCGTCGTTGACATATCATAAGGACATTAGGTCAAAGGTAGAGGGTCAGCTACTTTAGTTATATATAGATTAATTGATTTTTGATTGCTTAACCTCCAGTAGCAATTATTTCATGCATGTTCAGGACGAGAACAATTATTATTGTGAACCTGTATCATATGAGCAATTATAGATGCCTGTTTAATGTTCAATAAAATATTAAATAGTTATATAATGGAGTACCTTTAAGTGTGAGCTAGGGAACCAAGACAGCAACCCCGTATATCAAACACTTCTTATAGGAGTAAATGGATAAATTGAAATAAGTACCATCACCTGAGCTGATTGCATGTCTAACTTCCCCCACCGGAGAAGAGAACATGATTCTTATGAGAGGGATATTGTCGATATGGCCACTCGCTACCCAGGTAACGGTTTATACGAATATCACAAAAGATTTTCTTCAGATGCTGCAGCTCACAGCTTTAATAATATTGCAGTCGATTGGTCTATCAGAAATAATACTCTCTTTTGTAACATATTTGCAAATACACGTCACACTTTTCACACTTCTGTTTTTTGTAATCAAAACAGTCAGAAAAACAGAGTAAGGAATTATGAATCTGTTGACTCCTATGGAAGAAACAGATCGTTTCATTTAGATCGGGAAATTTGTAACAATTTAACGTCATTAAATGGTGTGCAGTTATTGGATATCTTTTTTCTCTCGGAAAATAGAGGTAATCTTGTTAATCCGATGCTATCTTCGCTAGGCAAATTTACGAAATTTATATTTAATCTTATAACTGAACGTAGAGTGGAGCTGTATTTGACAAAACTTTTAGGAATTTTGGTCCTCAACGCTCCTCAACTTCGTACTATATTTGGCCTTTTTAACTTTTTGGGATTCGAGCGTCACTGACGAGTCTTTTGTAAACTAAACGCGCGTCTGGCGTATATACTACATTTAGTCCTGGTATCTATGATGAGATTATTTTCAATGGTAGCTAAAGCAATTCCAATACAGTTTGTCCGTGTTAAAATGGATGAAATTTGAAAAAAATAGGCAGGACAGGAGTTTTGAGTAAAAAAAAAAAGGCAAGATGATACACTTGCAAAAAAAAAGTAGTCAGGATGACAATTTATGTAAAAAAAAGTCAGGATAAACTAAAAACAAAAAAGCAGGACCGAATAGAGTGAAAAATAAAAAGGCAGGACAGAGATTACAACTAAAAAAATGCAGGACAAAATTTTTCATCCTAGCCCCCCCCTAAAAATCAAATGGTAGCTCCCTAAAATGAATCTTCATGTTTCGAGTATAATGACACATTTCCTAAACTTTAATATGAAAATGTGAGTATTTAAAAGTAATTATTTCAAGATATTTCACTTATATATTCAAACAATTATCAAAATATTATTTGTGACTTTTTGTTCTACCAAATTTGAGACTTTATGTCCTGGTATTCTCTGTCCATTTACCACATCGAAAGATACTCGTTCTGCTGCTTCAAACCAAGAATTATCATGGTTAAATGTATTTGACGTGATCGGTACAATAACAATTCCATCAGTTTTTTTTAAATATTTTTGTCATTTACATACATTCCTCTAAGGGATCGACAATTTCCCCTAATACACAATTACCGGAACACTACGAAATGTTATTACAATGTTTTTTTCAAGTAAAGTTGACGTAAAATGTCAACTAAACTCTACATTAAGAGGGTTACTGGAAGCTAAAATTGATACACGACTGACATAACGAATGGCCATATAAGGCGATTCGTCGAAAAACATTTCAAATGCCATGAGTCCTGTCATATTACCGTCGTTTCCGACTTATTTTCTCTAAATATAATAATTGACTGTTTCAACCAGTTTTAATTGTTCGTGTTCTTTAAGAAGGCAATTAGGAACACCTATATCAAAAGATACACTGAACCAGGATCTATTTATTCAGTTAATTTAGCATAGTAAAATAAATATGACGTGATCAGTAGAGTAAGAAATCCACCAGCTAATAATATTTTTGTTATTAAATGTATAACACTAACATTCCTACAAGGGAACGACATTTTTCCTAAGAACACGATTGCCAGAACAATATGCACAATACACTGGGATAAATATGTATCGCTTTTAAGTAAGACTATAGATTATAGCTCTCATCAGCTTTTGTAATCACAATGTCAGACATGGTTCTTTATTGCATTCCATTCATTTTAGATGAGTTATTATAGTGTGTTGAAAATTTAAAGTTCAATTTCCAAAATTTTTGGAAATGTAAGTTTGATTGCATTATTAGGAAATCAAGGTGTATAGAATCGGACGTTGAGTCCTTATGTTGAAAAGCGGACTTGTCCAAGGACTGTGTTTGTGTCTATCGAAAAAGGCAATTTGGAAACAGGCCCCCTATTCATATAAGTTAACTTCGACACAAGTCTTGCATACTTTAACATACGTTAATTTTGAAGGTCTTTCCTCTACGGGAGGAAAGACCTTATTGTTTTTCTAATGTTTTATTTTTTTTCTTCATTTTTTTTGGCATGCCCTTCCCCCGTTTCTGTAGAAGTTATTAAGAACAAATATGGACCATTTATAGACCTCATCATAAACTTTTACAAGATGAACTTTTGTAGGATTTCATCATCCCCTTTAGAAGTTATCTCCCTTTTATTGATTTTTTTCAAGATGGCCCCCTCGTTGTTTTTAAAGATATCATGACCTTATTTGAACAATAGGTAGATCTCATCATGATGGATCAAAATATGAGGCTGAATAGGATTTCATCGTCCCCTATGAGACAATTTTTTTCCTTTGCATTTTTCTCAAAAAGTATTAGAGATAGAATCGATTTGAAAACGGCAACATGTACAGGAACAGACGGCAATAATTTTGTTATAAATCCTTATAAGGAGATATTCCCCTTGAAAATTGTACACAAATTTTGAAAATTTTATTCCGAGAACCGGAAGTCGTAGAGACTTTGGACCTACACCAGTAATCTTAACTTCACGTGACCTTCAATTTGCACCCAAGGTCAACGGTAACCGAGTGCAACAAAAAATTACTCTGCAATTTCAAGCTTGCATATTTAAAAAACGATGAGAGTTTGCTGCATACATACTGCGAATTAAATGTTCCTCTTGGCAAGCTCTTCATTTAATACATTAAGCTAAAAAAAAAAAAAGGCCCGACCGTCTGTTCAAAAGTTACGTCAACATAACTATAGTAACATGTGTATATCTTTTAAAAGGTACCAGATATCAACCTTCTATAAAATGTAAAGATGATCAGTTATTCAAGACCTTCACCTTGAGGCCAATGTCGGGTCATGATGAAATTTAACCTTGGCCTTCAAATTGTACTATGACATTGACCTTGTAATATTTGAAAGGTCAAGTAGTCCTGAGTTGAATGGTGGTAGTCCCATGTCTCTACGACGACCGGTTCTTAAGTTTGGTATTGCATCATATATTTGATGATTCATTGTGACCTTGATGAACTTCGAAATTGTCCCAAATTCTTTTCCACAATGTTGTCCTTTAACTGCAAAGCATTTATCATTAAACAAATGTGAGATATCTATTGTCGTTTTAGAGATAATGCAGTTTGAAATTTTGAGAGCGGAGGCATGTATTTCTGAATCAACAACAGCTTACCAACTGAAATTTTCAGAAATTGAAGAGTTTAACATGGCTGTAAGTTTGACGAATTACCAAAAAACTTTCAATGAAAAACTAAAAATAAAAAGGTCAATTTGAAATGTTCATCTTTTTACATAGACTTTGTAAGTTTCATAAGTTCTGTTTATAGCGTCCATTTCAAATATCAAATTGACGTCCCAAAAATCGGGTGGTCAGGGTCATTGAGTGCAAAAAATACATTTTCTTTGAAGATAAGGTTGTTGCATATCAAATGAAAGGTCATAACGTGTTCATTCCAAATATCAAATTCCTGTCCTCCAAAAAAATAGTTGGATGGGGTTATTGAGTGCAAAACGCAAAACTTTCTAGAACAAGGCGATGTTGCATATCAAATGAAAGATCATCAAGTCTACATTACAAATATCATACTTAGGATCTCAAAAAAGTTAAATAGATGGGGTCATTAAGTGTAAAAAGTGAAAAGATTCAAAAGGTATGCTTGTCGTGTATCAAATGACAGGTGGTAACAGGTACATAACGAAAACATCACTTTTACAGGAAATACCTTTCAATTGTTTTACAAACTACAAACAATTGAGATACTAATTTATTATAACAACTCTGATCGAACCTGACCCGATCTCAAGTTAACATTTAACAAACAATACAGATTAAAATCATTTAACTACATTAACCAAAACTGATCATATTTTTACTTTATAATGTATATTTATATAGTATCATGTTACATAAGTAATATATATTTATGTCAGCATGGATTGTTTAATTGAAATGACAGCAATATGGAAACATAATGACTACAACAATGTGTCCGCCTAAATTGAGATTGCAGCATGTACTCCGTTTGTTCAATATACTGATAAGTAACAAACATTCAGAAGTTTTAATACCTCATGACAGCATTATTGGAATACAATGACTACAAAATTATGTCCGCATCAAGTAACAATTGTCTCGCAACAAAAGACATAACATTTTACCATGATCCAATTCTCTTAGTGTCAACCAGAATGTATATATATTTTTATTTATAGTTGTAGATGCAGTAGTGGAAATATTTCTCTATGCAAACTGTCTTCATTAATTATAAAATTTAAGGCGTCTCTAGTTTTTACACCTTTGCTTTTTCTCATTAGGATTGACAGTCTTTTGGCGCCATCATAACATTCCAAATGTCCAATATCAGGAATGAAATTGTTTTTCTCTGCTTCACCAGGTGATACAACTGTATCTGATGTAACCCGACATATTCAATGACGAAGATGAGATGATTGACTTGAGTCGTCTTGTAAATGTTTCTCAAATAGACAAACCCCTGTAGGTTCTCTAATGGCACCTTCCTTTTATTTTGGTGGATCTTCTATCTTCTTCTCATGTAGGTGACTGTTCATTTTGTCGTTCCAAAATTGAAGTCGGTTTTTTGATTTTCCTTATTGGACTGTTTTCCTAGATTGGTTTCTTTTTCTAAGGTGTCTGCCTCTCTATCCAGCTGACTGGAACAACAGACTGTCCTGCAAGATATATCATGCCTTTGATATGTAGTTCATCGTGTCTTTTAAGCATTGGTTTTATGAAAAAGAATGCCTAACAAATATGGCATACATATTTTCTGTTTTTTTTAGAGTTCTTCTTCATCATGACTCTCATGTGAAAGTATTTATGTTGGAGTAAGCATTTCACCGACGAAGCAATATAAAAAATATCTGGTTGTTTTTTCGAATCTGAAAAAAAAGAAAAATGCGTAAGAAACTAATACTGAATTCCATTGGTTGCCAAATGAAATTATGCTTTTGCGACTGGTGTGCTGGTATTAAAGTTAGATACTGCATCCTTGCCTTGTATAACACCATTGCTCTTGAGGATTATGGCGTTCTGGGTTTCCAATACAGCTGATTGTTCAGATATGTTAGAATAGACTTTACAGGAGATTGCTGCTTATCATCCCGTTTATTCTTCCCAAACAAATCATTTCTGATCTAGCACTTCATTTGACACTATTTTGATCATCATTTTCTATGAATTTTACATACAATTTATTGCAGTATAAACAGCTTCATCTTTCATATCAATCCCTATTCCAATTTGTTTCGTGATAGCAGTTCAAATGATAGCTTCATAAAGCAAATCCTCGACTACATACATATTGTGTACGGCCACTTCAGAATTAACATTAATTTCACATTCAATATTTCCAGTTATATTAAGAGGCTGGTTGGTTGCCGAAACAAAAATAATTTCTGAACTTTACGTGAAGGAATAAATCTATTGAAATTGCCATCAAGAAATAATTCCATATCTTTGGAAAACTTGAGTCCTGTTTTTCCTTCTTGTGAGGATTAAAACGATGATAACTCTTGCCGTTTTTGTCATTGTATGTTAAATTAGTTTCACTAAAAACGGACCTTACTTCTTTGTACGACTGGGAATCGGCAGAAAAGTCATCCTTCTTTGAGGATTTGTTGCTTTTGCTGCCATACTTTGTGGCCTTAGATTTTTCCTTCTCTGGGAAGAATTTTCACTCTCCGACTCGGAAGCAAAATCACGCTTGGCATACTTTGGCCGTTTCCCTTTTCTTCCTGTGTTTATTAGTCAAACTATTGTCACTTTGCACATATGACTGGATATGTTCTTCTTTATATGATTGATGTCACTGACCTTTTCCAAACATGAGTCGACTTCACATCTTGCCCGATTGAATGCTGTGCAATCGTCATCGCCTATAAGTGTAATTACCGGGGTATCTTTCTTTTTGGCGTCTTTGAGTATTTCCACAATCATGTCTGGTTCCATAGATTTGGCTGAGCCACACCAATTCTTACGACATTTATGTTTTGTTGGTAACCGTTTTTTCAATTTTTGCCACATCGCATTTTCTGCATCTCTTGTATCGAGCACTATAGCCAACAACCTTTCCTGTCTTTTTCCCGATCATTGAAGCTGTTTTCAATTGAATATTTTCTTTATGTTACTGGATTTCATTAATTACGTGTTGCACCCACTTTCATGTCGAAAGAAATCTAGCTCCTCAAATATAATTGTTTTTTTCACATAATTGTACCCTTCATAAAAATAGTTGATACCAAGAGTATTTTTAATGTATTTTCATAACCCAGTTCATTTTTATACGCATGTTTTTTCTGCTGGTAGGAAATATTCTGTTTTACCTCTATGCCATTTTCAATTTTGGTTTGCCAAGAATCATAAACACATTTTACATACAATTTTCCTTACTAAGAGAAAACAAATTGAAGATGTGGTATGATTGCACATTAGACAACTCTCCACATGAGCTCAACATGACATAAAAATTAACAATTATAGGTCACTGCACGACCTTTAACAATGGGCAAAGTCAATACAGTATAGTCAACTGTCAAAGGCCCCGAAGTGACAAATAAAACATGTCTGTTTATTTAACGCATCAATGTTAATATAACAGAATTTGATGAGACTGTCATTAAAGTGAGAGGGTTAGCGCTATAGAACCAGGTTTAATCCACCATTTTCTACATTTGAAAATGCCTGTACCAAGTCAGGAATATGACAGTTCTTGTCCATTCGTTTTTGATACGTTTTGTTATTGGATTTTGCCATGTGATTATGGACTCTCCGAATTGATTTTCCTCTTAGTTCAGTATTTTTGTGATTTTACTTTTTTAAAAGTGAAACTAGAAAACTAACGGCCTCATTCATATAGAAAACAAGAGTGTGTCCATAGTACACGGATGTCCCATCCTCACTATCATTTTCGATATTCAGTGGACTGTGAAAATGGGATTAAAACTTTAATTTGCAAATAAAATTAGAAAGATCATGTATAGTATTTTAACATCAATTCTCTGTAATAATAGACCAAATATGAAAAATTTTGGCCAGATTATTTAGTCAAATTGAAAAAAAATAAATAAAAATAATCTGTATAGTCTGGTAGCCATGGAAACAACGTGACATCATATGTATATATTAGTATAGCAAGGAGAAATGGCTAACATTGTATTTTATGGTAACAATGAGATATAGCATAACATTTTTTTGTTATTTTCATTGGTATAAGAGACGATTTCAATCATTTAAACTGCTAACTTGACACATTTTTCGAAAAAAAAAAGTTCACAAATTGTTTTTCAGAGTAGTTTCCAAACAATATATTTTTTTTAAATAGGTTGTATATTAAATTGTAAGTTAATTACATAGGACAGAGTTCTGTCTGTACAGTCATCAATGTTATATAACTCACTTGATTGTAGAAAGTCAAAATCCTCTGAAACACTTTTAAATCCAGCAAAGTCTCCAAGAAAAGATGTAATTTTCTTAAAGAATGTTGATGTTAAGTCCATATTTAAAAAATAGTTTAAATCATTATTGATCCATAATCAGATGGAGCTTGTAGACACACATCTTATCACTTCAACAATACATTAATCTGAAGCCATGACACACAAATACAGCTTTAAGTTATGGTACCGATTTCCTGTTAAAATATAATGTGTTTCTTTAAAATATACGAGTTCCCTCCGCTCGTTTGTTAAGTTCTCTTACGGTTCTTGTAGGTAGCAAGATATTTTGTCATCTGGGGACTACATGCCGTTGTACATCAACAAAGAAATAATAAAAATATACATTTATGATTATTTAAGTCTTCCATTTGATATTTGGTTTAGATAATTTGAACGAACTTGTCTAAGACATTTGCATTTTATGCATCTACACATTAGATTTTTTTCTGCAATTGAATTTATAGGTGTGTAAAGTATGTAACTACCTAATCATTGTGAAAATAACTTTACAATCATCAAGCCAAAATGTAATACTAATTCGTGCATTAGTTGTATCATATAAACACAATTTATTATATCTAAATATCCTCCTATTTTAATTGTACATATATAATAAAAAGCATTTTCATAATTAATCTGAGGATTTCTATATTGATAAACATGACGATGATTTCTCTTCGCTCGTTTGTTAAGTTCTCTTAAGAGTAAATCATTGGAGTCAACATGAAAATGGCCAATTTAAACAGCAGGCAACTGTCAATTGTTTAAAATTAAACAAGAAACGAGTCAGAATAATAGTTATCATGAAAGCCATAGATAAATAAATGTTTGTCATCGAATATCCTTTATGGACATTCGCTTAGCTATTTGTGCATCACATTTGGGCGTCCATTGACTCTCTAAATGCAAAATTTATTCAGTTACGTTATTTCTGTAAGAAGAATTTCATTACATATAAAATTTTGAGAATTGTTGGGTTTTTAATTTTAGTATTTTGTATAGCTTGTAAGCATGAACGTGAATCAGAACATATAATAAATTTGGATCTATCTGAAGAAGAATAAATTTCAAAGCCAAAATTATTGCTTCTGCTTCAGTAGTAAAGATGGATGCATCAGATGACAAACGGAGAGTTGCAGCTCTCTCCCCGAAGACAGCAGCAGATGCAACTCTGTCACCATCTTTTGATCCTCAGTTTAGACAGTTGAAAAAGCTGGATAATTGGCTTAAATTCAGCATAGTCTTGCTGAATTAAAAGAGGATTTGTAGGAAAAGTACGAAGTCGATTCACGTATATTTTTCTAAAAAGAAAAAAAGACAGTTGTGCTTTTTATTGTGCAGCAAATAGTTTAATTTTGGGAAAGACTCCTGTAGTGGATACCTTGGTATGTTGGGTTAATTCAAATTATTGCAAAACTGTAGTTTAAAATACCAATATATATAATTTCATATGACTCATGTCAACATTTATTTAGATGTACATGTTTAAAATGAAACACCACTGTATTTCACCTTAGTAAGGATGTATAATATACATGTTGGTCCTTCTGCTTAAAACATAAAAAAAGTTTTTATTGACAGATGCAAATAATTTACGAGAGAAGTTTGCACCAGGAAACACTCAAGAGAAGGTTGCATCAGGGAACACCCAAGAGAAGGTTGAAACTTGAAAATGTTTTAACTTATGATTTTGTAGATGTCGTCATGAAGAAATATGGAGTTACAGAACAAGAGGTTACTGAAAAAGCAGCAAACTATTTGAAATGGGCTCCAGATAGACGGGCGGTGGATAGATACTATATTCCTATAATAGTTAATGCAATTGGAAGTATATAACCTCAGAGTGCAGCCAGTTAAAACAGATTTCCAATGTCTAGTGAGAAAAGAAACTGACAATTGCGACGTTCAGATTCACTTTCATTTTAATGATGTCAATTCAATTACTTTGAGTAATTCAGGATGTTGCTGTCTTTTTTTTTTAGTTGTATTGATAAATAAATTTCTTTTATTTTTTTTGTTTTTGATTTTTTCTCTATAATCAGTGATTGAACATAAGAATACATGAGACTTTGTTTCATATATTTTCGTCACTTTTTTGAAAAAGGCATTAAGCTGGGGTCACATATTCACGATTTTTACTGCCGTCCTTGACAGGACCATTCCCGATTAAAATTTGTCAAAAGTCTGATCAAGATCGTGTGAATCGTGGATGGAAATTCGATTTTGTATCTTTCGCCAGGTAAAATTCGACCGAGTCTGTCACGACTGCGTCCCGATTCTACCGAATGTAATCCGACAGAGATCAGATAGTGACAAGACAGTGAACCGACGCTGACGGAAGTTATCCGTTCGAAAACTGTCGTCATAATCGGGATGATCGGGTACTGTCGGAACGTAATCCTATCACGGTCCGCTCTATCGCATTGCAAACGGCTTTGTCTGGTCTCAGTCGTATTGTATTCTGTTATTGTCGGGACTTCTCCAGATCATTCCCGTTCCACAGGACACCGTCCCGAATACACAGAACATTGTTAGGAATTCGATCCGATACAGCAGAATCTGTCACGACATAGGAACGATTGTAATCCGACTAGAAAAAATCGGCTGAGTTTCCCCGAATGTTACGGGACGCACCTAACTGTCGGGGTGCTTTGCCAAACTATTCGGACCCTTCCCGACCAGTAGGAACCTGTTACGAACTAAAACGACTGCGTTCAGACAATAATAGGACATTCCAGATAATTGAGGATACTAATCCGACTTTTTCACTTTTCGTGTCGTATCGCTGTCTGATCTCAAACGGGAGCAATAATCGGCAATGTGTGAACCCCGCATTAGGCGAAATATATTTGTAGTTCCGTATGTGGGTTTAAAATTAGAAAATTTTATGAGAATATGCTTTTTATTGTGGTTGGATAATTTGGTTTTTGTAAATAAAAAAGGTCGAATTGTCGCTCCAGGGCCAATCCATAACAACTACATGTAATCCCCATATGTCAAGACATAATTCTACCTTCAAGAACCGCAAAAGAACTTAATAAACAACAGAAAAGATGTTTTTATATATATATCATATACATGGCATTTAGAATGTAAAAACAAATTTTCTATTGCCGACAATAGTAATGTTACTTACTGTACTGATTAAATTGAGTTGATTTTTTTTTATAAAACCTTAATTTCAATATGCAGTTGACTGTAAAAAGAGATCATATCTTAAGAAAACATTTGGAAGTTTGAACCGATGTTTTTCCCAGTAAGTTCACATTTTGGAATACATCTACGATGGATAACTGTATCAAAAGAGTTAAGAAAGAGACGGTGGCATTGAAAATTAACCAGGGAGAAATACGAGTAATACGCATATCAAACAAACGTGAATACATACATAATACAAATGATGACATAGAAACGGGACAAAGAGTTCACCACAGGCTAGAAAAAGAAAAAAAAGGCGTGTTACTAAATTATACCAAACAGTTATTATTACTGTAAAGCAAAATTTTCATTTGCATTTTAAAAGAAATGTACATATTAAAACTTGAAATTTATTAAAATGCCTAAAACTCTTAACAGAAAACAGGCTCATCATTTGAATTTAGAAGAAGACAGATACCAATTTATACAGGCAGTAAGCAATGCTTTAACTTTCACTACAATTTTATTTATTTGTGTTAAAAAAAAATGAATAAGTGAACCAGTTTAAACTGCATGCAAGACATGTAAGCAAAGATTTTGAGGATGGCAGTAACTAATAGCAGTTTACATTAATTGATTAATCTAAATTTAATGGAATATAAAATAACTAAATAAAAATGTTTATAAAAACTTTGTTTATATATGATGGGGAAATGTTTGCCACATTTCTGCAAGAGAAAGTACATTCACAGAGAAGAAACAAGGAAGACAGAAAGTTAAGATTACTCGCTGTCATTGAGCTTATGCTGTTTTTGATAGCCTACAGTTGGAATCTGTCAGATGGTCTAATTTTTTATAGATATTCATTGTTTTTATACTGCAGGTTTTCAAACCATTGATGTCAAATGCGATCCTGTCATGTAACAGAATCTCCATAATAACATTCAAGTTCTTTTTGCTTAAAATTCATGTGGATATTCAGCTCCAGCAGATTTGCGACCTTTGTGAGAAAGGTTGTGGGAACTTGCTATACAGCCTTTTGACAGCAAACAATACCACGAGTGACTTTTTTCAAGTACCAACTCATCTCCCTTAATAAAAAAAAAACAACGTTGTACTGAAGCCATATATGTTTGGAATCTGCGTTCAATAAGCTACCATTTGACGCTAGAAATGAGTTGTCAGAAGCATGAAACATAAGGAACAGAAAAGCAATATGAAGATGTTGAAAGGAAAAGAATTCAGGTAAAAGTTCATTCACATGATAGGAATGCATCTGTCAGTAAATATTTGAGCCAAAACCAACCAGATGTTATTGATTCCTATGACACTTGGCATCGTGCAAAGGAATATGGCTAAGATAACAAAAGGGGCAACGAAAAAAAATCGGAGACCCGAAGCATCCAGAACTAAGAGACAAATCACCCGGTGATAACCGCAGGGGTTAAAAAATCCACTAGCCCGACGCCCGGGACTAGATCATTTACGCCTCGGGCAATTAAAATGTGTAATCCGATATGCCCGACGGACAAGTAACAAAAAATTCTTGACGTTTCCAAAATAGAAAGTGAAAAATCCCTTCATCACTATTCTATGTTAGCCATTTCGATTCAATTAAGTCATCCGGGATTCCAATAATTTGAATTGGTTTGTACAGGTCCTGTTGTACATACATATATATATATATATATATATGTATATATATATTTTAAAAATAGAACAAATAACTCTGGCATGTCTGGGTGGCTTGGTATCATGTGTTGATTGCAATTCTCGTACTTTAAATATCGATTTCTCATACCATGGATTGGGGTATTGTAAATTGCTTATCGTGCCGAGATTTTCAATAAACGGTATTTGGGGGTGTGATGTATTGATTGGTATTGACCTGTCTTGTTGAACAGCTCTTGAGCACGAAACAATGCAACAAAATATTTCTTAATATTTTAGTACGGGAACCCCAGGAACTTCGTCAGTTTCAAAACGAAAAACGGTAGATGAAGGGAGTAACGAGGCTGAAAAATTACCCCCCCAAAATGCTTAATACGAGTCGACAGGGAAAAGCCGCGGAAAAAAAATAATAAGTGTCCAGGACAGCAGGGTTATCAAGTCTTTAGCGCGAGACTCACACATGTTCATGCTTATTTGGCAGCATTTTTCTATTGTTTTTTCTCTTTGATCTTTACAATTTGGCCAAAAAATCACGAATTCACTTCCTGAAAAGTTGGCAGAACTGGGACACAATGATTCCCCTGGCGAGGTTGGCTGTTGCTGATGAAAAAAAAACAACAGACAAAGCTCTGTGAATATTGCCGTTAGTTGCCCAAAGCACGTCAATAAAAAGTCTGCTTTGAATGTGGGAACAACTAAGTTGTGTTAAGCACCAAAAGAATAAATAACAGAACAACAAAAAATATTAAATACAGTGTATAATGTCTCCTTCAAAACAAAGGACATCCACTTTGTATTATGCAGCAAACTCTTGATTTTTACGGCATACTATGGCTAGCAGGTCAGTTTTGATGGACTAGCAGTTCTTCCAACAGGGCTAGTAAAATCCTGCTGCCAATAAGTCCTGGGCTAGTTAGCTGTAACAAAAATTTTTAACCCCTGTAACCCCATGTTTACTTGGCAATGCAGACCTGTAATTACCATGCTGATCACTTAGTGCTCTTGCTTGATTCCATTGTGGACTATTAGGATCATAGAAACTGTCACCAAATCTCTAGAGTCAAACTTAATGACTATGTTCCACCACGAGACATTATCCGGGATCCACCAGCCGATGTGTTGCTTAGAAACAGTATAAAAAACTTTACATTTATAAAAATTCAGAAAAGTAGACAAATTGTCGTTATATTGAGAGTTATCATAATACAAAGCTTATACATGTAAATGTAAAGTTAACACCCATTATTGGTGCCCTGGACTTATATTGTAGAGCATAAACAAAATAGAGTATCCCTGAAAATGAAATGACTCTACTGTGAGAATAAATGCATTGTTCTCCCCAAATGTTCTCCAAATGGTGGCAGCACTTCTGTTGGTGATTCATCTGAAAATGATATCAAACTTCTCGAATCTTCTTTTAAAAGCGTGAAAAGAAAACATACATAAAAGATGAAGGGCTTCTGATAATATCCAAATATCTCATGTAGCTGTTTCAATACTTGCAATTGTCAGCTAATGCAATCAAGTTAAAATATGACAACAAACTGGCTAAGTACAAAGTAAATCTACTAAGAAAAAATCTATTAAGGTTTCAAGCCAAACGACAAAAAAAGAAAACATTAAGATTTCGATTCGCTGACGATAAGGTTATTAGTTATGTATAATTTTAGTAAGTTAAGTTTAGTGAGACATTCAATTTAATAACCTAGACGTATTAATGTAAATATTTATTCTTCATGTTAGCTCACCTTTGGTGAAATGCCCTTCCGAGACATTACTATAAAAGACAAAACTGAATTGAAGAAACGCATTGCATTATTTCTATATACCAATTAATTATTCGAATGTTAAAATACTTGAAAATTGCTCTTATTTCAAAAAATATCTGCATCCCAGCTTACAGACACTTCTTTGACAAATACAGTCTCAAACAGAGATAATTCTAATTTTACACCTGATACTACACAATTATAAAAAAACCTATGCAATATTTGCTACAGATTGATGTAAGATAGAGTCGTAAAGATTTCCATTATTGTTTACCCCCAAATCTGATAATACACCAACAGAACAGTAACAATAAACAAAAACACAGAAATGTGGAATGAGGTGTTTAGAGAGCATCAGAATATATCACCACATTGTAATTGCATCCTTGAATGGGACTTTTTCAATGGAAGAGAAGTTGGGATGAGCTTCGGGAGAGTGTGCAAAATGTACATGCAGATCCAACATGCTTTACTTGTACAAAGGGATTGCAAGGATAAAATGAGATCGACGGGCTGTACAAATAAATCTTGGCTTACAAGTTGGTCTACATTATACTCCCATTTGTACAGCAAGTAACCGTAAACTCTGTATAGCCTCAACTATTCCTCCTCCATTTTTCTCTAGTCTGCAACATACTGCAAATGCAATATCTGAAAAGATAGAAGTAACCGTGACTCCCGTTTCGTTATACTTAAATCCGTTTGTGATACCGTGTGAAATAAACGTGCCAATGAATATTAGAACTATGCATTTTGTAAATTATATATAATGTAAATAGTTTCCTGGAATGGAATGTTAATAAATAATAGATTAGTGAATTTACTTGTATATTTCTTGGACAACAAGACTATACATTATTGGATTATTTGTTTTAAATTATCTGTTATTTTGATGTACCCGGCCTGACCGGAAAGTTTTATGTTACTCGACCTTCATGGCGATTTTGGATATAAAAAGATGCATAAACAATAAACAATAAAACGGTTTGAGTTCACCCCGTTAATTACGCTGTTTAAACTTGATATATATTTTGTGAAAATTCTTATGTCTAACAAAAATTCCTGTAAACTTGGAACAAATGTTCATTGTGAGGTGAACTTTAACTTTATTTTCATTCAACAGTTGCTAAACCATTATATTAAATTGTGCTTTTTCTACAGAATAAAGTTCAATTTCTGAATGACACCAGACTAAATTATGAAGGCTATAATTTTCATTAACTATAATATCTTTATTGTAAATTAGATACAACTTCATGGGTGTATGTTAAATTTATGAATTATGAAGGCTTAATTATAATATGTTTTTTTTTATAGTGCAATAAAATTATACTTGAAAAATAGTTTATATTGAAGGTTGTAATTAACTCTAATGCTTTTCTTTAGGTATACAGAAAACAACGTAAAAAGTGTGGAAGGCTACAGGACATATGCAGATTTCATTCTAAAATTCTTACACAGCCGTTTTACTAAATTTGTAAAAACTGCCTTTCAAGAATGTCACCATCAATTTCATAAATTCCATTGGAAAACTTTACGGCTTTTGGAGATTGGGAATTTATTGTTCAGAGTGTCTCTTATTCAGATCATGGTGAAAGATCAAAAATATTTGCTTACATGCCTTGAACATTATATTTTGTTTCTATAAAAGGTACTGTTAGTTTGATCCAAATAATCCAAGTAAAAAAAATGTATAAGTTGATGTAATTGAAACAGATTGTGAGGTCAACGACGAAGATGACATTATTGATAATCAAAACGTACACATTCTGTGAGCACTTGAAAGTGAAAGAAATGGCAAGGTAAGTCCGAAAGTTGGAAACTAATGACCGGGCAAATAGTTTAACGCTTGCAATTAAAAAAAACAACAGTCAAAATAGTGTGTACTTATATTATATAGGAAATGCTAACTGAGGTACAAAAAATATACATACATATATATCTGTGATAAAAAAAAATTACAAGGTAAACGGAGAAGGTGACGAACTATGGGAAAGTGACCTGGAGGATCTTGCACTGGACACGGTTTTGCCTTTCCAAACTATAAGTAACTAATAAGCAATTTTGATAAATATATACATGCAGTAATAAGGTTGTATTTGCTTCACAGAATAGAAAATGATAGCTCATAGTTCTTCAATACCATTCATCGTTCGTTTGATCAATGTGAAAATGCTTCTAGTGCTTACATATTCTTTATTTCGTAATCACCTTGAAACATTTGGTATTTGCAAAAGTTAAAATTTGATGGAAACAAGCAATTGGTGTTGATAGCAATCTCTGGTGAACGTTTTGTTATAGCTTTTTGTTAGTTTAATTTTATGTATAGCATTACTAAGTCCGTGCAATAATCACATAAATGTTGTGTCTTATTGAATTCACAGCTTTAAAAAAATATGATGCCAAAGGAACAGGTTTTTGAACCAGTGGAAGGACTGGTTGTCATATATGTTACACGCACACAATGAAATTAACTTGTTTAACGTTCAAAGAGTTCATAAATATTTTCGTACTATACTTTCGCTTTTAGCTATTTTCAGGTTTTATAATGGCCTCCTTCAAGGTGAATCTTCCAATATTAAAGAAACTTAATACAGCTATCAACATGGCCGAAGATACAAGCCTTGGACTTCCAACATCCAGTAAGAAAGACTACACTGATCTTGTAATGATAGGAAAGGGTTCATATGTAAAGTCTTCAAATGACAAAAAGATGGAAAGTCCTTTGTATTATTGATTGATAACATGAGAATCCACACTTGCTTGGTACCAACAAAGGACTTGAGTACATTTTACAACCTCCAGTACTCGTGAATTTCAGGAAATCAGTGTTTGGAAAGTTTAGAAGTTTACTTCAATCAATAGTATACTGCTTGAAGAGAATGCGTGCAGAAAAAAACGTTAATGTTCCCATCACTAGTTCATCTGCATTTCATTGATCAAAACTTGCAAAGCATTGCGATATGTATTAACAATGATGAATCGATTAAATTGACTTAAAATTGTAAAGGAACACTACGTTCAGAACGTCGAGGAAGTTAAAACAAAGAAATTTAACAACTAGCAACATCAGCTGCTTGTACAAAGTAAAAACGAAATATTGCACAGAGATGTAAGCTGTGCATGTGTCTTGTCAGAGGAGTGTTCCGATCATGTGCTCAAAGTTTCAAAGGTAGCACATGACCAGCCAGTGAAAGATACTAAAATAGTACACAATACATGCAGTAGGAATAAAACAACAGCAACAGGAAAGACACACCCTTGCAAAATGTTGAAATCAAAACAGATAGTAAAGAGGCGGTAGATAATTCAAGACATGACAAGTATGATAAGATCATGTTGGAATTAAAAGCATGCAAAAAAAGAGTGTCACCATTAAGAGCTTACTTACTACGTCGCCTAATAAAGAAACCTTTCTGTGCGTACATCATGGTTGTACATCTTTACATAAAATATCCAGTCGGCAAAAGGACCAAGTATTAAGGAAATTATCGATGTAATAAAATTGGCTGCCTTTTTGATTATAGATTCTTTGAATTTGATGTTACTTATGAAAATGCTTTTTATTATATACGTACAATTGTACATTTTAAATGAAGTGGTTATTTGGACATGTAATTTTGGAGACAGAACAGTGTGTGCAACGGAGGCTTGCACACAGATTTCTCCCACTTTTCAGGGATTGGTCCGTTTTGGTGGGACACATTTTAATTTATCAGATTTTTCCTTAGAGGCCTTATGTCTCATCAACAGACGGGTTACCGCCTCGGACACTAAATGGCCACGAATTAAGGAAATAATAGATATAATAAAATTAGCTGCCTTTTTGAATATAGATTCTTTAATTTGATGTACATTTTTCAAAATTTAACGTTACTTATGAAAATGCTTTTTATTATCTACGTACAATTGTACATTTAAAATCAAGTGGTTATTTAGACACGAGTGATTTTATTTTATTCGATATCACAAATGCCAGGATAAGTGTAAAAGAAGAGGGACGGAAGATACCAAAGGGACAGTCAAACTCATAAATCTAAAACAAACTGACAACACAATGGCTAAAAATGTAAAAGACAAACAGAAAAACAATAGTACACATGACACAACATAGAAAACTAAAGAATAAACGACACGAACCCCACCAAAAACTAGGGGTGATCTCAGGTGCTCCGGAAGGGTAAGCAGATCCTGCTCCACATGTGGCACCCGTCGTGTTCCTTATGTTATTACAAATCCGGTAAATAGTCTAATTCGGTAGGTCACATTCATGAAAGGGAAGGAGATTGTAGTTACGACGTAAGGAACATATCCGATATCATTTGTGAAACGGTTATTTCATAACGGTCAACCAACTCGTGATGGCGTCCGTAAAATTTACGAAGGGATGATTTCAACTTCACCATTTGGAACTCTTGGTTTAATAGTTTCCTTGTGAGCAGTAACCCTCTATCAAGAAAATCATGATAGGAAATGCAAGCCCGGGAATATCGTATCAATTGGGAGATATATACCCCGTATGCAGGTGCTGCTGGAATGTTGCTACTTAGAAATGGAAAGTTTACAATTGGAAAGCTGAAATCATCTCTTTTGTCGTAAAGTTTTGTTTTCAACCGACTGTAAGTGATTCAGTAATTGGTAATGGTTTAATGTTATCCTAATGCTAAAAATGCTGTTTTGCCTCGACAAAATTACATTAGCATTTTTGCAGTATGTTTCATAAATAAAATCTGAAATGAAATTTATGTATGCTGCAAGTGCATATGTTTCTGGAATAATTACTAGCCAAATCACAGTAATATTTGTGTGTGACCATACAATAATTGCTTGTATTATGATAAATATTTAACAATAATTGTCGACCCTTAAAAAAATATTTGGTGTGCCCTAAGTGAAATAACCTTGAAATGTTTACTTTTTTGGATATTCACCTTTTCTAGGGGCCATATGTGTATATTTTTTATAACTTTAACCTTACTTTAGAGTAGTTTGTAAGTGAACCAAACACAAAATGAATAAAATTTGTAACATTAAAATGTTTTAATTATGCCCACTTTATGGACATAAGGCTTTCTGGTCCTAGTTCATAGATTCCATGTATATGCATTAGTAAAAACTTTTAATAATTTCAGGCCGCAGAAGTTTCCTTACCAGTGGACAAAACAATAATTGGTAAAATCGAGGAGTATGCTGGTGAAAGTTTTGTGTCATCAAGCTGCTTAAGACCATTACTTGAGCAGTTTGTAAGACACGAAATATTTGCTGGTGAGAAATGTGCCAACTGCACAAACAGAAGATTTTTTCAAAGTCAGCGGGATATATCTAACTTGGTTTATGCTGCCAAGTTGAAGGGATTGAAGGCCAAATATGATCAGGAAAACTTATTGGCTCATGTTGATGAATGGCAGAAAGACAGGCCAGAAGGTAAGTTTCTTTTCTCCGGTTCTGATGTGAACACAGAAGATACTGGAGACTCAACAGGTTTCATTTTCTTATACCAATCAACCTGGCAACAACGACTGCTTAACCTTTATGGCAATGAGATATGTCTTCTAGATGCTACATACAGAACAACAAAATATTCTATTCCTCTGTTTTTCTTGTGCGTCAAGACAAATGTGGATTATTCAGTTGTAGCTGTTTTTGCATGTCAGTATGAACACAGTGGTACAGTCACTAAGGCTCTCAACCATATTAAATAATGGACCCGAAATACTTCATGCTAGACAACTGCGAAGCTGAGATCAAAGCAATCATTACTTGTTTCCCAGCACCAGGTACGTTATACATACATTTTTATTATTTTGTTGTCGGGTTAAAAACAATGCATATCATAAAGTGAAATAACAAAAATACAAAACTACCAGGAAAATACAAAACAGAAAGTCCCTAATTCTAACGCATTTATTTTGTATCAATGGTTTTAAAAAGATGACAGTAAGGGTAAAATTCGCTCTGTGTCTGTAGCTAAGGAAGCCGACCTAGTTTAGAAGGTCAAGTCCAAAGATTATTAGGTGCACAGAACTAGGTGTCTATGGGTTCTTTGCCCTTCGTGATCATATATGTGTTGATCATACTTCCTGATCAAGTATCCTGTAATATTTTTTTTTAAATGAATATTTATGTTTCAGATTGCCAGCCTTTTATCTGTGATTTTCACAGAGAGCAGGCCTGGAGTAGGTGGTTGAAAGCAATTATCCATGGTCTTAACCAGAATGTTGATGATGTTTTGCTGATCCTAAGGAGAGTTGCTAGAGCACAAACAACTGCACATTTTGATGACGCCATCAGCAACCTAAAAGAGAGCTATTTTTGGAAAACCTACAAAGAATTTAGAGATTGGATGAATACTATCTGGTTAAAGAGTGTAAAGGTAATGAAGTTCTGTTCATTGAAATTAAAAGGTGAAAGCTGAGAAAAATAACGGACAGAAAGTTCTATCAAAATGGCCTCACAAGTTGATTAATATGTACATACTAGAAAAATGTTGATCTGATTCTTTAGGTATTCAGAATGCTTTGTGTTCTTGAATGTGATCTGTTTAAAATGTAAACGCACATCAAGGGAACTAATTCTGGACGATGACAAAGTTAATGGTCCAAAAGTGTCGAGGCTACTGGCAACTTGCTATAGCATCCTCCATTCACCCTCAGAAAATGCATTTAACTTTCACACAATCTATAACAATAGAGTGCAAATGCGTATAACTTTTTTTTTTAAATTTCCTTTATGTTATAAAATGACGAAGAAAGAAATATCTTCTTAAATAAGAGAAAACAAAGGGGAGATGTGATGCATACATTCAAATACGTCTAATTAAATATTAAATTCTTGCATTCAGTAGTTATAACTGTCGTTTTTCATCATTTAATAGAACAAGATGAAAGAAGAGCTTTTGTACAAGCAATCAATGAGTGTGGGTATGTTATGCATGTTACATAAGTTAAATGAATTGAGGATCCACACAGGGAATTTCTAAAATATAATCAAATTTTCAACTGTCGTTTTTTCTTTCTTAAGTTCATACCGGATTAGCATACGGAGGAAATACGCTGATATTTCGGACGATGATATAAATGAAAATGTTAGACGAGTCACCAAATTTAACAGTTCTGTTAGACAGCGAATTGTCAAGGGAGTTTTGAAATTAGAGGGAATATTTGTTCAGAGAACGGATAGCAGAGTCACTAATTCGTGTTGACGAGGCTGGAGTAGCAATAAGGTGGTGCAGAACTATTCGAAGGCTATCAAAGAGGGTGTCGGGACCAAATGCTCTCTGGCACATTGATGGCAACCATAAACTTATAAGGTAAATAGCATATATGAAAATCATACTCATGATCACCTAGTATATGTAATATGAATGTGTAAAATCCAAAAAAATGTACTGAAGATGAATTTTAATACATTTAAAGTTTTCAATATTTTTTTTCATAAATATCTAAATAGACGAGAGGTAAGCGATTCATAAACCTTTCTTGTTTATGTGTATTTTGCCAATAATACGGTTAAGTAAGACATTAACTTGTTACTAGATATACTGTCAGATTTGTTAAAACGTGTTATATTGTAATTTGCATGATAATCGATTGATTGATTGACTAATTATGTTACGACTTATCGGATAGATTAGTGAGGGCTGTTTCTGAAAAAGCAAATGAGGATTTGGGTTTGGTGAAAATAAAATGTCCATTTATGCTTGAAAAGTGTTCCACAAAATATTTTGAGAACAGTTTATCAAAATCTCAAGTAGCAAATGTTTGCCTTGAACGATTAAACAGTGACCAGATAAGCTTAAAAAGAAATCATGAGTTATATTTTCATATTTCATAAAAAGCTACGATAATTACCATCAGATTACATTCACAACAATGACCTGCTATATAATCGGGAGGTTAAACATTTCATAAAAAGTTACGATAATTACCATCAGATTACATTCACAACAATGACCTGCTATATAATCGGGAGGTTAAACATAATTAAGAAGTCACCTCATATTACGAAAGATTTATCCAACAAATAACTGTAAATATGTATTCAATGATCATGTAATTCAATTCCCAATGAATAGACAAATTCATGTAACGCACATGTGCCACTTTTTTTTGCATCGTCTCGAAACAATAAGCTTTGAAAAAAAGAAATCGCACATGATATCTTAATCTTGAAATGTGTATATCTATTACTCTCTATAAACACCAATTTAAATTCGAGTTAAACATACATTTGTTGAAATGTTACTAATAATTTGCATGGACAAATTAAATTGGTATCCTAACCTAAGTAATACATAAATGTTCATGTCAATAACAAGACACGGGGATGACTTCTTCCAAAGGCACCAAATAACAATAATCTTGAATTTCATACAAATGCCTTTTATGTCACAGTTATTGATAATTAAATGTATTTTATATTGTAAAGTTTTAATTTGAGGTTTATCTGTGAAAAGGGAACTCATAATAAGATTAACTGAAATTAATACCGTTGCTAATATTGAAAAACATACAGAATTTAAAACGACTAAACAGTCCAAGGGCAAATGTAATAAACATTGAAACTCATATAAACTTAAAATGGAGTCAAATCACAATATTTTCAAGATGTGTTTAAACAGGACCATGTGCAGAAATGTAATGCATTAATGTGAGAATATGGTAAAACACAGTTTGGTGATTTTTTTATGGTTGTTAAAGGTATTTTAATGGTTTGATCTGCAGTAGTGTTAGAGGCAAATTTACAAAAGAAAACAACAGAAAGAAAAAGACAGCAGACGGCATCACTAAAATATTAGGATATATCCCAGAATTACATGCAAGGGAATGTAAGTATAGGAACTGACACTAGTAAGAACACAATAACCGCATGTTAAACTCTTATCAACATTCTAATAGTTATGTTTTACGGATGACATGCCGCTAACAAAGAGTCAATGATCAACCATGTCCAATCTCACCAAAAATCTAAACCAAACAAATATTCCATTACATCATTTCCAAATAAGGTTGACCTGAGCATGTGAAAGGGTCCTCCTCGATCCAAAGAAATAGAAAACAAATGTAAAATGTGAACAATAACAATTGTATATTCATTGACCTCTGGAAGAATGTTTAGACCTTGCTAAAGAACAAGAAAAAAAAACCATGTCACAGTTTTTATGATGAATAGATTAAATTGTCTTGAAATTTTAACAGAACAATACGTTCAGATAGTCGAGGAAGCTCAAACAAAGAAATGCAACAACTAGCATAGCGAATGCCCATATAGGGAGATTCGATGACGAACATATCTATTTCATTGATTTCATTTAAAAATCGTTTCCGACTTCTTTATAGTTCTTACATTAGAATAATTGATTATTGACTGCAGTTGAATTTGATCGTGAACATCTTGAATCCCATCTTTCATAAATTTCTACTGCTTTCATTTCAACCCGGAAACATAGAGCTTATTATCATAAAATATTTTTGATTTGATCTGTAAAGTAACAATTCCGACAATATTTAATATTTTTGTTATTTTATGTATATCACATACATTTATGACTAAGTATCAAACACTATGCAGTAATTCCTATAAACTCAACATCAGGGCTGCTTATGCGCCAAAACAGGCAGCCAAGTCTGAAGTAGAAAAATGTGCAGAAAGTGATAAGACTGGGTTAGATCATACAATTACAATTGATAAAGCATTAACAGTATATAATAGACAATTTTAAACAGCATATTGGAAAAACAAAGTTTTCATATGCATGGCATCTTATACTGAAAAAGATATATATACAGAATAGTTTTGAATGATGAAAAAAATATATTATTTGTACACACCAAATAATTAGTCGTATTTTAAAATACTTGAAGAGTGCGTATTTACACCATATGCAGAACCATAGACATACGTATATTTTCATGACGATCGGAGTTATAACGTACCAACAATCTTGAAATTTATTCAACATATTTTCATGTCGATACTTTACCGACAATCTTTAACTACATACAATTAAATTGTTGCGACTTTGTCTATCATTTTAGTGTTCATGAACACGAACAGCCTTTCCTTTATAAACGTAGATATATTACTAACAACCCATTTATTGCATTGGTGTACTAGTAAATACATTGAATTAACAAACTATTGATTGTTTGATTGTTGGTTGCTTAACGTCCAGTGGCAAATATTTCATGCATATTCAGGACGAGAACAAGTTCACAATAAATACAATAGGTAGGTTATTGTAATAGAGGCCATCTAGGATGAGGGTCTGGGAAATTTGGACTGCCACTGGAAAATGAGGGTATATTGGATAGGGACAGAATTTATGCCTTGCAACAGGCCACCTACGGACCCCTCAAAGAGTTGTTGCAAGGGTTCTTAACGTGCAAAGAGCGTGGCACTCTCTTTACACGAGGCATCGGATTTAACGTCCCCTTCTGACGGACGTGACTGCGAACTTGATACATCCCGCACAGCCAAACGGACGCCCCACTTCAGCAAGCGTTTTACTGCCGGTCGGGAGAAGACCAAGCGACCATATTTCTATACCCCAGTCACCCTTGGGGTAATTAACAAACTAGAACCTCCTACTCGAAGATAATGCGAGTGTAGCATAATGTTATTTTTGCATATCTCATCAATCTATATTTGATTAATCGGACTAGTCAAAAATTATATTAATTTAAAAGTTAACCAATCCCTACATTTGGAGAGTAAATAAATGTTCCAACAAAAATATACAAAAACTAGCATAGCGTATTCCCATATAAGGAGATTTGTCAACAAACATAACTACATCGGTGATTTCTCTCATATTTACCGCACATGCTACGTATTCGGATTGTAAGTTCGAATAATTAACTTCTGCATGCATATTTGAACATTTTATTCGTGTACTTCATGACTCAAATGATTCATTTCAATTCATTGTTTAGTTTCAAGTATGCGGCTATCATTACAGCCAGCTAACGACGAGCTCATTGTCATAAAATATTTTTCACGTGATCTGTAGAGAAGAAATTCCATCACTACGTAATATTTTTGATATTTTATGTTATGTCATAAACATTTCTCTGAGGTAGCGACCATTTAACCTCGGGATAGTCCATGGAAATTTGGAAGATATTTATATTGAATGGCGAGTCCGCTTCCAAGACTCCAAGACTCCAAGACTCAAATGATTCATTTCAATTCATTGTTTTGTTTCAGGTATGTTGCTATCATTACAGCCAGTTAAGAGAGAGCTCATTATCATAAAATATTTTTCACGTGATCTGTAGAGAAGAAATTCCATCACTACGTAATACTTTTGATATTTTATGTTATGTCATAAACATTTCTCTGAGGTAACGACCATTTAACCTCAGGATAGTCCATGGAGATTTATCCTGAAAGGCGAGTCCGCTTCCAAGAGTGTGACGTTATAGTGTTTTAACCTCGAAAGTTTGTTCAAAAAGACGACATATCACGCTCTTAAAAGGTCACAAAGACGGTTTATATCTAGCTATAATGATATTCAAAATAATTACAAAATAGTGCAAAATTTCGTTCAAACTTCATAAAGGTGCACAGTGTGTGTAGATCGACAAAAAACTGCAGTTATAATACCATGTGGTCATACATTTTGTATGACTTGTGCTTCACAGATTAAGGCATTACACCAGCCTTGTCCGGTATGCAGAACAGCCATTCAGTTTTTTTTGCTTAAAAGAGTATTATAGACATAATGAACATGTATGATGATATAAGATTTGTTTTTATATTTTTTCATGGTAGTATAAATGATGGCCGTGAAGTAGTTCTGTCATCTTTGGATAACTTTTGTTTAGACAGTTTGCACCATTTCATAGTTGAAGGTCATGATAAAAATTTTACTTGATTTACCAAAGAGGGTAAATTGCTCAGTGATCCCGCATAGTCCATTATGCTACTAGGATTCATTTTATATGTTTTATTTTTCTATATTATTGAATAAGAGAAATTTCTGGAGATCTCATCATTATCTGCTGGCAGTAATGTTAACTGGTCAGCTTTAGCCAGAAAGATTGACGTTAAAACCATTAAAAATCGGGTTCCAACTAACAGAGGTTAAGTGTTGATGATGTTTGCATAATTTAATGGCATTAATGTTTTCCAATTTAATAACCAATCAAGGCTAAGTGGGCGGAACTACATAAGGGTCAAAAGGACAAAGACGAAAATACTAAAAACTAATGTGACTTCCTAGATCAACCAAAAAACTTAAAAAAGAGCAGTAGTTAAACACAAGTTAATGACGGCACAATAAAGTTGGTAGGCCAATAGCCCCCAAAACATTCTTGACTAATACAGTTACAAGAGAGGGTTCACTTTCGGTCGAAAAATACCGATGGACGAAATACTAGCAAATGAAAATGAAATAGAAAAAGCAGGTTGACTGAGATTAAACCAGGACAGCTATTACAGTGAAATGAACAAAGAAAAAATAATAAATTAACAACAATAAATTTTTATAAAAAAATTTAAAAACAATCGAAAGAACAAGACTAATAAAAGTTTTGCATGACCACTCTTGTATATTCAACCACACCTACTACAACGTTATGATAAATTATGCATATGCCAATGCCAACTTTCTGACAGACGAGGAGTTCCAAAAACAGAATCCAACCTTATCTCGAATTGATTGCCAGAAAATTGGTAGAAAGCCACTACTTAATATACTTGAGCAGTGAGGTTAAAAACATGAATGTGAACAGATTATAAATAAAGGTAGATTAGGGTACTAAATTCATTTTAATTGCAAACAAATAGTGTTGACTGGTTCTTCAATAAGCATTTCACCATATTTGGCTTAACAAGTATTCAAACGAGATGTTTTTTTTTATCTTATTACTACCCCTGTCTACCTAAAGTACAAATAGCTATATACAGGCAATCTTAAAACTTAAACAAAAAAGTTTTTTCTTTAAAAGTTCTTTACACAACAGGTCCACACATTTTAACATGAACATAATGTAGTTGTTACAATACAATAAAATTAAATAATACTCGCAAACATTAACCAAAATTTTACCACACAGAATGTCTTTCTTCATTTTTTAAATTACAGAAGGAGTTGATTACAACAATATGTTGATTTCTTGAGAGTACCAGAACAGGCAAATACATAAAAAAAAGACACATTATCTAATTTTTAGAAGCACTGCAGAATTGGTGAATATTTAAAACTTAATACTGATGTATGCATCTAAACGGCATTCCTATCGACCACCAGCATACAGAGCAAGGAACTTTCTTGCTGCCATTCACCACAACAAAAATAATGGATGACCAGTTGTCGTAAACAAAGATGGATCAGGACGGTGAGGAATTTGAAAATAAAAGTTCCTTTTTTTTTATCACAGCATAAACCTATGACAGGAAAATAAGGAGATGTGATTATAAGATAACATGTGCATTTTAGTTCAAACTAATTTGGTTGCTTAACGTCCCGTGGCACATATTGCATAAGTGTTCAGAACGAGAACAAGTTAACAATAAATGCAATAGGTAGGTCTTGTCATAAAAGAGGCCATTCGGGATGATGGTCGGGGAAATTTGGACTACCAATGGAAAATGAGGGTACATGTGGATAGGCCCAGACATTTTGCCTTACAACAGGCCACTACGGCTACTGGGCTGGTGATACCCTCGGAGTCTAACAATCCACCAGCAGAGGCATCGACCCAGTGATAGTAATAACGTTAATGGTATCATTTTTCCTGCACCAGATATACACTTTATATACTTGCCCACTTATCAACACTTAGAAGACATAATCGAACCTTCCATGAGGAAACCGTCCAGATTTTTAATTGCACCTCATTTAAAGCATACTTCACTAGGAAATACAGTATAAAAACCATATCCGTGAAAAACGCAAAGGTACAGACCAAGGAAATTACAGGAACACCCAAAGACATGGCCACAAAAGTGCCACCGGAACAATACCAAGGAACCCACATTTAGACTTATCGCCGGAACACCAACAGCTTCGTACCAGAAAAAAGCATTATAATACACCGGAAATTTTGGAAAATGACCTATATTTATAATATCCCCTTTTTGTATAATACGCATGTAGCTACATGTGTGTATGTTCGTTTGATTAATTGGTGTTTGATGTACATCGCAAAAGCACAAAGAGGCGAGCATACAGTATGTGTGTAGTTCCAATAATCTAGATACTGCATACACACACTGTCTAAATAATCCACAAAAACCTTTAAGAAAAATTAAAAATATGAATTTAATACTTTTTTTTAGAAAAGACTATATGTAGTAGCAGTGAGAACAGTGTATCCGAGAAATAAGTGAAAATATACAACAACGTCACATCGTAAGTAGGAAAAACAAGACAGCTAGCAGGCATAAGTAGCGCAATCAGTAGTCTATATACACAAGTGCAATCCAGTTAAAAATATGATGTTCCAATAGGGAAAGTTGAAACTGTGGGATCAACTTTAACCTGTATAATATGCAAAGGTAAACAATATGTTTAAACTCTAAATCTAAAGGAACGACAACGTTTTTTGAAGGTTGCTATTAATTTAACCATCAGTTTTCTTCACATCATCAAAATCAAATATCATATTACATTGGAATCCTAAGACTTTTATTTATTTGAAATAGAAATATGTTGATTTATCAAAAGCAGCTAAATGAATAAAATACAAGGTGTATAATTTTGTCAACGAGACAGTAACCGAACGACAATACATAATCATGCAAATGTCGTCTGGGGTAAGGATACTAGTATTCTGCTCTAATTTGTTTGTAAATATGTCCTTTAACATTTTCGTATAATGTTTTCCAAGAGGTCTTACATTTCGGGCATTCAATAACCAGTTACAGCACGCTGTATCCTTTGAGACATTAACAAACTGGTCATCAACTTCCAATTTACCGAATATTTAGTAACTTACAATACGAATAACTTTCATTATTTCGTAAAACCGTACCTGATTCAGTGTTACTACATTATATTGAAACCAGTTAACTGTGTTTCACATATTGTTCCTACGGAACGTGTATCATTTCAATATATCGAAGGCATAGACAGCATATTTTTCGGTGATTCTTGAGGCTAAAGTATTAAAGCTTATTAAATAAATGAATGAATAAACGAATCTTTATTGTAAAAGCATAGACATACTGTGGTAACATATATTACATAATATAAAATATATAAGATACGATATGAAATTAAGGAGACAGATTGAGGGAAGAAGACTTAAAGGAAAACGGGGGGAAACAAAAAGAAGTTGAAAATGAGGTATTTTCAATACCGGTTGCTACCAGTAATACAACATTTAGATTGTGATTCTTTGTAAACGTCATTCTTACTATTGTAAAATGTATATATAAAACACTTAGATTGGCATTCCTTATATATTTGTACATCTTAGATCTGTTATACCATAATATAACTGTTGTTGTAAACTGTCTTAGATTGTGAATCCTTGTATATATCGTCTTAAGATCTGTTTTGTCACAATCTAAGTGTTGTAAAATGTCTATACACAACACTTACATTGTTAATTTCTTAAATAAATATATATCATTTTAGAACTATTATAGTACAATTTGATTGTTGTAAAACGTCTATACACAGCATTTAGCTTGAGATATCTTGTTTATATCATCTTAGATATGTGATACCTTGTAGTACATGATTTATTATTTTCTTTCCGGTCAAAATGTGTCTGCCTTAGGTGACTTATGTGGATATTAAGATAACAGGTTTTCTTTCAGATTGAACACGAGACCCCACATTTCATAAGAATAGTCTCAGAACAACTGAAAGCTGATTTGAGTTAGGTATGCTACGATGAAGTCCAAGTAGATGTTCGAATTTTTTTTTAATCCTCTTAAAGAAATGTGAACACAGCAAACACATAATGAATGTATGTTTGGTTTATTAAAGTTAATTACCAAGAGAAAGTTATCTAGCCAACCTTCTACAGGAAATGGAGTTACTATATAAATTAAAATCATGAAGAATCTAAAGTCAGACAGGAATACTTATCTCCCTCATGCAAAGCTCTGATTCCTTTCACGGATTTGGCTATACTTTTTGGACCTTTTGGATTATAGCTCTTCATCTTTTATATAAGCTTTGGATTTCAAATATTTTGGCCACGAGCATCACTGAAGAGACATGTATTGTCGAAATGCGCATCTGGTGCAAGAAAATTGATACCGTTAATTTTATTACTATCACTGGGTCGATGCCTCTGCTGGTGGACTATTAGTCCCCGAGGGTATCACCAGCCCAGTAGCCAGTACTTCGGTACTGGCATGAAAATACGGATTTTTTTTGTGTTATTAAAATTTGCTGTTACAAAATGATAGAAATTATTATAAATTAAGGAATGTATCTCCCTCATGCAAAGCTCTGATTCCTTTCACGGATTTGGCTATACTTTTTGGACCTTTTGGATTATAGCTCTTCATCTTTTATATAAGCTTTGGATTTCAAATATTTTGGCCACGAGCATCACTGAAGAGACATGTATTGTCGAAATGCGCATCTGGTGCAAGAAAATTGATACCGTTAATTTTATTACTATCACTGGGTCGATGCCTCTGCTGGTGGACTATTAGTCCCCGAGGGTATCACCAGCCCAGTAGCCAGTACTTCGGTACTGGCATGAAAATACGGATTTTTTTTGTGTTATTAAAATTTGCTGTTACAAAATGATAGAAATTATTATAAATTAAGGAATGTATCTCCCTCATGCAAAGCTCTGATTCCTTTCACGGATTTGGCTATACTTTTTGGACCTTTTGGATTATAGCTCTTCATCTTTTATATAAGCTTTGGATTTCAAATATTTTGGCCACGAGCATCACTGAAGAGACATGTATTGTCGAAATGCGCATCTGGTGCAAGAAAATTGATACCGTTAATTTTATTACTATCACTGGGTCGATGCCTCTGCTGGTGGACTATTAGTCCCCGAGGGTATCACCAGCCCAGTAGCCAGTACTTCGGTACTGGCATGAAAATACGGATTTTTTTTGTGTTATTAAAATTTGCTGTTACAAAATGATAGAAATTATTATAAATTAAGGAATGTATCTCCCTCATGCAAAGCTCTGATTCCTTTCACGGATTTGGCTATACTTTTTGGACCTTTTGGATTATAGCTCTTCATCTTTTATATAAGCTTTGGATTTCAAATATTTTGGCCACGAGCATCACTGAAGAGACATGTATTGTCGAAATGCGCATCTGGTGCAAGAAAATTGATACCGTTAATTTTATTATTATCACTCTTCTAACTATTCACCTCACACTAAATATTAGGAATTATTTTGTGATTTTTAAGCTGTTGGGGCCTTTAAGTTTTACCCTTGTCCGACATTCTGCAACATTGTGAGAAACAAGAATATTATATCTCATTATTTTCTGTTTCCCTCGTCGGCAATTTTGGACGACAATATTGGATTTTTTTGTTTGCAGGAGACAGATTCCAATATTTTGTTTTTATATATCTATCCATACATGTACTACAACAATTTGTAAGGATATTGAATATGTTGGTTTGTGTTTAAATTGACTTTAAAGTGGGTATTGATCAATTTTTGACAAATAAAGTCTTTGAGTTGATGCAAGAAAACAACTACATATAGTCATATTTAAATGCTTCAGTGGTTAGTAACCATACAAAACTTTGCCATTTCGTCGCCAATGGGACGCAAATTCGTGTAAATTTTTCCCATTATCCATAGTGAAAAACTGTAACTTTTTATCAGTTTTAAAACTTTTTTTTTGTGTTCACAAGAGCTGTTATAATCAATTATGCCATGAGGTGTGGCACACATACATGAATTTCTCCTGCAGTCCTTATCATTCACTCGTGCATTTTTGATAAACTATCTTACCAGAGTTATTATCTTTATCCCAAAGCTTTCCTGCTTCGACATATCAACAATTTCCATCCAAACATATTAGGCCACACCAATTTAATTTCTTGTTCTACGGATTTTTGGACTCCAAAATTTGGGGCGAGCGAGCGATTTGAAAATTTTAATAAAAAAATATTTAATTTGCAAATTTTTGAGGCGAAGCTTGAAAAGTAAAGGCGAGCAATTATAATTTTTTTTGTAAACATAAAATAATAGGTTTTCACAATATTAAAACTTGATTTATCACTTGTACTTTGACATTTCTTTAATTTCTGAAGTATTTTTTCCCTGTTCACCAAGAAATAATTAAATCTGTTCTATGTATGTGTGACTGACAATGAGACAATTTCTCCATCCAAATCATAATCAGTTTGGGGGCAACCCCTTAATGTTATAAATATCCCTTTTACATGTTTTATGAGGGATCAATATAAGTGATAATATATTTGTTTGTACAAAAGGGCTCATATTTTCTCATAGAACTATATATCTATCTGGTATTAAATGGTCAAAACATGTCCAAGAATTTAGTAATATTCATGGACTTTAACCATGTTAACACATGTACTTTAACAGTTTAATATTATTCAAAATAAGTGGACCCCTCTTTAAGAAAAAAATGCTTAAAATATGATGTAACTCTCCTCTTTTTTTAGTACAAAATTCTACGTGTTCAAAGGTTTTGTATAGAAGAACTATACAAATCCTTGGTATTTCTATTTTCTTTTCTACATCAGTAAAATGACCCCTTGTCTGAGGGAGGGTTGTTCTCAACCTGATAATAACAAACACAGGTCAAAGAACGACCTTTTACACAGGGCTTTGATACAGACCAAACAGCAAGCTATAAAGGACCACAAAATTATTAGAGTACACAATTCGAACAGGAAAACCAACGATCTAATTTATATATCCAAACGGGAAAATACCAATGAACAACATCAACAAACGATAACTGCTGAACATGCTCCTGAATCAATCAGGACAGGTGCATAAACATGCAGCGGCTATGGATAGTTTTGTTTCGCCAGCATACAATATAATTGCAGTTGAAGGCAAATCCTTCAGAAGTTCTTTGTACTTTATTGTAACAACAATCATTTTTTGATAGGGAATATAAGTAAGGGGGAAAGAAACCATTTTTTTGTTCTTCACGGAAATGCACGCTGTTATAACTTTTTATCGGAGCACTCCAGGTTTCATGCTGAAACAAATATTCTCACAGATATTTACACAGTGTGGTGAAAGGACTTGCAATTAAGACAGTTCAGGCATAGTATACTATGCAATGTCCTTGGTTCAGGGATAATTTCTAAAACAGATGGAAAAAAGGGGGAGAAGATTCCACTTCGGGCCAAATGGAATAATTTGAATCGCAACGGATGAATTCATCAGAGATAAACACATTCTTTAATTTTTCAATCTTTTTCAACTTCCTTCGGTCGACAATAAACTGATGTCTTACAGTTCAGTTGGCAAAACCTGGACACTTTTCACTAAGGCGAAGAGCATCTGTAATATAATTAGTTATCAAAGGTACCAGGATTTTAATTTAGTACGCCAGACGCGCGTTTCGTCTACATAAGATCAGTGACGCTCATATCAAAATATTTATAAAGCCAAACAAGTACAACGTTGAAGAGCATTGAGGATCCAAATTTCCAAAAAGTTGTGCCAAATACGGATAAGGTAATTTATGCCTGGGATAAGAAAATCCTTAGTTTTTCGAAAAATTCAAAGTTTTTTAACAGGAAATTTATTAAAATGACCACATTATAAATATTCATGTCAACACCGAAGTGTTGACTACGGGGCTGGTGATACCCTCGGGGACGAAACGTCCACCAGCAGTGGCATCGACCCAGTGGTGTAAATAGTTGTCAAAGGTACCAGGATTATAATTTAGTACGCCAGACGCGCTTTTCGTCTACATAAGACTCAAGTGACGCTCATATCAAAATATTTAAAAAGCCAAACAAGTACAAAGTTGAAGAGCATTGAGGATCCAAAATTCCAAAAAGTTGTGCCAAATACGGCTTAGGTAATCCATGCCTGGGATAAGAAAATCCTTAGTTTTTCGAAAAATTCTGTTTTTTAACAGGAAATTTATTAAAATGTAATAGAAGTTGCATTTGTTGTTGTTGCATCAATTTGAATATTCATAGGTTCCCAATATTTAATACAATGTCAATAAAGTTCTCCTCGGAATGATCACGTGGTTCCACACCGGACATCCACACATTTTTTAGGGTAAATTGGGACAACGCATCGATCGCGTATTCATAGTTTCTCATACCGGCTGGTTAACGGTTGATTTTGTTAATCATTTTCGTATCAAATACTAGATATACCTTTTTTTAAGGCATTAACTTCTGTTTTTATTAAAGACGTCTTTGTGTTCTTTTGCTTTTTGCGGAGAATTATATTTTCTCTCTCAGCTAATAGCACTGGTATCCATACCAGAACTTGGTTCCTGTGTGCAGTTTGCTTCACGATTTCATATTTGGGTATTAAAACTAAATGCATACGATTTAAGTCTTTACCTTCGCTACCACAATACTATAAGCGACATTTTCCAATACCTGAGTGACGTAAAAAAAAATATAATAGTCACTACATGTCCTGTAACTTGCTAAAATAATTTCGTCCAATATATTTACATGATTAACAAGAAAGATAATTGTTAGAGATATATCCTGTAAGTGTATAAAGTTGCAAAAAAATTACCTATTATGACCTTCGTTCCGCACATGTGTAGGTGAGGTAGCGTTTGACACCAATTAAATCAATTTAAATTTATTCGTTATTTACTGATCGATGCACTTAGTTTTAGGTAATGGAAAATAAATTTGTCATTTACAGTATGAGGAGATCCAATTACACGGTTTTTACAATAACTATATTGTAGCAGGAGGGGGTCAACGACAATTCAACAATGCCATAATATAGTCCTCCTGGGACATGTAGTGGTTGTACTTCGCTTAGGTTCGATCAGCAGGATACACTCTACCTATATAGGTCTTGTTTTTCAATGTTTCACTAAATTAACTTAAGAATTTAACCACTATAATATATATTATACCAATAACATCAGTAAAGTTCAATACATTGCGTATATTAAAATTCAACAATAGTAAAGTAACAAAAAATACAACAAATAACTGTTCTGAGCAATAGCCTTTCTTAGAAGGGAGCTATTAAATATCTTAAACTTTATTTATTCACAAATTCACTTTATGAATATAATTCCACCCAACTTATCATTAAATCAATAGTAACTACCTATTTTCTATGTTAAACGGACTTTATTTAAATTTAGCGCCGGAAAAGTATACCTATGTCTCTTGAGACGGCCCCTCACATTTAAATATCAATAATTACATACCTTTAAGGTCAAGGACATTGGAGTGTTTTTACACAAAAACGTGTTCGGCCCAAGTAGACTGATGCAGTCTGGAGGGTTTGAGGGTGGCTTGATACAAGCCGGCTCAATGCAGCAACTCTCAGATGTAGCAAACAATCCAGTATTTATACTTTTTAAAACAATGGAATCAAACACCGTGAAAAACAACAAGTTTATTAAGTGAGTGAGGAGATAAATACCGAGGTCTTCGAATAAACTTTGAACCTAAGGACAACATTGGCTTAAGTTGACCACTAGATTTAATGAATAGGAAATGCCGGATGTCCATCTACTTCCGGTCAACGTGCTACAGAAGTAGGGACGAAATTTAATTAAACATACTTGAAGCCAAGAAGCAATAGTAGGAAAGGTTAGTTTCCTAAATCAAATAATCCTTTTTATACATGTATATAAATTTGTAGCAAATTCCTACCTGGGGAAATACTAGTTTTACTCTATAAAATTGCCTGGTCACTACATTCCTCCCCGCTAAAGATCAATATTACGGGTAAAATTGATCTAACTAAAAGTTAATAAAAGGCACTTAGTAGATAAAACTTTCTAAAATTTGAAGTTTAAAAGTTAAATTAAATTCATAAGCTATAAATCAGAACATTCAAAAGTTATAAATGCATATGTAGAAACACAATAATTTAATCTTCATTCAAAGAAATGATTTATCATGAGAAGTCTCTCTTTACACGAGACATCGGATTTAACGTCCCCATTCTGACCGGACGTGACTGCGAACTTAATACACCCCGCACAGCCAAACGGACGCCCCACTTCGGCAAGCGTTTTACTGTTTTATGAAGTATGCAAGGTTATGAGCATGTACAAAAATGTACGTTGAATAGATGTAATGTAAGGAAAGTCAGGGATTAAAGGTCATTTCATAATTTATAATCCTGTACGCCCATTTTGTGCCTTTACAGTTAATTCATGAACATTCTGGAATGCGGGAATATATAAAAAAATAATCATACATATATATATATACAGTTACATATATACATCATGTAGATGGTAAAATACATACATGTATACACCAAAAAACTAGACAAAAATGCAACATTAAACCTGAATTTTTGCAAAATTTTCAAAAATTTGAAATTCGACCTTTTGGTGACCTTGCTGCACTTAAAAGGAAATTTGAGAGGTCAACATAAGTATAATCATTAGTTTCATATTGGTTCATCTTTATGATAAAGCCATACTAAAATGCCTACAAAATATTCATTAAAGGTATTTTTAAGGTCTATTTTATCAAAAGTTGCATGTTTTTAACCTTTAATCGTGATAGAAATTCTATTTTTAGAAACAGCCCTTTATAAGGTATATAAAATTTTTGGCATTTTTTTTTCTAAAATTTTCATATGATGAGACCTTCCTTGTAACAGAATATTAAGATGATTATAACCTTGCTTCTGGATCACTTTGCATGGATTTATATGAGACAGGCACTTAAAATGTTTTAGAAATTGAAGAGGTTAACATAGTTATATGTTTGACCAAATACCAAAAACATTCCATGGAAAAAAACACCAAAAAATAAATTTGAAATTTTCAAGTTTTGCATTGACTTTGTAAGTTTCATAACTTCTATTTATATAGTTGATATTGCATCATTATTTGCACTTTGTCAAATTGGGTCATCTGATATATCAAATTAAAGGTCTTAATAAACTCTACTTAAAAATGAAAATTTTGAACCCCCTTTTCATCCCAGGGAGACGGGTGGGGTCATTTAGTGCAAACATTCAAATTTCTCAGATGGTAAGGTTGTCGCATATCGAATGAAAGAACATAAAGCGTACATTTCAAATTTCAAATTGACGTCTCTCCAAAATGGTTGGATGGGGTCATTGAGTGTAAAAAATAAATTTTCTTTTAAGGTAGGGTTGTTGTATATCAAATGAAAGGTCATGATGTGTACATTTGAAATATCAAATTCCCAACCTCCAAAAATTAGTTGGATAGGGTTATTAAGTGCAAAAATCAAACTTTCTAAAACATGACGTTGTCGCATATCAAATGAAAGCTCATCTACTCTATGTTACATATATCATAATTTCGATCTCAAAAATGTAGGCGGATGAGGTCATTAAGTGTTAAAAGCGAAAAGTTTGAGAAGGTATGCTTGTCGTATATCAAACGAAAGTTCGTACAAAGTACATTACGAAAACATCACTTTTACAGGAAAGACCTTTCAATTGTTTTACAAACAATTGAGATACTAGTTTGGACTTAGTTATTCTGAAACATCTAGCTACGGAATCAACAACAAATCCCCAAAAAAATACTGATTTGGACGGGATAAACACGGTCTTGTCTAAATTAATGCAATACCCTAATCTAGTTATAACTTCACAAACAATGTAATTTGCCATTAAAGCGACAAGACGATCATCTATATACAAATGTGCAGGAATCAAAAACTTTCTCCTAATATACGATGTTGCTTGCAAATTTAATGTGTGATCAATGTAGCTAGAAAGTTTAAAACCAAACGGTAATGTTTTGAAAATGAAATAAAATCCACCCCACTGGAAACCCACTAGTCCTAGGGAATCCTCGGATAACATAACATTATCAAAACCTGATTTATCATCTATTGAGGTAAAATATGCATTTTCTCTTACGGCTCGAGGTACAGTTTTGAGTGTAAACTAAACGGTATATCTTTTATCCAATTGTTCAAATACATTAGGTTAATGCATAATGTAGGTTTTGTTGGCTCGACGGTTACAGGTGCTACAATGTGGGGTGGTTTAGCTAAACCAAAAAAAAAAAAAGATTCTTCACGAAAACGTCTACCCAATTTTAGAATAGAAATTCCTGGGTGATGAGACTGTCAAAAGTAGAATTTTGAAAAAAACTTCAAATGGTAAAGAGTCATTCAACTTTGAATAAGCCAGTTAACAGAGGCTTAATTATAGAGGAACTTTTAGACTTTTGGATTAAAAAACAACTTGTGACAATTCAAAAGATAATCATCCTTTTTCATCCACCTATTCCCAAACAAGACGTGAAGATGTAAACCAAGGACTGTTCGTCTCTGCAGAAAAAAATTTGGATACATACGGAGAATTGTTTGAAGCTCATACCCGTTTTTGTAATGGAAAGTTAAAAGTTTGGAAAAAACAAGAAGGGACATGTCGCATCTGTTAGACTAATGTGTACCAAGGAAAATCACATTCCTAATTATGGTTGTCATCATCGTAGCTTCCGAATGATGAGTTCTTGGTCAATCATAGGATTTGTCATGAATTTTAAAGCTATGAATTTTTGCCAGTACATTACACTAGATTTGTTAATGGGGCAGGAATTGGCTGCATCACTAAAGAAAGAAGATCAAAATTCTTTAGAACATATAAAGAACATGCTGAAAATGAAAGTGTTCATTCAGTTGACAATGCCATAAATGATGAAATTTCTTCATATGACGACCTAGATGGCATCAACATCATGACATATGCTAGACACGGTTGGAAGAAAAATGCGAAAGATACTACAGTTGTAGCATTAGCAGAAAAAACTCACAAAGTGATGGAATGTGAACATATTACAAAGTCACAGGATAAAGTTGCCCAACGACATGAAAGACTTGGAACTCAAATAAATTATGAAAATTTGGAGAATAAAATGTGTCCATTAAAATTCATGCACATGATAGAAATTTGGCTGTAAATAAATTTGTGAGGGACACTCAATTTACTGTCGATCAGAATGACTTATGGCATGCTGTCAAGGCTGTAAAAAAAGCTGTTACCAAGATTTCCAAAGGTACCAAACGTTCAGAGGGTATAAGTTGGAGTGTACAGCTAGGAGATAAAGTTGAACCCATAGCAACACACATAAACTGGGCTGTCCGTAACTGTGAGCAAAATTCTCTAAAACTGAAGGAGAGTTTGGATAACATTGTTGACCACTATTGTGATAACCATGAAAATTGTCATCATTCATCAAGGTGCAGATTTGATTCAAACTATGAGCCATCTAGGATTGTACTTACAAATTTAAAAGCCAGAAAAATGTTAGAGATTGCTATACAAAGTTCAACTATTTATAAATATCCTCAAGATTACATTCTTGCTAAAGACACATTTTATGTTGAAAGTTTCAATAATGTTTTGAACATATTTCAAGACAAAAGAATTTGCTTTGGTGATGATCAATATAAATTGAGATCAAATTTGGCAGTATGCCATTGGAATGAGAATGTCGACAGAGGCTTTACATCAGTGTGGAAATCAAGGAATCCTAATGCACCAGCTTCACAGAAAGGAAAGAAAATTTACAAAAAACTAACATATAATTACAGGATAAACATTTGGTACCGCTACATTTCTAGTTTCTATTAAAAACAGAATAATTACACTAATACAATAAATTTACAAGTGTTAACTATTATTATGCAAATATTTTTGATCATCATAATCTTGTTATTTCTTAGTTATTGTCATTCGCGTCGGCGAATGACTATATAAGATAGACAAGACTTTACTTTGAAAATATAATCTTTAAAACGTTTAAAGTGACGAATTTCTGTTTAGACGCTTGATTTTGTCTCCTGTCAGGGACGTTGAAGTGTTGGTGATAAAAACAAAAATGTTAATATGATGACAAATTGGCACAAGATAAGGAAGTGGAAACAAACTTTTGTATAAACAAGTATAATTGATAAATATAAATTATATTTTATGTGAAAAAGTATCTCATTAGTTACATTTTATTTCGAAGTTGCATGTGTTGACATTGATGTAAATATACACTTTATGTTGAGTTATGATCTATTAATAAAAGAAAAGACGGTGAAGTGTTGATGATAAAGAATACTTTATACAAAAACGGTAATATGATGACAATTTGGCATACGATATGGAAATGTAAAAAAACTTTTATATAAACAAGTTATAATTGATAAATATAAATTATATTTTATGTGAAATACTGAATCATTAGTTATGTTTTATTTCGAAGTAGCATGTGTTGACAGTGATGTAAATATACACTTTACGTTGTCTCATGACCTACTAATGAAAGAAAATATGGGTATTCTGTTTCTGAGCTTCTAAAAACAAATTTGTTTTAAAATGTAAAAAATGCGTTGAATTTACGACATATTTTTATGAATAAGAATCTTTTTATCTAATCAACCTGTTTTCGCTATGAAAAGATTGTTTTTGCCAAGATTGTTCTTTCACTTTCGTGCAATTTATTTTGATTTTGAGATGGTCCCTATAAAGCTTTAATCATACCTGGGGTTTACATTTGCACAATCACGGTTGTTTTCGCCTTTTAATATTGCATTGTGGGATCGCGCACAGCTATCAATTTACCTGTTTACCGACATTGAAAGTGGATGAAAATATGACTGGAAAGGGTAAGTAATTACAAATCGTTCTAAAGATTTTTATAAAAGGAATTGTGCTCAATTTTGATATTTTGCCAATTGTAATAGTTTCCTTGTATATAATGGTAAAATAGTGAATCATTGGTCATAGAATGGCATTTTTTATATTGATTTACAAATTTGTGACATAATTTCAACATAAAAATAAATGGCAAGTTTTCAATTTCTAATAGGTATTTTATATATATTTTTCAGGTGTTGTCTTAATGTTTTTCAACAGACTGTCGGCATACCAATGGGAACAAACTGTGCCCCTCTACTTGCTGACTTGTTTCTTTATTATTATGAGGCTGACTTCATGCAGGAACTTCTTAGGAAGAAAGATAAGAAGTTAGCAATATCCTTTAACTCTACTTTCCGCTATATAGATGACGTTCTTTCACTAAACAATTCAAAATTTGGTGACTATGTGGAACGCATCTATCCCATCTAATTGGAGATAAAGGATACTACAGATACAGTTAAGTCAGCTTCATATCTTGACTTACATCTAGAAATTGACAATGAGGGTCGGTTGAAGACAAAACTTTACGACAAAAGAGATGATTTCAGCTTTCCAATTGTGAACTTTCCATTTCTAAGTAGCAACATTCCAGCAGCACCTGCATACGGGGTATATATCTCTCAATTGATACGATATTCCCGTGCTTGCATTTCCTATCATGATTTTCTTGATAGAGGGTTACTGCTCACAAGAAAGCTATTAAATCAAGAGTTCCAAATGGTGAAGTTGAAATCATCCCTTCGTAAATTTTACGGACGCCATCACGAGTTGGTTGACCGTTATGGAATAACCATTTCACAAATGATATCGGATATGTTCCTCACGTCGTAACTACAATCCCCTTCCCTTTCATGGATTTGACCTACCGAATTAGACTATTTACCGGATTTGTAATCACATAAGCAACACGACGGGTGCCGCATGTGGAGCAGGATCTGCTTACCCTTCCGGAGCACCTGAGATCACCCCTAGTTTTTGGTGGGGTTCGTGTTGTTTATTCTTTAGTTTTCTATGTTGTGTCATGTGTGCTATTGTTTTTCTGTTTGTCTTTTTCATTTTTAGCCATGGCGTTGTCAGTTTGTTTTAGATTTATGAGTTTGACTGTCCCTTTGGTATCTTTCGTCCCTCTTTTAATGAAAAATGCTATTATAACAAGAGGCTCTCAAGAGCCTGAATCGCTCACCTTAATTCTTTTGGTTAAATCTCTCATCAATGATTATTTTGGCTTTTCAATTTATTTAAATGTTTTTTGGATCGTCCTATTTTCTTCAAAAGCCAAAAAAAAAAAATCATTTTCTCCTATGTTCTATTTTAGCCATAGGAGCTATGTTTCTTGACATACAAGGAAATAAAATATAAAATTTATACTAGATACTCAGAAACTCATTTAGCCTAAGTTTGGCTGAAATTGATACAGCAGTTTCAAAGGAGAAGATTTTTTAAAGTAAGTCAACATGATGAACAAATTGTGAAAAAAAGTCTTTAAAGGGCAATAACTCCTTAAGGGGTCAATTGACAATTTTGGTCAAATTGACTTAATTGAAGATCTTACTTTGCTGAATATTATTGCTGTTTACAGTTTATTTCTATCAATAATTATATTCAAGATAATAAACAAAAACAGCAAAATTTCCTTAAAATTATCAATTCAGGGGCAGCAACCCAACAACAGGTCGTCTGATTCATCTGAAAATTTCAGGGCAGATAGAAATTGACCTGATAAACAATATTACCCACGTCAGATTTGCTCTAAATGCTTTGGTTTTTGAGTTATTAGCCAAAAACTGCATTTGACCCCTATGTTCTATTTTTAGCAATGGCGACCATGTTTGTTGATAGATCGTAACTTCGGATACAATTTACAAACTAGATACCCTAAGGAACATTTAGTTAAAGTTTGGAAGTATTTGGCCCAGTAGTTTCAGAGGAGAAGATTTTTGTAAAAGATTACTAAGATTTACGAAAAATGGTTAAAAATTGAATATAAAGGGCAATAACTCCTAAAGGGGTCAACTGACCATTTCCGTCATGTTGACTTATTTGTAAATCTTACTTTGCTGAACATTATTCCTGTTTACAGTTTATCTCTATCTATAATAATATTCAAGATAATTACCAAAAACAGCAAAATTTCCTTAAAATTACCAATTCAGGGGCAGCAACCCAACAACAGGTTGTCTGATTCATCTGAAAATATCAGGGCAGATAGATCTTGACCTGATAAACAATATTACCCCATGTCAGATTTGCTCTAAATGCTTCGGTTTTTGAGTTATAAGCCAAAAACTGCATTTGACCCCTATGTTCTATTTTTAGCAATGGCGACCATGTTTGTTGATAGATCATAACTTCGGATACAATTTACAAACTAGATACACTAAGGAACATTCAAATTTGGCCCAGTAGTTTCAGAGGAGAAGATTTTTGTAAAAGATTACTAAGATTTACGCAAAATGGTTAAAAATTGACTATAAAGGGCAATAACTCCTAAAGGGGTCAACTGACCATTTCCGTTATGTTGACTTATTTGTAAATCTTACTTTGCTGAACATTATTCCTGTTTTCAGTTTATCTCTATCTATAATAATATTCAAGATAATAACCAAAAACAGCAAAATTTCCTTAAAATTACCAATTCAGGGGCAGCAACCCAACAACGGGTTGTCTGATTTATCAGAAAATTTCAGGGCAGATAGATCTTGACCTGATAAACAATATTACCCCATGTCAGATTTGCTCTAAATGCTTTGGTTTTTGAGTTATAAGCCAAAAACTGCATTTGACCCCTATGTTCTATTTTTAGCAATGGCGACCATCTATACTATTAAACGAGAAGACCTCATTTTGGGTGTCGCTTCTCTTCTTTCCACAATAAATTAATCAACACGCCTCTTGTGTCCTATAGGTACAGTGCATAGTCGCATTTATCATCCATTTATATGATTATTCAGATTGAGTTATTTTGGGAGAAAAACGAGAAAAAAGGCATCCGGATATGGTCCCGTCATTGGACGAAATTTTAAGTCAGATTAGACTTCCGGTTTGCGTTTTTCTGTATACTTTGAACATACATATACTACGAATAAAGTGTATTTTCAGAATTTTATCTGCTATCATTTTCAAGTTAACTATCCACGGCGGTCACAGAGTTTATTAAGAGAGGGTCTGTATACTATATCAAAGACCACCATGGATCGATTAGTAACCTTAGAATTGAAAGTAAATACACTTTATTTATATAGTAATGAATGTTCATAATATACAGATAAGCGCTAAAATTATTCATGTGAACTTTTGATACCTTTTCTGAAATTCTCCAGTCGTTAAATCTTTTACATAGTTCATTGATTACAAAAAAAAGATGTGGTATGATTGCTATGTTGCGACAACTCTCCACAAGAGACCAAAATGACACAGAATATAACAACTATAGGTCACTGTACGGCCTTCAACAAAGAGCAAAGCCCATACCGCATACTCAGCTTCAAAAGGCCCCGAAATGACAATGTAAAACAATGCAAACGAGAAAACTAGCGGCCTAAAAATGAACGAAAAACAAATATGTAACACATAAACAAACGACAACCACTGAATTACAGGTTCCTTACTTAAATGTTCATAACATACTTAATGTATGTTCATATTGAAATTGATAGAAAACCAAAAATAAGGAACTTTGGAAATAAACTTTCCTGTCCCCAATATCCTATGACTTGTGATACTTTTGCTGAAATTCTCCAGTCATTCAGTATTTTACAAAATTCTTCCAACAACACTTTACATACTTTAAACTACGCTCTGAATACCCGCGATTTCGCGGGTGTGTTCTAGTGTTTGTTGATAGATCAAAACTTCGGATACAATTTATAAATTAGATACCCTAAGGAACAGTCAGTTAAAGTTTGAAAGTATTTGGCCCAGTAGTTTCAGAGGAGAAGATTCTTGAAATAGTTTACGACGACAGACGACGGACGACGACGGACGCCAAGTGATGGCATAAGCTCACTTGTCCCTTCGGGACAGGTGAGCTAAAAAGTGAATGACAAGTTTACCTGCCCAAAATGTGGGAACATATTTACACCAACAACAGCTGGACATGCTGTTGTTTTAAAGACACTTATCCAGTGCGATCAAAAGATGCAGAAACTCACTATCTTTACACCACAACTCAAAAGTTTTGTTGGAATCAGCTACTATCCCAGTGAGCAGAACAAATTTAAATGAAGCAATATCTTCTTTAAAGAAAAAGCTGCCATTAAAAGTGTTCTTCCAAAATGAAGGGGACATCATAAAAAATATTAAATCAATTTAATTGTTCTTTTACTATTTTGTCTGCATTTGATAAAAAGTTAGTTTGACTTTTGTACTTTTGTGTTTTTAGACAAAACAAGACATGCAGGTAGATATAAATACCATTGATGCTTAACGTTTGGATTAATTATTTTAATATATCTTTTGAATTTAAAGAAGATACTTGAAAAGAAGTGCAAAGTTTCTAAGCAATATTAAACAGTTTAGTTTTGATATCTTAATGCCATGTTTCATATATTTTAACTGTATATTGTAGACTAGTTATACCCCCGCTCCAAAGGAAAGGGGGGTATACTGTTTTAATTATGTCCGTCCTTTCGAAACACTTTTCTCAGATACTATGTATCACAGCTATTAGATATTTGGGATCAAGCATCAGGTTGGGGTGCTGTACCGTGTAAGCGGTTTTCAGGTCTGTCGCTCTTCGACTCCTGTTTACGGACTTAATACATATATTAAGACATAGGGGTATAATGAAAAAATTTCGTAACACTTTTCTTAGCTACTATGTATCACAGCTATTAGATATTTGGTATCTAGCACGAGGTTGGGGTGCTGTACTGTGTAAGCGGTTTTCAGGTCTGTCGCTCTTCGACTCCTGTTTACGGACTTAGTATATATATTAAGACATAGGGGTATAATGAAAAATTTTCGTAACACTTTTCTCAGCTACTATGTATCACAGCTATTAGATATTTGGTATCTAGCATCAGGTTGGGGTGCTGTACCGTGTAAGCGGTTTTCAGGTCTGTCGCTCTTCGACTCCTTTTTACGGACTTAGTACATATATTAAGACATAGGGGTATAATGAAAAATTTTCGTAACACCTTTCTCAGCTACTATGTATCACAGCTATTAGATATTTGGTATCTAGCATCAGGTTGGGGTGCTGTACCGTGTAAGCGGTTTTCAGATCTGTCGCTCTTCTACTACCTGTTTACGGACTTAGTACATATATTAAGACAAAGGGGTATAATGAAAAATTTTCGTAACACTTTTCTCAACTACTATGTATCACAGCTATTAGATATTTGGTATCAAGCATCAGGTTGGGGTGCTGTACCGTGTAAGTGGTTTTCAGGTCTGTCGCTCTTCTACTTCCTGTTTATGGACTTGCGGATTCCTATAATGATATCGTTAGCGGGGGTATACTTTTGTGAGTAGTACCTCACAGTTAATCTTGTTTTTTATATGTTTCTTTTTGTACTTCAATCAAAGTTTGATATACTTATCTAGTCAGAATGAATAACACTTAAGGTGCTTTATTTAATCTTTACATTGGTAATATTTAAACTTGGATGTAAAAGTTTTGTTTTGGATTTGCATACTTTGAGGTTTTTTTTAACATAAATATTTACAATTGTTATTTTATTTCAGTACATTTAAGTAACATTGATGCTTTAAAATTGAATTAATTTCTTCATATATTTGTTTTAAGTCAGAAGAAATATATTGTACACCAGTTTTTTATATGTTTTTTTCATATCCTGGTTTGGTATGCTTATCTTGTCAATATGAATAACAATCAAGGTGCCATGTTTACTGTTTTTTGTAGACTAGTTTTTTATATGTTTATTTTCATATGATGGTTTTGATATGCTTATCTAGTCAGTATGACTACACTTAAGGTGTTATGTTTTGTATACTTTTACTGTATACTGTACACCAGTTTTTTACATGTTTATTTTCATACTTATATCAAGGTTTGATATGCTTATCTTTATGTACTTTTTTGATGTAAATTTTTACTTGTTGACATTTTCAATAAATTGTTTTATCAAAAATCCTTGTTCATTTGTTTAAGAGAAACCAAGGATTAATATACTCAACTGCAATAAGTGATCCTAATTATATTTGAAATTTGTCTTCCCTATGACAAAAAAATTGTTAAAGCAATACACAGATATTTCTTTCAAGCAGCAAAAAGGGTAATTTGGACAAAATTGTTATTAACATTAAACTGTAGTAATATAATTATTCCCCACGCAACAAAGTTTCAAGGATATAATGTTTTTGACCCATCAGTCTGTCAGTCTTAATTTTGTCATCACAACTCTAAAACTACACCACAGAATTCCATGAAACTTTATAAAAAGTAAGCACTCCACACGTAGTTGTGCATGTTACCATAAAATTGTTATCCCTATGTTTTGTGGGAATTGTACCTCTTTCAACTTAGAAATATACATTAATGTACCCCTGAATTAGCTAGTAAACAGAACTCCTCTGAAACTACTCAACAGAATTTCAAGAAAATTGGTCAGTAAGGACATCACATATAGTTGTGCATATTACTAAAAAATTCTTTTCCTCCTTAATATTCTAGAAGTTATACCCCTTTGAACTTTAAAAAAAGGTCAAAAGTCAAGGTCATATGAAGTTACAATGGAAAATGGCATACTGTCAGATTGAACACATCATATTTGTCCTGGACAAAAAACAATAGCTTGACATTAACATGATTAGTCATGGTCATGGAATAATAATGTTATGTCCTGGACAAAACAATATGAAAAAAATAAATGATTTGACCTTAAGGTCACAGGGTAAAGTCATATGATGTTCACAATAGTGTATAACACAACACCACAACCTTAATACATCTTCCTACCAAATATGATAAATGGCACACTGCCTCGGCCTAATTTCTTCATATATGTCATGGACAAAAAATATGGAAAATAATAATAATTTGACCTTGAAATGGAGGTCACAATGGTGCATGAAAAATCACCTTAGCCAATTACATTTTCCTACCATACATAATTCGTCAATGTCATGGGATAATAATGTTATGTCCTGGACAAAACAATTGGAAAAAATCAATAATTTGATTTAAAGGTCATAGGTCAAGGTGATATGAAGGTATCAATGGTGTTTGACACACCATCTCAATTTAATACACCTACCAAATATGATAAGTCAATGTCAAAGGATAGATTTATACCCTGGACAAAGTTGTATGAGAAGAAGAAAAAGTACTAAAACAGTATGACTCCCTTCATCTGAAGGGAGCACATTATAACAATGCAAAACATTGAGAAATGACAACAAATAATAGAACAAAAATTAAAGGTCCAACATTTACTCTCAGAAAAACAAATATAACATTGAGTGGGCTGGAAGGGTAAACATATGAAGATGACAACTTAAAAACTTTTTTAAAAAACATTTCTAAAACACATATTTTTAAAATAATTATCATTCGTTTATTCACAAAATGCCAATCGAATGACCTCAGCTTTTTTAAAAAGCTAATCTTGTTAATTTTAGTCTGGATTATAAATTTCTACACAAAGGTAAATTCCACATGTGTTTGTTTTCTTTAACCATGCTGACTTCTATAGATAATTGATAAGATAGTTAGGCCCCTCCCATTTTCTTATTGGCTTAATTGCTCTCCAACCGGATTTCTATATAGGTCAGCCCTGGCCTTTAAGTCATTATATATGTTTACATGTACATATAAAAAATTTATAAATAAGAAGATGAGGATGGTAGGAGTAACAATGAACGAACTCTTTAAAATAATCAACACACAAACAAACTAACAATTATGATGACTGTAAACAACAAATTTTTTTCTGTTACCTGTGTGACGTATCAAAATATTATTGTCACTTATTATATTGCGACTTCCTTCTCTGTCGAGTCCCTGCAAGGGGTGCACGTTTAGTGACATACATGCTGTTGAATAGAGTGGAAAGTAAATATGACTCGAAATCAAGTTTATTAAAGCCACTCCTTTTTTATACGACCGCAAAAATTTTAATTTTTCGTCGTATATTGCTATCACGTTGGCGTCGTCCGAATACTTTTAGTTTTCGCACCCTTACTTTAGTAAAAGTAAATTGAAATCTATGAAATTTTAACACAAGGTTTATAACCACAAAAGGAAGGTTGGGATTGATTTAGGGAGTTTTGGTCCCAAACTTTTTGGAATTAAGGGCCAAAAAGGGCCCAAATAAGCATTTTCTTGGTTTTCGCACTATAACTTTAGTTTAAGTAAATAGAAATCTATGAAATTTTGACACAAGGTTTATGACCACAAAAGGAAGGTTGGGATTGATTTTGGGAGTTTTAGTTCAAACAGTTTAGGAATTAGGGGCCTAAAAAGGGCCCAAATAAGCATTATTCTTGGTTTTCGCACAATAACTTTAGTATAAGTAAATAGAAATCTTTGAAATTTAAACACAAGGGAGTTGAGGTCTGAACAGTTTAGGAATTAGGGGCCAAAAAGGGGCCCAAGTAAGCATTATTCTTGGTTTTCGCACCATAACTTTAGTATAAGTAAATAGAAATCTTTGAGGGTCCGTAGGTGGCCTGTTGCAAGGCAAAATTTCTGTCCCTATCCAATATACCCTCATTTTCCAGAGGCAGTCCAAATTTCCCTGTCCATCATCCTCTATTATAACAACCTACCTATTGTGTTCATTGTTAACTTGTTCTCGTCCTGAATATGCATGAAATATTTGCCACTGGACGTTAAGCAACCAACAATCAATCAATCGTAGTGTTCCGGTTATTGTGTTCTTGGGAAAATTGTCGATCTCTTTAAAGGAATATTTGTTATATACATTAAATGACGAAATAGTATATTACTCATGAATTGGTTACTGTACTGATTACTTCAAATTTATTTTACGATCATAACTTTTTCGTCTTACGCAACCCCAAGGGTGACTGGGGTATAGAAATATGGTCACTTGGTCTTCTCCCGACCGGCAGTAAAACGCTTGCCGAAGTGGGGCGTCCGTTTGGCTGTGCGGGATGTATCAAGTTCGCAGTCACGTCCGGTCAGAAGGGAGACGTTAAATCCGATGCCTCGTGTAAAGAGAGTGCCACGCTCTTTGCACGTTAAGAACCCTTGCAACAACTCTTTGAGAGGTCCGTAGGTGGCCTGTTGCAAGGCAAAATGTCTGACCCTATCCAATATACCCTCATTTTCCAGTGGCAGTCCAAATTTCCCTGACCATCATCCCAGATGGCCTCTATTGTATCAACCTACCTATGGTATTTATTGTGAACTTGTTCTCGTCCTGAATATGTATGAAATATTTGCCACTGGACGTTAAGCAACCAACAATCAATCAATCAATCGTCTTAAGCATCACAACAAATAAATCAATGCAGTGTATCTGTCGATGTACATGTTCATGATCGCCTTTAAAATGAACAAGAACAAATTAAATGTCATGCAATAGTCAATTGTTAAATATCTAGAGAAGAATATGTTTGAAACGACGTTAATATGAAATGAATCAGTATTGTAGTTTATGATCGTTATCAATTCACCTTATTTAGACGTTGGCTATGCTTGTGGTGTATCAATTTGAGCCTTCCTAGACTATCTTCATGTAGGGTTAAGTTAGAATTTCAAATCAAATTTTCTTCAATTCACATTTTATTAATATTTCGTAGCGCTCTGGTAGCTTTGTTTTTTTTTTTTAATTTGGTCGTTCTGTAGAGGAAAGTGTGTATTATACATTGAATGACGTAAATATTAAAAAGCTGAATAAATTGTTACTGTACTGATCGAGGCAAAAACATTTTACAATCATGAGTTCTTTGTATGTTTTACAAAGTTAAATAAATACAGTTAGTGGAACTTTTGATTGGATTTTTTTTTTATTTGCAGTATTAAATTTTACAGAACTGTACCAAAACATGAATATATGTGAAAATAAGAAATGATTGTTATGATGCTATTTGTATTAGTTTAAATCTGAACATCATTTCACTGCCATAATCAATCATTCAAAAATCAAATCACTAGTCTACCTACTACTCGCATATCTTCAAGAAAACAGATAACCACCAAATGTATGTTAATATTTCTCTATTAATACTGATTCACACAATCAAATTAATTACTTTAAAGAATTAAGTACGGACCAAAAAGAGAGAATAGAATCACCTGTAGCGTAACTAATGTCTGTATTAGTTATAATTGGAAAACTTTCATATGCAACCCAACCATTTTCAATGGGATCAGCACTGTCAAGTTCATTTCCACAATGCATGCACATAGTGTCTTCTGGAGTAAGTTCAGATACATTTCTATTTAATATTCTTCAATTGGTGAAGTGATTCTGCCATTTCATCAGTTAAATTATATGGGATACGCTTGTAAAACAACAGTTTCGGCTTGTAACCTTTGCTCTGCTCATGTTCTTCAGTAAGTTCTTCTATAATAATTCGTATATTTATGTAATCTTCAAAATTTCCAAATGAGTCACGCGCGGACGCCATATTTGGGATTAAACCATGGACGCCGTACCTTAATGTTGGGGATACTATTAGTGACCCTACAAAGTAGTTTTCGAATAAGTCTCTCTCACACTTCCTGATGCAAGATCTGGTTCAGGACTTGAGATCTGCTAAACATCCATGTAGGTGGTTTAAGATTTTGTTTTCTTTCATTAAACGGAAACGGGAGACAGATTCTACATAGCTTATCTGGTTTTTTTTCTTTAATTTAACATCTTTACAACTAACTTAAGTTTATATCTCTGAACTTGTACCACAATGTCTTATACAATAAGTAGAAGGTTGGGATTCATTTTTGAGGTTACAGTGCCAACAGTTTAGTACCCGAGCGCAAAAAATTAGCATTTTTGTAATTTCTAAACAATAAATAGTGTGAAAGTGTATGAATCTCTCCGGTATTGTCATTCTAAAAGGACACATTTAATAATATAACATTATTACTAGTTACAGTTTACTTTCTGATCCTAATTAAAGACAGTTTTGTTTCCTTTTTACTCATAACGGATTCCAGTGTCTATACAAAAACTCGTAGATATGACAGAAGAATCAAAATGTACAAATTAATGAAACACTAACCATGTGCTGTACAAACACATCGTCTATACAAAAACTCGCAGATATAACAGAAGAATCAATATATACAAATGAATGAAACACTAACCATGTGCTGTACAAACGCATCGTCTATACAAAACCTCGTAGATATCACAGAAGAATCAATATATACAAATTAATGAAACACTAACCCATGTGCTGTACAAAGACATCTCCTACATTTTTGTCCTTACCCTTTTGATATATTTCATTATGGCCTAAAAAAAATTAGCCCAAAAATATGATATTTTTGTCCTGTCCAATTTTTTAAAATCTTAATTGTCATTCAATTTTTGAAATCTGAGTTGACTGGTTCTGAGGTTATGAGTCATAACCTTTGAACAGTCGACTCAGATTTAAAAAATTGTTGTGCCAATGAATTTCTTAATTTAGTGCACTGTCACAATAATATTTTTTTTTCTGTATTTTCTATACTTTATATTTTGGCTGACCTTTATAGCATTGTTACCCATTTAACAGGGTTTAACTATGTTCTTTTGACTTTTCTTTAATATTCATCTGGATTTTACTCATTTTCACAAGTGGGGATTTGGCAGGAGTATATTTGACAGTAGTCCAAATAATTATGACGTCTTGAAAGATTATTATATTTTTTTTTTCTTTGACGCCTTACGTCTTGAAAGGCTATTATATTTTTTTTTCTTTGACGCCTTACTTCGACGTAACAGGATTAAGACGTTAAGAGGATTAAGTGAAAGTGATGACATTTTGGAATGTTTACACAACAAACATGACAACACATATATTTATAATGTTGAACAAGGTACAATTGGACAGAGAGATAATCCTGAATGGCAAAAACATAGAAAATGTAGAATAACTGCATCCGTGATTTCTAACATTATGAAATGTAACTTCAATCAATTAACTTCAAATCATTATTCGGTAAAAAAAAAACTTTCTTGGAACATCAATATCTTTCCGCTCAGATGCAACAGAATTTGGAATTAAAATGGAAATGTTGCAAAAGCACAATACTTTGACAGGTTTAAAACTCAACACATAAAACTCCTAGTAAGAAATCTAAACATTCTAAGAGCAAACAGGAACTTTATAGGATGAGCTATATGTTCACGGAACTTACATCTAATCTCTTGGCAGCATTACCATTTACTCCATCTCATGTTGTAGGGGAACAAAACGTTCCATCCACTAGTACTAGTGCTGATAATATAAGTAATTCAGCTGAACCAGTTCAAATGATCTTTAGCGATAATGAATCTGATAATTCTGAGGGCAGCACCCATCATATCACAACTTAGATCACTCTAATCAGTTAGGAGATATCGAGTTTGAACTTCCAAACATCCTTGAGGAGTCTGAGCGCTTCGGTCTCAAACCTTGTTAAAATAGTCATTAGAAAAGAGGCCGACGTAGCCTCTCTTGTTAAGAAAGAAGATAACAAGATCCCTAATAACTGCAAGGGTCTCAACCTGCTGTTAAATCAGAGATACGGCAAAATTTTGACCGCAACGCACGATCACAAGATGTAATGGTTCAAACAGTACAATGTTTGATGGGCCTGGGCATTGTCCCAATTTTAAGAATTTCACAAACGCTGAAAACTAAATTCTTTGGTCAGACTATTTGCAAGGAACTAGTTTTTAGAGCCATTGCAATTTTAATTATGCTTTCTTTGAAAAGTCAGTTCGTAGACGTAAGTTACAAAGGCCTGCTATTTACAGGCGTTTTAATTAGTTGATTAACCGAAGTGAGCCAGCTGGTGAAAACAATTTGTTTGGGGATGACATTTTTAAACGTTTGAGAGATATAAATGATGCTCATAAATTAAATAGAAATTTATCAAATTCAAAAAACTTAAGCGCCAGGGAAGCTACGGCAGAGCTGGGAGAAGATTCCGAGGCACAAACAGGGGGAGTGAAAGAGCCAGTCCCTATCAGAGGTTCCTTAGAAACTGTAGACAGCAGGCATTTTAAGGGTTCGGGCAGAAAAAAACCATAAAGGTTAGTTTCCAAGTTAAGAAAGACAAATTAAGGGCAGGTGCCTTAAAAGAGGGACGAAAGATACCAAAATGACAGTCAAACTCATAAATCTAAAACAAACTGACAACGCCATGGCTAAAAATGAAAGACAAACAAACAACAGCACACATGACACAACATAGAAAACTAATGAATAAACAACACGAACCCCACCAAAAAAAATAGAGGTGATCTCAGGTGCTCCGGAAGGGTAAGCAGATCCTGCTCCACATGTGTCGTGTTACTTATGTTATAACAAATCCGGTTAATAGTCTAATTCGGTAGGATACATTCATGAAAGGGAAGGGGATTGTAGTTACGACGTAAGGAACATATCCGATATCATTTGTGAAACGGTTATTCCATAACGGTCAACCAACTCGTGATGGCGTCCGTAAAATTTACGAAGGGACGATTTCAACTCCGCCATTTGGAACTCTTGGTTTAATAGCTTCCTTATTTTATATAATTTGATTCATTTTTAAATTATATTTTTCAGCATTTTACCAAGGTAGAAATGAGGGTATTCAAAGATTTCAAAGCAACATTTTTTTGGGGTACTTTATGTAAATGAGATTCACGTGAGCAAAATTTGCCTGTGTATTACGTTGACGAGAAATGTGTTTTGAAAAGATGGATGTGTACATAAAACGCAGTTTACTAATATTTTCACAGAATGAAACGAGCAAACAAAGGTAAAAGTATCCCCAGAGAGCCGCACGACCATTAATATTAATTATTGCAAAAATCATGACAACTGTCAATCGCCACTATTTTTATGTGTCAGGTGTGACAGTTAAAATTTAATAACTAATATTATTTAGGCTTAAAATAAATGCTTCTTTTTTTGAAATCATATAGATTATTCATTGAAGCCAAGAGATAAGATCACTATATGTAAAGCAATTTTAATCTATAATTAATTTGCTACTGTTGTAGCACTGCCCCTTTATTACACCAGTCTGGTCTTGAAATCCCATTGTTATGACCGTCTGATGTTTGTTGATACCAACACTTACTGTGTACCTTAATTTGTACCCTGTAGGGGGTAAGGGTGACAGTTCTCTTAACTTTGAAATTGTTAACATTTGCTAAAAAAGCTGAAATTTGTTTGTTATTAAAAACAATTTAAAATTCAGATAATTATTACCTTATAATAAGTACAATATCAACATATATAATATACACATAGAGCTTAAATCTAAAATTCTACATGACTAACAAAGATCAGTTGCTCCTGAATTGTGACAGGTGGAAGTTAATATAGGAATGAAGATGTGGTATGATTGCCAATGAGACAAGTCCCCATAAGAGACCAATATGACACAGAAGTTAACAACTATAGGTCACCATACAGCCTTTTATAATTAGCATAGCCCATACCCCATAGTCCGCTTTATACTTTTGATTTTACATGGTTTGGGTCATAAACCCCAAATTTAATGATTAATGCTGATTTCTTTATATGCTATTGAACCTTTTGTTTAATTTTAAATAAAGACCTATATTCTTATAAATTTCTGTATACTGATTTTTGTGTAGAAACTGAAAATTTTTTTGTGCTTGGTGCTATATTCCTAAACTGTTGCGACCATAACGCCAAAAATGACCCTAAAGTTCCTTTTATGGTATCTAATACAGGCGTTAAACTTCATAGAGATCCATTTACTCATTTGATTATACTACAGTTATTGTCTGCAAGTGGGATGTACACAAAGTACAACAGCCAGGAAATACCAATAAATAAACACATTTTTGATGATTGTAATAATAGATTATATTTAGATAGAACCTCACAACATACCTCTACAGTTAGTTCTTTTGTTGATTGATTGGTTGCTTTATGCCGCATTAGCACAAAAAGGCTATATCGCGGCGAGATCTAAATCGAATATTTTTACAATTTTAAGCATATTTTTAAAATAAGATAAAAAGTCCTTCAATATAATAAAAATCTAGACTTTTAAAGCAAATTGATTATTTACAAATAAAATCCACAGTAGGTCGAAGGTTGAATTAAGATACATGAATGTTTTATTAAAATATAAATATAATTACATGCTTGCATGTTTCCTCAAATATTTTGAACATGAATCCTTAAGTAGTCCTCTGACAGAATGCAAAAATGCCAAAACCAAAGCCTTCCAAGGTCAGAGCTGTTCATGGGGGGAATATAATTCCTGTGTTTTTGAAATTTCTTGGATTTATCCCAAGGTCTTAGGCAGCAACTTTTCTTTCAATTCTAGCATTACATATAGTAGCAGCTGAAAGTGAAACAAACAATTTTTTTTCTCGGGATCAAAAACAAATTATTTTTTTCTCCAAAAACTGGAAAAAAAAACTTAAACAGAAAATCAATGGTTGCTGTCTTAGAGAAAACTTCAGAGGGAAACTCCGCAAAAAAAAATGAAAATTCAATATTCTTTCATAAAAAAAAAACCCACATGATTATATACGAATTTTTTTTTATTCTCCATGTAAAGAGATCAAACTTGGATTTAGAAACTAACTGTCGTGTATTGCCATCTTGTCAGATCTAACAAGTCACCAGATATCTATAAACCTGAAAAAACAACTTTTTGGTTAAGTTCTGACTGTCCTCCCTAACCCCCCAGATGGGATTTTGAAGGATATTCAAAATATATTTTTCATTTTTTATGGTAAGGAAAACCAGATAAAGTGAAAAGAATAGTGGTTATGTCCGAACATTGTGAGGGTGGTCTTAAGATGCCTAATATTTACTATTTTTTGTTATAGCGTAAAAATGTCTTGGCAGTATAAATTACTAGACCCCCAAAATTACTCTCCTTAGAAAGTTTTGCTGCTTAGTTATATACAAAAATGGGGGGGGGGGGGGACAAAATTTTACATTTAAGTAAGGAAGGATTGCTATATTTAGCAAAAAAAGTCAGTTCTTTCATCTGTTAAATACATGTATACTTTAGGTTTATCTTATTTTCATAAAAAAACATGTATATGCTTTTATGACAGATATACATTTTTGATAAGTAAAAATATGATATGGGAAGGGTTGGGTACATGCTGGATCCAAAATCTCATGGAAATAATGTTGTGCATCATATATAATTATGTAAACGGTAGTCCAAATAATTATGACATCTTGGAAGGCTATTTTAAAGTTTGCTTTGACGCCTTCCGTCAATGAAAGGCGTAAAAGAAAAAAATGCAATAGCCTTTCAAGACGTCATAGTTATTAGGACTAATATACACGGGTAAACCTACAAAAATGTAGTTTTTAATCAGTAATATGTTAGGACTAAGCTTTTAAATACGCTTTTCTTGGTTACGACTGCATATTGTATAAACATGTATTACTGAGTAAATCCTGGAATTCCAGAAAATTTTGGCAATGGTAAAAATATATCCATGGAATTTTTATTTCACAACTGATGTCTTCCATAAGGGAATGGCTTATTTCTGAAATAGCATTGTTTTCTCGATAATAATAAAATCACTAATCTGTCATTAATCAATCACTAATCCATCAGTAATCGGTCTTAAATCGATCAGTAATCTAATCGATCACTAATCGATCAAACTCCCGAGAGAGTTTGATCGATTACTGATCGATGACTTCAAGTCATCAATCGATTACTGATCAAATATGATCGATTAGTGTTCGATCACCGATCTGATCGATTAGTTAAGTCTGGTTATATGCACGTTAATTCCAGCTGCTTTATTGACCGCAGAGGAATATTTGTGAGTTAACATCCTTCTGATTAATCAGGTCACCGTGGTCACTGTGATCCCTACAACACCATGTGTTACTCTTCATGCTCTTAAAACTTTGGACAAGGTCAAGTCATAATAAATTCATCTTTTACATTTATTATATATTTTCATTTTAGCTAATATTGATCCTTAAAGGTCTAGCAAACATCAAACGCTTGCGATAACTTGGTGTCCGTCGGCATCCGTCGTACGTACATGTAAATTGTTTAAAATTCCATCTACTATTGTAAAACCCAATATCTCGATTTTGCCAATATTGCAAACTGGATTTGTGTATCCAGACTTAACTAATCGATCAGATCGGTAATCGAACACTAATCAATCATATTTGATCAGTACTCGATTGATGACTTGAAGTCATCGATCAGTAATCGATCAAACTCTCTCAGGAGTTTGATCGATTAGTGATCGATTAGATTACTGATCGATTTAAGACCGATTACTGATGGATTAGTGATTGATTAATGACGGATTATTGAGAAAACAATGCTATTCCAGAAATAAGCCGTATGAAAGACATCATTTGTGAAATAAAAATTCCATGAAAATATTTTCACCATTGCCAAAATTTTCTGGAATTCTAGAATTTAAAATCATTTCACTGCTAAGAAGATACTGGAATTTTTTTTCATGATGTTGTCAATATGTCTGGAAATTTGAGTGTAAAGGTTAGAACCAATACCCATGCCAGACATCAGTGTTTATTTTTAAATTTAAGTCTTGAATTTATGTTTCTGTCTAAATATGCCAAAAAATCTAGGATTTACTCAGCAATACATTTTTACACAATATACAGTCGTAACCAAGAGAAGCGTATCTAAAAGCTTAGCCCTAACATATTCCTGATTAAAAACTACATTTTTGTAGGTTTACTCATGTATATTGGTACAATAACTATGACGTCTTGAAAGGCTATTGTATTTTTTTCTTTTACAACCTTTCATTGACGGAAGGCGTCAAAGCAAAATTTAAAAAAGCCATCCAAGATGTCATAATTATTGATATAAAAACTCTAATTTTTATATGTGTGCATGTAACAAATTTGGTTGTAGAGGGGTCTAAATACAGCACAAACTACATTTTCCAAAAGACCAAAAGAGTGAAAAAATAGATTTTAACAACAACATTTGACTTGAATATAGTAGTATATATATACTTCCATGGTTTGATCAATATTTGATGCCTTTTAAGTTAATGACCTTTGTTAACACATCAAAATTAATTTTTACATATAATATTAGCTTCAGACACTTGTGATTTTATTAAGAAGATGAAAATTTCAACCAAGCTAATATATATTAAAATCTGTATTTTTCATATATAAGGATTAATCAACACAAATAAATTGTGCAATTTGATATATCCTTAACTTTATGATGAAATTTAGGGTTTGTCCTATAACATTATTAACTAATATGCCAGAATTTAGGTCACAACTAAATAGCCAGAACATTTACCAATTAGCAGAAAATTGATACATCATTTATTCAAACACACTTGTTTGTCTTCACAGCAGGATATTGTCTAATTTCCACAATATTGTAGAAGACTGACCAGAAATGACCAGCTGTGGACTATGACTCTACTAAGGATTGCAAAATACTGATAAAAATAAATAGATTGTTATCAGAGTCAGTGGAAAACCTTCTATTGACTTTTGAATTTACATACAGAAGATCCCCCCTTTTTTCTAAAATTTTAAAATAGTCCTAGTGCAAGGCAATAGTGGTTAGTGTTTTATGTTCACACGAAAGCATACACATCTAAGGATAAGTAGAATGAATATGAATAAGAAATTAAAGATGTTTTTAAATAGAATTGAGTATGTGCCTGCTGAGTGTGCCTGTCACAAGTCAGGAGCCTGTAATTCAGTGATTGTCTTTTTTTATTATGTGTTACATATATGTTTTTAAATAAATAAGGCCGTTATATCCACCTATGATTTGTAGTTGCATAGTCATTGTTCTGGCCTTTCATTGATACTGTGTAGCAATGTTTAGAGTTTTTCTGTAAATATGGTGATTAAAGGGAAACTTTCAGCAGAGACCACCCCTTCTGTTTGTCATTTTTTTTATTACTGTTTTTAATTTATTGATTTTTTCATAATTTTGTAAAATTTGTTAATTTGAATTTAGATTTTTTGTTTTTTTGCAGAGTTCACGAAATCTTTTTTCCCCAGGTTGTCCTTGGAGAAAATCTGCTGGACCTCATTATTAATTCTTTTGAAAAATACTAAAATTGTATCAGTCCTATGCAAAATTTTGGTGGTAAAATCCCGACCACCACTTTTCACGAACTCTGTTTTTGATTTTCTAACTATTTCATCCTATTTCAATAAAGTTTCCTGGTAGAATTTTGTCTTATAAGAATTTCAGTTTACATGTGAGGTTTACATGATGATGGTCATTAATTAGTTCTGCACAGTGAAATATTTTGAAGGAATTGTGACCTTCATACAAACTATTTTATAGGTCATTTCATTAATTCACCAATGTTCTATTTCTTTTGAATCCTTTGGATAGGTTTTAATGGGATATGATACACAATGTAGCACTTATTGAAGAATCTGTTTTAATAAGATGCCAGTATTTCCTGAATACTTTTTGAAGTTCTTCTGCTTGAGGATGATAATATGTAAATGATCCATAACATCTATTTTAAACTTTTTCCTTTTTCTTAATTTTATCCTTTCTGTCATGGAATTTAATAAAAATTGTTTTACTAATTTCAGTTAATAAAATGGTCTTTCAATAAAGAGTTTTCTTTCTGGTTTGTGTTTCTATGTAAATGAATACCTTTGCCTTTAATATAGGATTTAAAGTTCCAAATGGGTTGGTTTGTGGTTTTTATGAAGATGTTGGAATTTTTCAGTATTTTTTTTATAGCATTTCATATCTTACCAGTATTTTCATGTGTTCTTCTTTGAGGATTTCAAGGTCTAGAAATTTTATGGAATGATTATTGCATTCCTTAGTAAACTTAGCAGGTAGTGTTGTTGAATAAATTGAGTGGTAGGGATGAGCTGGTCACCATGGTCACTATTTCAAGCTCTATTACATATTTCATGATAAAATTGTGAAATTTAGATGGAGGTGAAGTTTTCAACTTGCCTGTTTATATCACAAGTGTCTGAAACTAATTAGATGTCAGAATATTTTGATGTTTGTTAATGTTTCCAATAGTGTGGTCAAATCAATTATCTCTAAATCAATTTTCCCATACAATCTTACCAGCTATTTATTTGCCGTTTGTGCTTTTGATCCTATTATTTTGACATTTTCACCTAATTAACATTAACAATATATAATAATGAAACATTACATTACTACAAATGTATCCTGAAAAGAAATTCTGATGTGTTTAGAAAAAATAGCAATGTATCTTTCATCAGTTATATACATGATCATACATGTATGCCTTAGGTTAATCTTATTTTCATAAAAAAAAAACATTTTATGACAGATATACATTTTTGATCAGTAAAAATATGATACGGGAAGGGTTGGGTAAGTGCTGGATTCAAATTCACATGGAAATAATGTTGTAGGTCATATCTAATTATATAAACAGTAGTCCAAATAATTATGACATCTTGGAAGGCTATTTTAAGTTTTGCTTTGACCCCTTTCGTCAATGAAAGGTGTAAAAGAAAAAAATGAAAATAGCCTTTCAAGACGTCATATCATAGTTTTTAGGACTAATATACACGGGTAAACCTACAAAAATGTAGTTTTTAGTAAGGAATTTATTAGGGCTAAGCTTTTAGATATGCTTCTCTTGGTTACGACTGCATATTGTATAAACATGTATTACTGAGTAAATCCAGGAATTCCAGAAAATTTTGGCAATGGTGAAAATATTTTCATGGAACTTTTATTTCACAAATGATGTCTTTCATAAGGCTTATTTCTGGAATAGCATTGTTTTCTCAATAATCCGTCATAAATCGATCAGTAATCTAATCGATCACTAATCGATCAAACTCCTGAGAGAGTTTGATCGATTACTGATCGATGACTTCAAGTCATCAATCGAGTACTGATCAAATATGATTGATTAGTGTTCGATTACCGATCTGATCGATTAGTTAAGTCTGGGATTTTACAGCAATCAACGAAAAATGAACTTAAGAAGAGATGCTGGCATATTTTCCATTAAAATACCAAACGAGGCTTCATTGGAGTAATTGGTCTTCATTTAATGTATCCAGAAACACCTTGATGTTATTTGTTAAGTCACAACATGGACTTTAATTGTCCTGTTGTAGATATGGCATCCCCTGTAGAAAGATCAGAGCTTAATTAGATATAGGAAGATGTGGTGTGAGTGCCAATGAGACAACTCTCCATACAAATAACAATTTAAAAAGTAAAGTACGGCCTTCAACCCGGAGCCTTGGCAACAACAAACTATAAAGGGCCCCAAAATTACTAGTGTAAAACCATTCAAACGGAAAAACCAACGGTCTTAACACTATATTTGCAATTCTTGTCCCCGTTGTGTCTGAATTGTAATTGAGCTGGCAGTATAACTTATTAAATTGTTTTGAGGTTTGAAAGATTAGTATTTATCGCAGACATTTTGGGGTAAAAGTGACCGGTATATATCAAGAATGTGCGACATTAGAAAGGCCTTTTGGCGGAAGAACAGATCATCATTATAAATGTTATAAATGACTTGAAGGCAAGTTCATGTTCTGATTCTTCATATACTGTATTGTCTGATTTCACAGAAGTTGGCTTTGATAAATACTTCGTAATGCATGTTAAATGGTAGACTGCATTTGAACAAAATCTGTACTAGAAATTAGCTTTGCCATTTATAAATCATTAATCACATTAGTACACCTCAAAAGACTATCAACACGTTCACGCAACTCGTTCTTATGTAGTTTTCTGTCTTTTTTAAAGGTCTTGTATTTATATTCAATCTATAAGGGGGACATTGAGTTTGTAAAAAAATGTCAGTGGTGGGTTATGCATCATCAGCACACTAGTCTTTGCAAATGAAGATCATTTAATGGAAGTAAGAACTAGAATAACTGTTAAGAGTGCATTAATGCAAATTTATATTTGAAAAATGAAACTCTGCTCAAGGGAAATAGTTTCTGCTTAAGGGAAATAGTTTCCCCAACAAGGATGCCTCTTGTCTACTGAATGCATATTTTATGTTTTAGAGCAATATACACCCGGAGATAGACTCGCTCGAAATGTAATCAGAAGACTTTATGAAGAAGTGATGATCTGATTACCGTTCCGGAGCACCTGAGATCACCCCTAGATTTTGGTGGGGTTCGTGTTTATTCTTTAGTTTTCTATGTTGTGTCATGTGTACTATTGTTTGTCTTGTTTCATTTTTTGCCATGGCGTTGTCAGTTCGTTTTAGATTTATGAGTTTGACTGTCACTGGTATCTTTCGTCCCTCTTTGGTACCATATTATAAAGTAGTAACTAATAGTGTAATAAATAAAATTTGTTGCTGATTTGTTTGTACCCGCAAGCCTCCTTAAGCCAGTCTAAAAGTAACTGACTTTTCTCTGTTTGACTTAAGACTTTGATAGTTATTCCTGGCAGTTTCTAAGGTCATGTAATCTATACCCGAAAGATATAACATTGTGCAGCAGATTGTATATGTAAGATAACACATGGTTACAAAATTTGATTTCTCTGAAACAAAAGGTTTAAGTAAATATGAACAGAATTAATTTCTTCTTTATTGAACTTAGGGATTTATACAAAATCTTGTTTTAAGCCAAATTCGATAAAGTAAAACTTCATTTAAGAGTGTGTAAAACTTGGCTGATTTAGATCACTTTTGATCATGCAGGCTACTGACTAGCTCTTCACATCTTTAGGTCTTATCAATCTTTGCAGTTCAAATATTTCCTTTTTAAATAAATGTTTTCTTTTAACAACAACTTATTAAGGATTATTATGCATTGTAAACACATAAATGCACACGTTCATTGGTCTGATTGAATTGTTTAAGTTGGCACAATTGATACTTTTGAAAAAGAACTGATGCCTAATTAATATAGACACAACATTGTTGCCTCATAGTTTTCACATTTGTTTGATAAAAATACGTTCACCATGTTCACAGTATAGAACTAAAAATAAAATATCAAATAAAGACTCAATAATTTACATGTTTCATATAATGTTTCAAATTAATTAAACTATAATCACACATTACCGGATTTGATACCACATACGCAACACGACGGGTGCCACATGTGGAGCAGAATCTGCTTACCCTTCCGGAGCACCTGAGATCACCCCTAGTTTTTGGTGGGGTTCGTGTTGTTTATTCATTGGTTTTCTATGTTGTGTCATGTGTTCTATTGTTTGTCTTTTTCATTTTTAGCAATAACGTTGTCAGTTTGTTTTAGATTTATGAGTTTGACGGTCTCTTTGGTATCTTTCCTCCCTCTTTTACAATTAAAAAAACAAAAAGCATGATTTTGTTTATAGAATAGCTATTCTATCATTCATAATAACCACAAAAGTAATGTTATTTCACTCATACCTTTCTTTCTTGGAAGTTCATCAGTTTCATCTCCAGGGTTTAAATTTTCATAAGGTTTAGTTGATCCAACTGACCTGCATCTTTTACCTGTAACATACAAATATAACAAAAATTATCTCTGAAATGTTATGTAGTGTAATGCACTACTTTTTTGGAATAGATACTAAAAATTTAAACAAACATCTATCATCATCATCATTCAAATTGCTGTTTTGTAAGCAGTGGTGATTTTTTTACATGTATAAATATTAATACTTTATTGGGGAAAAAAACAAACATCTTTAACATAAAAAAAAAATCTATTTGTCAAAATGAAAACAACACATTTAATTTAGATACATAACATATACAGAGGCATATATTGAATATCTTTATAAATGCATGCATGGTAAATGTTCAACTCAGACCTAGTACTGCCAAAAATAGAAACAGAAATTTCATATAGGTGTACTTTAGATTTCGGATGTGGTGACCTAGGGTTTATATTCCTTGTCTGAAACCTGAATAACATATACAAGTTTACAGAATTGTTCAGTTTACCTCTATTTGATGTTTCTTCAACTAACTCATCTTGCTGAATAACATTCCTCTTCAAGCTCTGCAATAACAGTCATAATTAAAACACATAAGAACTCCCTACACACATTGAAAATAAAAATGTCCAAAATGATTTTGAAAATTTGCTGCGAAAACTGTTGGAGAAAAAAACCAAGTAAGAGGCGTTGACGCCCGGCGTTTCGTTGATCAGCTGGTCAAATTTATCACAAACATGAACAAGAAACGTCTCATCAGTACATAATTTGTTGATCTTGGTTTTTTTCGCTGGTTGAGATTACAAAAATATCATACAGCCCTTTTAATACCAGGTCACCAGAACAACTGCTGTGGTTATTTAATCAGTGTTTTCTTATTGCCATGGTGTGCCGTCAAATTATTCCTTTTCCAAATATATAGACTATTCCCAAATTTTACGGCATACAGTTTCACTGTATAACAACACATCTTCCAGAAACTGCTAGAATCTTTAATACCAAGGCCATATTAACAGAAAATGAGGAGAGAAGTTTTGGTGATCTGCGTAGAATTTCGGTTAGTACAACAAACAGGAAACCTAGCTGGATTGTTGACAATTTAATTCTGAGATTCAATGATCAGCAGTCAAGAGGCGAAAATATAGCTAGTTATCAAAAACAAATCTCTATTATTAGCAAACAAGCTTGTCTTTCATCGAACTAGAGATAAAGGATACTACAGATAAAGTTATGTCGGCTTCATATCTTGACTTACATCTAGAAATTGACAATGAGGATCGATTAAAAACAAAATTTTAAGAGATGATTTCAGCTTTCCAATTGTGAACTTTCCATTTCTAAGTAGCAACATGCCAGCAGCAACTGGATACGGGGTAAATATCTCCCAATTGATACGATATTCCCGTGCTTGCATTTCCTATCATGATTTTCTTGGGTTGCTGCTCACAAGGAAGCTATTAAACCAAGAGTTCCAAATGGTGAAGTTGAAATCACCCCTTCGTTAATTTTACGGACGCCATCACGAGTTGGTTGACCAGTATGGAATAACAGTTTCACAAATGATATCGGATATGTTCCTTACGTCGTAACTACAATCCCCTTCCCTTTCATGAATGTGGCCTACCGAATTAGACTATTTACTGGATTTGTTATAACATAAGCAATACGACGGGTGCCACATGTGGAGCAGGATCTGATTACCCTTCCAGAGCACCTGAGATCACCCCTAGTTTTTGATGGGGTTCATGTTTAGATTTATGAGTTTGACTGTCCCTTTTGGAATCTTTGGTTCCTCTTGTTCCACAAAGACCAGACACAGTATTCACTGAGGCTCTGATCAAGCTAAATCAACATATTTTCCAACAAGATCTTGCTCGTATAGCCGATTTTTTGGAATATGGTGAATAGGTGTGGTGGCACTGGGAAAACCATGATGGGCCATTCAATGATGGACAGAGCAAACCATCCACAAGATTATAAGGTCCAACATTGTCTTATTTCAGAGACTAATCTATTAAATCTGAAATAGAAAACATTAATACAATATGGAAAATTGTCTTGTCAAGTTTCAATTCAATGAATTTTTTGGGTCAACCCTTAAAAGCAACAGACAGGTGTGATAAGTAAGACATCAACTTTTTTCTTTTTTTTGGTAAAAAAAAAAATTAGGCTCAAACACAAATACAGGAAGCGAAACATAATTTGTATCAATAGTTTCTATTTACATTTTAGGCTTTGAATATGTGAAATTATGATAAATTTTCAAGGTCATTAATTCAAACCGGATGGTTTATTATAGTCATGTCACACAATGTTATCTTCTCGGTAAACCTTATTATTGAATGTTATTTTGTCGCTTCGGTAATATGGTGATTCCATTGACAATCATATCACACCTTATTTTCGTAAATACCCCATAAATCATGAGGATATAAGTAGCATGAAAGTATTGTAAAAATTCTGAATATTTCACGTAGTGTGTAACTACATGTTTATTTGAATCTTTACATATGTGAACTTACTTTGCAGATGGGACTGTTCTAACTAATGTTCCAACAAATACTCGCCAATCCAACCATGACAGTTCAACCGAGCTAGAAACAGAAAACAACAATAATTTAATTAGTAAGAATATTTTTTTTAAGTAGATTAACAGACTTCTGTTTTTTTTTTTAAATATGTATTGAAGAGGTAATTACAGTGTATTTGAGACTCTGGGAGACTTCTGTTTTACTATAGGAAATTTATTTTCCTCTATTTGCAGTATTTTTGTGATTTTACTTTTTAGTTAACCTCGCTATGCAGACCAATTGAAAAAAAGCATAATAACAAAGTCTTTATGAGTGCATGTTTTTTTATATAGATTAAGATAACTTCTATTTCATTTGCATATTAACAGGTATCTCTACTTTCTCCTTTAATGAACGTTTTCCCTCCATTTTGCCGAGTCAAAAGATGTCTCGACTGATCCCTGTTGATTTTTCAAACAACGTATAAAAGTCTACAATGATGGATGTCGGACAGCCAAACTTGTACTCTATTGGTGATGAAAGCCTTAAAAAGATATTTAGAGCTGATATTATTTCTTGAAATTAAGACTTCTATTTAACTCTTTAGGAAGCCGTTTAGTATACGTTGTTATTCATACAGTGTATAAGTTTCATATAAAACAAACACAGAATTTCTCCATTGAACTATATATGAAGTTTGACCCTCCATGGCTGTCATGACAAAACTAGCCATGCACCAAAAATGAATGCAAGTATATGCATTTTTGTTAATCGCACGGATAAAAACAAGAGAGGCAAACACCCTTAGACAGCAATCATTATGATCCAGTTACAAAGCTTATAAATTTCTCAAATACTTGAAAGTTTGTTTCTTTTATATAAGTTTTGAGGTAATAACATGCAACCTATTCATTAGCTCTCAGCTCCATTTTCAAGCAGTTCAAAACTTTGTTTCTCAACTAGACAGCAGTGAGGCAACACAATTGGTTATACTCATTGATTTTGGTTGAAGAACAAATTTTTATTAAAATTTGAGAAAACGCTTTTTTTAGAACTTACAAAAAATGTTTGGCTCGTCTAGAAGTTAACTGTTAATTATATCAAGCAATTGAATTAAATGCATTCCATATGTTTCAAACAATTTTTAAGTGATGTCTTTAACCCTTTTTGACTAATGAGAAGAGCTTAGAATGCGTTTCACCAGCGTCCTCTCGAGAAAGCTTTGGACAAGAGACAGGTAAATGCAAAAAAAAAGCAACATATCAAATACGAAATGAATGGCAACAACTTTGTAATTGAATTCTTTCGAATTAACACTCAACAATCTATGATATCATTTTACTTCAGAAAATGTCAACAGCAATTTGGCAGTGAAAGAGTATGTAAATCTTGATTTAACTCATATTTATACTGTAAATTACTATTGCCGAATATTTGACCGTAAAAATAACGGGCAAAAGTGCGTTTTTAACCAGAAATTTTCCTGAAACTCGCGTAAAAATAGGAAAAAACATAGCACTGAAAACGACTTTTCTGCTTGCAGGAAATATATCAACTTTTAGTTCATCCGAGCAATACATTAGTTTGTACTATTAATTCGAACAAAAATCGAACTTGAACTTACATTGTTTTAGCAATTGAATTATATACATTTGTATAGATTATCCTGGTTTTTTAGGGACAGGACTCGCGTTTTCTGTTTGCAACATGCCTATTTTACTATCTATCTTATCATTTAGTTTATCTATGTTCTGATTTACACCGGTCATCTCTGTTTTATATAGCGAGCATATTTGTTGACATTATTTATAGGTGTTCCATAAAGTATTTTTACTTTTGGATGTTAGTGGTTTCGAAAATTATATCTCTCACTAGAATTATATCATGTAAAATGACGGGAGCGATGCTAAGCATTACTGCCGGTCCTGAGGAATTTCGCAAGGTGTTATTTCATGTTGTCTTTTAGAAGGTTCTGAATGAATGTTGCCTAATGCAATTTCAAAAACAAATCGGACTTACTGCCCAACATTACCGAGGCAACGTAGACACAAAAGAACAAAATTTGTATTTCTTTAGTCTGTACTCTTCATGTTCTTTAATATCCTGTAAGTAGTCGTTGAGGAGTTTGCTAAATCTGATTCCTGAAGCAGGTTATCAATTGGTAGAAAGGCTTTTTCACTTTGCATTCTGTCTTGCTTAAAAACTGTGTAAAGGCTACCATTATTTCCATCACAGATATATCTGCGACATCATCTACCATCAGACCCATAATGCTCAGCTTGTTTTGTTTCTCTGAACAAGTTTATTGTCTAATGTTCTAATTGTCTAAAAGTTAAATTTATGATCGATATATATGTGTGATGTGTTAATAATATGTGTTATAAAGTTATATTTAGAAATAATTTAAATGTATAGAGTGTGCCCAAATGTTATAGTGTGTTCAATGAAGCATTCAATCTCTGAAATTTAAACGGAGCTTGATATTGCACGATTTTCTCATTCGATTTAAACGGAGCTGAAATTGAAACAGAGCTTGATTTGCACGATTTTCTCATTCGATTTAAACTGAGCTGCAATTTAAACCGAGCTTGATTTGCACGAGTTTCTCATTCAGTGTATATGTGGTTGTTTAAAAGCCGATCTATTAAATATGAATCTTCATTGGCATAGTTACCATAGCCACGATGTATACTTGCTTAATTTGTTACAAGGAATATAAATACGACAAGAATCTCATTCGCCATAATAAAGAACAACATGCTGGCCGGCCTAGAGTCGTATGATTGCACAGAAGATAAATGCAGTTCTACATTTATAAGAAGATGTTACTTGTTTCATCATTAACTACCATTTATGGCATGGAAGTACAGTAAGCCCGAAGTAAGTCATTATCTGCAGAAAGAAGTTGCATCAATGATCATGAACAATATTATGATGATGTTAGCGAGGATGATTCTATTCTTGACCTTATAAACGATGCCATAGAAACGGAAAGGAAAAAGGAAATACCATCGATGAGTGTTGAAGAATTTCTAGATAGTTTGGATTATATTAGTGATGAAGAAATAAATGCCTGTACAGATACAGATGATCAAGAAGAAAATTGTGAAACTACATGCAAAGATGATGATTCGAGAACTACGAGTGACATTAACAATTATGCAAATGAATTTATAATAGTCAGTGACGATAATATAAATGATGAGAGATCACTGATGATCATAGACAACTCAACTGTTCAACAGACAGTGATTCTAACTTTTCAAAGAACTCTCACAACCATTGATGGACAAACATATGTGTCAGACTTTAATATGGAACAGGACACTTATAACTGTTTAACTTTGAGTGGGAAGTGTCGCGAAGCGTGAATATGTATTTTAAATTTGTTATTATGTTTTTAAAGATCCGTTAATTGTTTAACTTAAATCCGTTCTTTATTTAAAGCTCCTTCCTTTGTTTAATATAATCCTGTCATTGTTAAATGCGCTCCTTTCATTGTTTCATATTTGCTATATAAAGCCAGCAGAGATTAACCAAGAAAAGATAATGTTATTGTGTATGTATCGATGTAACTGATGGAATAAATAATCAAGAAAGTAATGTGAGTTTTTTATACTTCAAAAAATGTACAAATTCAAATGCTTGTGTGACAAGGACGTCACAACAGCACATCATAGAAAATCAAGTGAGTAATTTATGTTTGAAATTTTATAACAAAAATATCTGTATTAAAGGCTGTGGATGTTCGATACAAATCTTGATTTATTTGCCACAAAGTTCTCTTTTTCTATTAAATGCAATGGAACAGTAAAAAATAATGCTTTGCATCAAGTTTTCCCTTGGAATATGTACAAAATGGCCTATCTCTATTATTCATTATATCTGTTGTTTTGATACAATTAAAGTTTGAAAAGTTCGTACACAATTGGCTACTGAAGGGTACATAAACCGTAAGATAAAATATCAGTTATTGAAAATTGAACATTAAAAAAACGAATCATTCATTGGTAGTTAATAACTTACAGATATGTCAAAGTCAAATGTATTACGATACTTACTTCAATGATAAGGTCTTTGCGTCGGAACTAAACACATTTATTCTAAAAACAGTTGTTGGCATGACACGGGTTATGTTTCTTCTCATATATGTTATGATGGTATGATACTAAACCCCTAACGGGAAGGATTGTGCCTGATGTACATATGATGAAATCATAATCTTTTAGTCAGTTTACCCTCCGGTGGATCGCTATCCTTGCCGTGGTCGGGGGGCTTGCGTGTCTCAGTGACCCCAAGAGCTATGCCAGCTGGAGCTTCGTCTCCTGGTAGGGTTACCCATGCTGGACAGGTCGAAGGGTAGAGACTAGACTAAAGTGATCCGAACATCGTGAGATGCCCGATGTTTTAAATAAAATAGGCTCTCCAACCCGTTTGCCGTGGGTTGCTACCCGTGTCGGTGGTTGACGAGATCCTTGTAGATGAGGGCTATAGCCAGACTCCTTACGGTCAGAAAATACCCGGACGGACGAGACTATAGTTCAATAAGCTGCTTTGGCTTCGATATCATCTAAACGGGAGGTCGGATGGACCCGGTTCGATCAATCGGCTGGTCATGTCGAGCCCTTCAGTTAATCCTCAACAATAAGCTTTCTTGTAACAATTTTCATAATATACACATGTATTTTAAATTAAGCTATTTATATTTCGGAAAACTGAAGAAGGCGATGGCTCATGGGTCAATCAAGTGGTACGCTTTCTTTTTCGCTTGATGGATACGCTCTGCTTGAGTATACTATTCTTGGAACATCTGGTGCTTTCCGCAGTGGATCTTAGGTGCTGATTTTGAGGACCATCTACATTATATTTGGAGCTCGTTTTCAGCATTAGCACTTGATCCCGGTTCGCCACGGAAACACAGCATCGCCCTTGTAGGCACTCCGAGATGGGTGGATGACAAGAATGGTGAATCTTTCTCCTTTCATATGGCACAACAAAACAAACCCTCTAAATCAGCTTTAATACACAAGAAAAGAAAATGTGATGATTCAGAGCCCTGTCGGGAAGATGACAGTTGGCCCAGATTTATTGTAATAAAAGGAACAGAAGAAAAACCAATTTCAAAAATATCGCCCTTTGTAATTCACACACAAATTCAAAGCGTTGCTGGTACTGTTAAAAAAGTTTCAAAAATGAGATCTGGCAATTTGTTGGTTGAATGTTCCAACAAAAGTCAATCAACAAATTTACTTACAATGTCTACAATATCAAACTTTCCTGTTTCTGCCTCTCCTCATAACAGTTTGAACAGCTGTAAGGGGATCATTCGAGACAGAAGTCAATACCTTGGTGACCTTACCGTGGAAGAAATCGGTGAGGAACTTTCAAGCCAAGGTGAAACTAATGTTATTAGATTTCAAATTAAAAAGAATGGAAATATAATCAAATTAAATACTTATCTTTTGACCTTTAGAACTCCAACTCCTCCTCCATCTATTACTTTAGGTTGCTTCGGAATCAGAGTTGACATGTTTATCCCAAACCCAATTCGATGCTTTACTTGTCAAAAGTTTGGTCATGGAAGCAAACAATGTCGTGGTAAGCAGAGATGCTTCAAGTGTTCTGACGAAGGACACGAGGGAACAAACTGTCACTCTGAATCTTCTAAATGTGTAAACTGTGGTGAATCCCATTTTTCATCGTCTAGGGACTGCCCTGTTTACCTTAAAGAAAAAAATATTATTAAAATTAAAACAGAAAGAAACATAAGTTACCCAGAAGCTAAACAGATAGCTTCTGTTTCGAATGATCTCCTTGTTTCAAACAGACCATCGTACGCCAGCAAAGTTGTCCGCTCATTCAGTCACGAGAATACACAAACTCGCATGACTTGGCCAATTGATGCGGACAATTTTAAAATGCTGCCTGTTGAAACAGAACCTACCGATAGAATATTAATTCCAAGAAAACCAATATCTTCCAAAACCAGTACTCAGTCAACTCAATCTTCCCTACAGAGCTCACTATCATCACCAAAAAAAAAATGAGAAAAAAAAATAAATAAAAAAGAAACAGTAGAAATACACAATTGGAGCGGTGAATCTGTCTGGGATCTTCCCAGTGACATAGATGATTCTTCCACCTCCAAAAGTCTTCCTTCATCTGCATCCAAGAAGGTATCTTCTTCGTCCAGTACACAGTCTACCAGAGCCCCATCTCCTCTTCGTTCTCAAGAAAAGAAGGATGTCCAAAAGAAGCCAGGAAATACATCCTCTCAGAAGTCTTCTGATTCGAGGTCGCGGGATAGGGGTCGAGGCGGATTAACACCAGCTGCGCGTAGTCCTGGAGATCGACGACTCTCCTCGCACAACAGATTTTCAACACTTATCATCGAAACTGAAAGGGAAACCGAAAGTGTTCCGCTACCCGAAAGATCACGATCTCAGGGTGAGCGAAATAAGAATGCTGGCAAACTCGACAGCATTCGCCCTTCTTTTATTAAATAATGACAAATATAATCCAATGGAATTGCCGAGGTCTTAAAATAAATCTTCTCGAGTTAACACTTCTAGTTCAGTCTTTTTTACCTATTGCATTTTGTCTTTAAGAAACTCATCTAAAAGAAAGTGACATCGTATCTTTAAAAGGATACAACATGTATAGTACATTTTCTAAGGTAGATGAACGTGCTGCAGGCGGATCATCCATTTTAGTGAAGGACAACGTCATTCATAGCACAGTCCAACTCACAACCGATCTGCAAGCAGTTGCAATTCGTTTATCATTAGACAAAACAATTACATTATGTTCGATATATATTCCACCTAATTCAATTATCGATAAAGCAAAACTCAAAAACCTCACTGATCCATTACCCTCACAATCCATTATGGGGTAGCAAGACTCATAATGCCAAAGGTAAGATCATTGAGGACTTTGTCTCTCAAGAAGGATTATGCATTTTTAATGATGGATCTAATACGTATCTTCATCCTGGAAACGGGTCTTATTCGTCTATTGATATCACTATATGCGATCCCTCTCTGCTTCTGGATTATTCATGGCGTGTTCATGATGATCTATGTGGAAGTGATCATTTTCCAATAGTACTTGAACATCTTTTTAATTCTGCCCAACAGAGAGTACCACGTTGGAAACTTGACAAGGCGGACTGGTCCTTGTTTGAGAATCTCTGTCGAGCGGAACTTCAGTCAAAGATGTTTGAGACTGTGCAAGATCCAATTTTAACTTTTAATACAGTTCTAACGTCAATTGCTGACAGAACTATTCCTAAGACCTCGGCAAATCCAAAACATCCCAGTAAACCATGGTTTGATGACGCATGTGATCAAGCCATAGGTGACCGTAAAAAATCTGAAAGACGGTTCAATCAACAACCAACGACGGAAAACTTGAGTAATTTCCGTATTTTTCGCGCTAAGGCACGGCGGACTTGTAGGCAAGCCCGACGAACATCCTGGAAAATATTTGTCTTGGGGATTACATCTCGTACTCCGATGACAAAAGTTTGGAATATGGTAAATAAAATTAAAGGTAAAAATTCTAAAGCCACTGTAAAACATTTGAAAGACGGCAATAATTTATTAACATCTGAAAAGGATATTGCCAACAAACTTGGTGAAACTTTTGCGAAGTCTTCTTCTTGTAACAACTACAGGGAAGACTTTAAAAAAGTTAAAAAACAAAAAGAAAAAATTAAATTAAACTTTAAATCAAAAAATGGTGAAAATTATAATAAACTCTTTTCTCTTGAAGAACTTAAAAACATCTCTGTCAAAAGCCCATGGTACAGCTTGTGGGCCTGATAATATTCACTACCAACTCTTAAAACACTTGCCAGATTCCTCGCTAGAAGCTCTCTTGCAGCTCATGAATAACATCTGGGAATCTGGTGATTTACCATCAATCTGGAAGCTTGCAAAAGAGGGACGAAAGATACCAAAGGGACAGTCAAACTCATAAATCTAAAACAAACTGACAACGCCATGGCTAAAAATAAAAAAGACAAACAGAAAAACAATAGTACACACGACACAACATAGAAAACTAAAGAATAAACAACACGAACCCCACCAAAAACTAGGGGTGATCTCAGGTGCTCCGGAAGGGTAAGCAGATCCTGCTCCACATGTGGCACCCGTCGTGTTGCTTAAGTGATTACAAATCCGGTAAATAGTCTAATTCGGTAGGTCGTCGTGCCTATTCCAAAACCAAGTAAAGATCATACGGATCCTATTAATTATCGACCAATTGCTCTTACCAGTTGTGTCTGTAAAACACTCGAACGGATGGTCAATGATCGCCTTGTTTGGTTCCTGGAATCCAATGGACTATTAGCCAATATCCAGTGTGGATTCCGACAGGGCCGCAGTACTCTTGATCATCTTGTTCGATTCGAATCATTTGTCCGTAATGGTTTTGCGAAAAATGAGCATGTGGTGTCGGTCTTTTTCGACCTTGAGAAGGCCTATGATACTGCATGGAAATATGGTATTTTAAAAGATCTATTTGATATGGGGTTGAAAGGCAATATGCCTAATTTTATTTCTAATTTTCTCTCTAACAGACAATTTAATGTTAGAGTTAATTCGACCATGTCTGATCTTTATGATCAAGAGATGGGTGTCCCTCAGGGCAGTATTTTGTCTGTTACATTATTTAGTCTTAAAATCAACAGCCTTGTTGAAGTTTTAAAAAGTAATATTGAAGGTTCATTGTACGTTGATGATTTTTTAATATGTTACAGAGGCAAAAATATGAATAACATTGAAAGACAATTACAATTATGTCTTGGAAGAATTGAAAAATGGGCCTCGGAAAATGGTTTTAAATTTTCCACTTCAAAAACGGTCGGGATGCATTTTTGTAACAAAAGAAAATTGCATCTTGATCCAGAACTAACTTTGTACGGCAACCCAATTAAAATGGTTGATGAAACCAAATTTCTTGGTTTACTTTTCGATAAAAAGTTAACCTTTCTACCCCATATCAAAATGTTAAAAGCGAGATGTTTAAAAGCTTTAGATATTTTAAAAGTTGTCGGCAGCACTGACTGGGGTGCTGATCGCAAGATTATACTCAATTTATATAGATCTCTTGTTAGATCTAAACTAGATTATGGCTCTATAGTGTATGGCTCTACAAGGAAGTCCTACATACAGATTCTCGATGCTGTGCATCACCAAGGTTTGCGTCTCTGTCTTGGCGCATTTAAAACCTCACCAGTTGAGAGTCTGTATGTAGAGGCTGATGAGCACTCACTCACTGACAGACGTTTGAAGCTTGGACTTCAATATGCTGTCAAACTAAAAGCCCATTCAGATAATCCTGCCTACAGCTGTGTTTTTAATCCGATTTATGAAGATATTTTTAAAAAACATGAAAATAAAATTCCTCCGTTAGGTTTACGTTTAAAACCACATTTAGCTTCTTTTGATTTAAAATCTGTTGCTCAAGTTCAAACTTGCAAATGTCCTCCATGGGAACTTCCCAAACCAAAAATGATATTTGATCTCCGTGAACACAATAAAAATAAAACAAATCCTCTTTTAATTCAGCAACACTATGCTAAAATTAAAGCCGATTATCTAGATTTTTCAACTGTCTATACTGATGGATCAAAAGATGGTGATAGAGTTGCATCTGCTGCTGTCTTCAGGGACAGAGCTGCACCCTCCGTTTGCCATCTGATGCATCCATCTTTACTGCTGAAGCAAAAGCAATAATTTTGGCTTTGAAATTTATTGCTTCTTCAGATAAATCCAAATTTATTATATGTTCGGATTCACTTTCATGTTTACAAGCTATACGAAATACTAAAATTAAAAACCCAACAATCCTGAAAATTTTATATGTAATGAGGAATTTAAAAATTCTTCTGAAAGAAATAATATTTCTATGGGTTCCGAGTCAAGTTGGAATCCTTGGAAACACAGCTGTAGACCTTGAGGCAAAGAATGCCCTGGGTGACCCTCTATCTAACTGTGATATACCATATACTGATTTTAAATCTAATATTAGAGAATATGTTTTTAATATATTGAAAAATAAATGGAGTAAAAAAGATGATAATAAATTGCATGAAATTAAACCTAGTTTAGGCAAACCTTTTGATAATATTATGTGAAAAAAAGATCAGTGTGTTATTACTAGATGTCGTATTGGTCATACTAGAATAACACACGAGTATCTTTTAAAAAATGAAGATGAACCACAATGTGTTCCTTGCAACTGCAAGTATACTATTAAACATGTTTTAATTAATTGTATTGACTTTGCTGATATTCGTAAGAAGCATTTCAATGTCAATAATATGTATGATTTATTTAATAATGTTCCATTTACAAATATTGTTGCTTTTTTAAAAGAAATTGGAATTTATTATAGAATATAGAAATGTTATTATATTTAAATCGATTTTAATTTTTATCACGTTATTTTACTGTTGATTTTTATTTGTATATACTCAATTTGCTTTAGTCAAGAATTTTAGTATATTGAAGGACTTTTTGTCTTATTTTAAAAATATGCTTTAAATTGTAAAAATATTCGAATTAGCTCTCGCCGCGATATAGCCTTTTTGTGCTAATGCGGCGTAAAGCAACCAACAATCAATCAATCAATTCAGTCAGTTTAATTGAAGTCTGGAGCTGGCATGTCAGTTAACTGCTAGTAGTCTGTTGTTATTTATGTATTATTGTCATTGTGTTTATTTTCTTTGGTTACATCTTCTGACATCAGACTCGGACTTCTCTTGAACTGAATTTTAATGTGCGTATTGTTATGCGTTTACTTTTCTACATTGGTTAGAGGTATAGGGGGAGGGTTGAGATCTCACAAACATTGTTTAACCCCGCCGCATTTTTGCGCCTGTCCCAAGTCAGGAGCCTCTGGCCTTTGTTAGTCTTGTATTATTTTAATTTTAGTTTCTTGTGTACAATTTGGAAATTAGTATGGCGTTCATTATCCCTGAACTAGTATATATTTGTTTAGGGGCAAGCTGAAGGACGCCTCCGGGTGCGGGAATTTCTCGCTACATTGAAGACCTGTTGGTGACCTTTTGCTGTTGTTTTTTAATTGGTCGGGTTGTTGTCTCTTTGACACATTCCCCATTTCCATTCTCAATTTTATGCAAAAAACCTGATTCGTATTAAATTGAGAAACATGAATGGGCTAAAGCAGACAGCGAAAAATGGCCGGAGGTATGCTACCCAGGCAACAGTCTAATTTCCTATACCCCACAAGAACTAAAGGCTTATAAATCCTTGCTTATAACTATTTAATAAGCGGATTTATACAAGACTTGGGACACTTGATAATCAATTACAGAAGTGTGTTTTTAACTAAAGTGAAATATTCACAGAGAATGAATGACAGCTCGTTGATGCCAGAGGTAATTGCTGACAAGGACGGAAGTGTAATATCTGGACACTGCACTTGTATGACTAGAATTGGAGACGTCTGGTGTCCTCTTGTTTGCAGTGGAAGCTGCTAAGAAAATAAGGGACTGCAAATTTATCTGTATGTATACAAGTAATGTAAACGACTCCACCAGTTGAGTGCATCATCACCTTTACAGACAATGGAATATTCATGATATTGGGTGCAATCACCATCATAACAGCGGAGGGTAGCATCGAGCACTTTGGTAAGTCTTTGCTTATTTCATTAATGTTTTGTCATATTCCTCCACCAGTTTCTTTAATGTCATGTAGCATCTGCACTTAAGATCTTTGCTAAACACTGTCTTTAAGTTGTTCATTTTCCTCTTTGGTTTTCCCATGGAACATTTCCGGGGTGTATTGAGCTCGCAAAGAGGCCCTGAATTGAGACTGTCCCAAATGTACATGGTCTACCAGTCTTTCTACTATGATCATTGGTTCCACAGCTGTGAGGGCTTCTTCAATACATTTAGCTGAACGTCCATCTCCATTTGTGGTCACATACCGTACCAGACATTTCTGGAGTCCTATCTAATTTCCCATCTCTTTTCCCAGCTCATACTCTGACAGGGCAGCAGCTCTATAAATTTGCTGTACATTCTTCATGACCACGACATTCTATTGGAAAGCCTTTCCCTCTAAGCCCCTTTCCAACACATCTTATTCTGTACAACAACAGCTACAAAAAACTTTATATCTGTTAGTGTTTCTATTTCCAGTGCAAAAATTTGAGTTGCATTCTGACCAGGCTTCGTTTTACTAACTATTGTTTTGCTGTTGTATCGTGCATCCACAGTTATGTTAATTTCTTTTTCTGGGACATCCGGACTCCTGTTCTCTTCATTTACTAGTTCCAGTTTTTGTGCCATATCTGTTATAATTAGTTTGACCATTTCAGCTGCTACTTTGCTGGATGTGCGTTGCATACTGGGCACCTGGTCAAATGGACGAATGTACAGGAACATTAATATTCTAAGTCACATTTAACCGTATTAAAAATCGCTGAGAACAAGACTATAATTTAAATAGAAGGACAGCTGTCAAAAATTCAATGGATTTCACAGGTCCACAACACAATCAATTTGAAATTGAATCATAACTAGCAATATATGAAATTGAAACATAACCACATCAGAAAATCATATCACATTCAGAAGTACTATAAGTGAGAGTTCTCCTTTAATATTGACAGTCTCATAGATTTGTTTTCCTGTCATAATTATTTGGACTAGGCCATGTGGTGAAATCTGTTACAATTTTTACTTGTACTGAACAATAATGCATTATATCTTCTTTTTTTGTTTGCATAACCATATCAGCTAACAATTTATAACTGTATAATAAATTTCCAGTCAGAAACAATGTCCATGTTTGATAAATTGCATTCTCTACTTTCAATCTATTTTATTTATAAGGCATCTTTCATCACCATTCATATTGATGTTTATATTTGTAAATATACCCTTTATGAACTAATTCAAATATACCAAATTAATACTGTTCAACCAATATCATACAAATGTAAATTGTAATGTAATTTTATAACCATTTCAATTGCTAGATTAAACATTCATATTAATAAATATATATGAAATTTATAAACAAATAAAAAATACCTCAACTGGACAAGGTTTGGTGGTAATAATGCGTTCGATGTTATATTGATCAGGCAGCATATCTCTACTAAAACTGTCTTCTTTCGCATCTTGGGTAGTGGTTCACCAGAATTCAAGAGTTGCCAATTTTTTTCACTGCTTCGCCGCGGTTGACAGTGTTTTCTCGGGGTACCAATCTGCTCTATCACCCTCTCAGTTATTGGTTATTTATATAATAGTGATTTTTTTTTTATTTATATTTACCAGTTTCATGTTTCCATCCATAACCATTGTACATTTCTAGCAACACTGCTACTTCTCTTGTTATTTGTCTTTCTTTTGAATATACTCCCAACTGTTGGAACAAAATACCTCCCACATCTAAAAACCAAACCTTTTTCCATCTGGCAATATCCTCCCAAGCTTTTCTATTGTGCATTCCTGCACTGTAAAACTTTTTGATCCTTGAAGTACATTACTTTATTATTTAAAATAAAATTTTATTAACACATGCTCCAAGATATAGATGTAATATGTGTTCTTTGGTTTTAAAATGACAAATTACAATTTTTTAATTTTTTGTTTGAATGTAAGTGAATTGCTGATTTTTTTTTTTCATATAAAATTACAATAATAAATTTTTAAATGAATCGGACAATCTGTTGTTGGATTGCTGCCCCTGAATTGGTCATTTTAAGGAAATGTTGCTGTTTTGGTTATTATCTTGAATATTATTATATAGTGTTGACCCCTTTAGGAATTATTGCCCTCTATAGTCAATGTTTGACTATTTTTCGTAAATTTCAGTTATCTTTTACAAAAATCTTCTCCTCTGAAACTACTGGGTTAACTTAATTCAAACTTGGACACAATTATCTTTTGGGTATGTAGTTTGAAAAATGTGTGATGAGACCTGGCCAACAAATCAAGATGGCGGCCACGGCTAAACATAGAACATAGGGGTAAACAGCAGTTTTTGGCTTATAACTCAAAAAACAAAGTATTTAGAGGAAAACTGACATGGTTAAAAATGTGTATCAGGTCAAGTTCTATCTGCCCTGAAATTTTAAGATGAATGGGTCAATCCGTTGTTGGGTTGCTGCCCGTGAATTGGTAATTTTTTGGAAATTTCGCGGTTTTCGGTTATTATTTTGAATATAATTTTAGATTGAGATAAACTGTAAACAGCAATAATGTTCAGCAAAGTTAGATTTACAAATAAGTCAACATGACCAAAATGGTCAATTGACCCTTTTAGGAGTTATTGACCTTTACAGTAAAGTTTTAACCATTTTTTGTAAATTCAAGAATCTTTTACACAAATGAAACTACTGGGCAAAATTAATCCAAAGAAGCTTACAAGTATTATCCTATATGTAAAGAGAATGGTAAAAATACTTGTTGAAGACGTACTAGGATTCAATTTAATCCTGAATGACTTTGAAAAATATGAAACCAAAATCTCATTGCATTTTCTTTAATCGAAACTTATTCCCGGCCTTTTTTTTAAATTTTATCCAAGCCCTCATAAAATAGCGTAATGTATTGCTCTTCTGACGCAGTTTCAATTCAAGATAATTCATCTTTGGCTCAACATGCCCAAAGAGCCAAATGAGCATTTATCATCACTTTGCATTTTGGCGTCCGTCATCTGTCTTCGTCGTCGTCCATCGTCTGTTAACTTTAACAAAAATCTTCAACTCTGAAATTACTAGATAAAATTAAACCGAACTTGGACAGAATCGTTATTTGGGTATCTAGTTTAAAATATGTATTGAATTACCCGGTCAGCTTACCAAGATGTCCGCAATGGCTTGAACTAGAAATATGAATAAAATGTAGATTTTGGCTGGCAAATGTATATCTCAATAACCAAAGCATGACATTTGGGAAAAAATATCCATCAGGTACCAATAGTTATGGCTATTTAACAAAAAAAAAATAGTTGATGAAATTAGTATATTGTCAAGAAAAATTCTGGAACTACTGGAATTGCCTGTAAGCAAATGCATGTACACTGTATTGTATGACAAAATGAAATAACATACATATGTGAATTCCATCAAAACAGTTAAAAAACAAGAATATGTCCATAGTACACGGATGCCCCACTCGCACTATAATTTTCCATGTTCAGTGGACCGTGAAATTGGGGTCAAAACCTTAATTTGGAATTACAATTAGAAAGATCATATCATAGCGAACATGTGTACTAAGTTTCAAGTAGATGTGACTTTAACTTCATCAAAAACTACCTTGATCAAAAACTTTAACCTGAACTTCGCACTTTCATTTTCTATGTTCAGTTGACCATGAAATTGGGGTCAAAACTATACTTTGGCATTAAAATTAGAAAGATCATATCATGGGGTACATGTGTACCAAGTTTCAAGTGGATTGGACTTCAACTTCATCAAAAACTACCTTGACCAAAAACATTAACCTGAAGTGGGACGAACGAACGGACGAACGGAGGCACAGACCAGAAAACATATCTACTATCGTAGGTGGGGCATAAAAAGTAGATAATCAGAAAAGCTATAAACTTTGAATATAAATGACTGGATACACAAAATCCTGTGTAAGAGTTTACAAACCTAGTTAATAATGCAATGTAATACATGAAAGTTGTAGTAAATCAAAATACCTTGATAACCTGTGAAGGCAGTCATTTTCTCTAAACAGTCTGGTTGTGCAGCACACTGCTGGTTTTCGTTATGAGACCATGTAAACATCTCTTTTGAAATGTTCTTCGTCTCGTCAATGCGCTGAAATCTATTTAAGGAATTGCTACAAGGCTTCCTCCTGGTTTATAAATGTATACAGACTGATGTTAGACTTTTATTTCTTCTTTAATACCTATTAACGTTAAAACATAAATGTAAAATGAATACCACATTTTAAGACTTTTCATTATGAGTAATTCTCAAATTTAAACAATGAATTATAAAGTTTTAATACACTGAATTGCAGACTCTTGACTTGGGGCCCCCAAGGGTGACTGTGATAGAAAAATTGTAGTAAAACGCTTGCCGAAGTGGGGTGTCTGTTGGGTGTATTAAGCTTGCAGTCACGATCGATCAGTATGGGGACGTCAAATTCGATGTCCCGTGTAAAAAAAGACAGTGCACGCTCTTTGCTCTGTTCCTATCCAATATACCCTTATTTTCCAGTGGCAGGCCAAACTTTCTAGACCATCATCACAAATGGCCTGTTTTGTGAATTATGACAAGACTTACCTATTGTATTTATTGTGAGCTTGCATGAAATATTTACCACTGGACGTTTGTATTTATTTGGCTTTTTAACTATTTTGATCTGAGCGTCACTGATGAGTCTTATGTAGAAGAAACGCGCGTCTGGCGTTTAAAATTATAATCCTGGTACTTTTGATAACTATTGGCCATGAAAAATCACATTCCTGACAATCTTGGACAATAAGCCTACCTAAAACCATACATATGACATGACTAAACTCCAAGACAATTGACGCTTTAGATACAGATGTATGGTTATGTGTCACCATTTCCGCTACATGCATTGATAGTCCACCTTTAACAGGGCTTTTAACACAAGCTGTATCGTTATGTTTGGTTCTGGATTTTTCGATCAACATTCCCAGTTGCATCTCAATAAAGCACCAAAGTTTTACTTTTCATTAATCGTTGTTGTTCCTCTGTGTAGCAAATTATGCTAAATGGATCTGCCCCAACAGATTGAATATATACCCTTTTACTTTTTTCGCTGTGTTACTATCTTCCTCTTATGCTGTTATGAACACTCTTCATGAATAACTTGCTAAACATCAACTGCAGAATTATATTCTTCAGTCAGAACTACTGTTTGGTGGCAGTACTGGTTCATCTCTTTCAAACTCATAATCCTCCTGATAAACTGTCTTCTTAATACTTTCTTCAAAATCTTTAACATCTTGTTTGTGTATTGGTCTTTTTGGTTTGGGCAGTTTTATGACAAATGAATCGCTGTCATGTTCAGTGTCAGTAATATAATTGACAGCTTTAAAAAGTTTAACATGGTTTAGAAACTGAACTGATCATTAGTTTAATATCAATAACCAGAGATTTCTCTGGAAGGAATACGGGTTTAACAGCACCTATATATTTAGGTCCTAGTGTAAACAGTGTATAGCTTGCATGTTTTGTTTGATACACTTTCCCAATAAACTCGTGAGAGATACCAGGATACCAGAATTTAATATACGCCAGACGCGCGTTTCGTCTACTTAAGACTTATCAGTTAGGCTCGAATCCTAAAAAAATATTTCGTTGAAGCATTTAATCAGGTAGTTAATAATTTTTTGAGAGAGACCGGAATGATTTTTCTTAAATCGTATAAACTGGAACTGAAATGTTTTTTTAATGTGGTTGCTGTCTGAGAGTTTCTTTATTCTTGGATCAACTTTAGCCCTGAGTTTTGCAATAGTGGTTTCTGTGATTTCTACCCCCTTTTCTATACTGTTGGTGACTATTTGTTCCACCATGTTCGGTTCCATGGCCTTTGCACTCACAGTAAAGATTTTTCTGCATGTAGGTTTTCTTACTATCTTACCTTTATGTTCAGCTTTCTAGTATACTCTACAGGACTTTGATCACCACTTGTAACCCATTTCCACGGTTTAATAACCTATTATTAAGCAATGCCCCGATTGATGCAATATAATAGCGTTGTCTGGTAGTAAATAGATCATTAATGCCTGCAACGCCAATCCATGTTCTGTCTTCTTGGAATGATGGTATGCTTCCAGTGGCGCAATTCTCGCAAGCTATCACCATATCTTGTTGCCATTACATATAGATTGCTTTCAAGGGTGACTGGGGTATAGAAATATGTTTCTTCCGACCGGCATTTAAACGCTTGCCGGAGCTGGGCGTCCGTTTGGCTGTGCGGGATGTATCAAGTTCGCAGTCACGTCCGGTCAGAAGGGGGACGTTAAATCCGATGCTTCGTGTATAGAGAGTGCCACCCTCTTTGCACGTTAAGAACCCTTGTAACAACTCTTTGGGGGGGGGGGGTCCGTAGGTGGCCTGTTGTAAGGCTAAATTTCTGTTCCTATCCAAGATACCCTCATTTTCCAGTGGCATTCCAAATTTCCCCGACCATCATCCCAGGTGGCCTCTATCGTATCAACCTACCAATTGTATACCCATACAACCTGAATGACAATTTGTAGATGAACTGGTCAGTAGTTTGAGAAACTTATTTATACTATATTTTTCTAACTTTACAACAACAAACAATCGTTTAAGTGAAGAAAAAAAACAGTAAAGCACAAAATTGAGCATGCGTATACTTTACATTTGTTTTGTTTTTATATTTAAAAAATCTTAATTGATTTTACAATCAAATGTTGCAAACAGGGCCAAACATTTTCAGTAGGTCAAGATTTAAAATTTGAATATACAGTATTTGGAAAGAGCATGGAAATTATACAACTAACATCAGCACGTATTCAATATTACTCCCACTTGTTGACTATTTACTGTATCCATAAGAATCTAACTTTTGTCAAAATTATTCATAGTTCATGAAAAAAACTCTGTATAGTGGTATCCTTTCTCGTTCAAGTTTAAGCTTAAAAGACGTTAAGCAACCACCAATCAGTCAAAAAAATGCTATAACTTCCGGTTGCACGAGGATTTCATTTTATAGTATCATGGTTACTGAACGATTTCCATCCTTCCCCTCTTCCGAGTCTGAATCTTCTTTCTGTATATTTAACCCTTTTCTAAAGTTTTTGATAAGTGTAGTCTTTTTGTTTTCGCCCCCTTCTTGAAGAATTCTCTCAAAACAAATCGATTTCCAGCTCAATGTATGTTGTCTTTTGAGAAATCATCAGGAATTGCTTGAAGTATATCACGATCAATCTAAAGAACAACTACAGACACAATTAAGACATGCATTTATCATTGTTAAGGGTTTAACAATATTTGCAACAAGCAACCATTTCTGAATTTACAGTATTGAGTAAATCTTAACATAATCAGCCAAGAAATATACGCAATAAGTACACTAAAATAAATTACCTTTGTGAGCACGCTCACATACCCCACGTCTTCATATTGTCACTGGAGAAACATAATATCACTTCGCAAGTTAAACAAACACAATCAAATGCTTACCTCCACATATTTATCCTAATTTGAATGGCAGAATGTTGGGAATATGGAACGGGGATAACTCTAGCATCGTATACTTTGTCTCTTACATATGGTTAATACAGGAACCAGAAATATGAGTAGGTGAATGCACAACTTTACAGAAATCTTTTGTAGCCAATGCTTTTATTAATAACTTATTTGAATCCTTCAAAACATTGATATTAAAGTCACCTTTAATCACAGTGGAAGCCTATCCATTTTGCCAATAACTTGTAGAACCGCAATTTCCCGTCGATATGCACAACTACATAGTATGTCCTTATGATCTGAAAACTTTTCGTGAAATTCTGTTGTGTGGTTTGAGAGGAGTTGCGATGACAAGAAACAGGACTGACGGCCGGACGGGTCAAAAACATTATACCCTCAGTAACCCGTTGCGTGGGGTATAATTAATGAAAGGAAAACCAAACATTAAAATTAATAAATACATAAATGTAGAGGCTTGCTGCATTTTTTAAACCTGAAAAAAACTTGAATTAAAAATATAAAGCCCCCTTCAGGCTACAAACTAATTGTTCTGGAGCAAAATGCTTACTTGATTTCTAACTTGGCATGGTATAAACTTTATAACAAATCCTAAGTCAGCTACTTGGAAAAATCTGAAAAAAAAGTTCAATTTACCGAATTGGTTGCATTTTGTACAGAAATGTTGAGTTATTTCTTCAAAGTTCAGACGCACAATTCTTCTAATGATTTAACAAAGCAAACAAACTAACTGTTGCCATCGACAGCTGATATAAGGCAGCAACCAAAATAGGCTAACTTCCGACTATGGAGAAAAAAAAATTGTCCAGAAAAAAATTAATAGCTTCATAGTTTAAACCAATCAAATGTTAATTTAGATATAAAGCAACATGCAGTGGAATTAAAAAAAATACGTACAAGGACAAGTTAAGAAAAACCAGATATAAGACATTTTGGTCAGATTGTTGTGCAAGATGTGCGAAAATATAAACTTACGCATTCTAAGCAGCTCTCATGTACTCTATCATCACAGAATTAAGCATTTTCTATGTAAGATTTTTCTTGTTTATTTCTGATTGGTTTTGAAATTCCCAATAACTGGTGCGGAGTTTCAGATTACACGCATCCTCTGTTGTCTGAGCATCACCCAGATGTAATTTTAAAATACAAATATCTTATTGGCACAAACACAATTACAAGAATTGCCATTGCAAGCAATAGCGGATGTCACCCTGGATCCCCAATTGACACTAAACGGCAGCCAATTCAAAAATTTTCATCAGTGAATGGAGATACATGAATCACAGCAGATCTTTCTATCGGTTTTCAAAGCATTTTGTACGATTTTCAATTTTCGACAATTGTGTTGTTTCCATGGCAACGGCGTCCATTTTGAAAATTAAAACGTCTTGTTTTTTATGATACTGAAGGAGTCCAGGGGTTCCAGCAGTTTTTCTGCTGAGTAATTTATTTTTAAAGAATATATTTTTTTCTATTAATAAGTTTTCCTTTAAATAATTTTTAAGTGCTATTATATTGGTTTGTTCCATAGCTAATTTGCTTCTATAGATGTAGAATTTTGTTAATAGAAGTATATTATGTATCTTTTTTTATCTGTTTATGTTAAAATACCAAATAAAACCAATTTAAGATACCATCAATTACAACTATCATACATATTAGAAAGTTGTCTTGGTCAAATGACCGATTTAAGATAACATTAATTACAATTATCAAAAAAATGGTCAAATTTACCGTAAAATGTCGAAAAGTTATCAATATACCTACAACAGGTGTGCTCTTGTATTATTTACTACTATCCTATAAATATTGTCAATTGAAGGTAACATCTTAATGAATTATCTAAAAAGTGGTAAGATTTACTAAAAAAGTATTATATTTATATACTAAAGGTTTGGTTGGTCAAAAAGGACTTCAAATACATTTGTCAATACATATAAGAAAGTATCTCGGTCAAATGACCGACTTAAGGTAACATCAAATACAATTATCAATACATATTAGAAAGTTGTTTTGGTCAAATGACCGATTTAAGGTTACATCAAATCCAATTATCAATACATATTAGAATGTTGTCTTGGTCAAATGACCGATTTAAGGTAACATCAATTACAATTAAAAAAAAAATCAAATTTACAGTAAAATGTCGAAAAATTATCAATATACCATCGACAGGTTTGCTGTTCTATTATTTACAATTATCCTATAAATATGGTCAATTCAAGGTAACATCTGAATGAATTGTCCAAAAAGTGGTAAAATTTACTTAAACAGTATTATAATTCTATAATGAAGGTTTGGTTTGTTCAAACTGACTTCAAATGCATTTGTTAATACGTGTACGAAAGCATTTCGGTCAAATGACCGATTTAAGGTAACATCAAATACAATTATTTATACATATTAGAAAGTTGTCTTGGTCAAATGACCGATTTAATTGTAACATCAAATACAGTTATCAATACATATTAGTAAGTTGTCTTATTCAAATGACCGATTAAAGATAACATCAATTACAATTATCAATACATATTAGAAAGTTGTCTTGGTCAAATGACCGATTTAAGATAACATTAATTACAATTATCAAAAAAATGGTAAAATTTACAGTAAAATGTCGAAAAGTTATCAATATACATACAACAGGTTTGCCGTTGTATTATTTATAACTATCCTGTAAATATGGTTAATTGAAGGTAACATCTGAATGATTCATCCCAAAAGTGGTAAAATTTACTAAAAAAGTAATATAATTCTATAATGAAGGTTTGGTTGTTCAAATTGACTTCAAATGCATTTGTGAATACCTGTAAGAAAGTATTTCGGTCAAATGACCGATTTAAGGTATCATCAGATACAATTATTAATACATATTAGAAAGTTGTCTTGGTCAAATGACCGATTTAAGGTAACATCAAATACAATTATCAATACATATTACAATGTTGTTTTGGTCAAATGACCGATTTAAGATAACATCAATTACAATTATAAAAAAAAATGGTCAAAATGAATTATCCCAAAGTGGTAAAATTTACTAAAAAAAGTATTATAATTCTATAATGAAGGTTTGGTTTGTTCCAATTGACTTCAAATGCATTTGTCAATACGTGTTAGAAAGTATTTCGGTCAAATGACCGATTTAAGGTAACATCAAATACAATTATTTATACATATTAGAAAGTTGTCTTGGTCAAATGACCGATTTAATTGTAACATCAAATACAGTTATCAATACATATTAGAAAGTTGTCTTGGTCAAATGACCGATTTAAGATAACATTAATTACAATTATCAAAAAAATGGTAAAATTTACAGTAAAATGTCGAAAAGTTATCAATATACATACAACAGGTTTGCTGTTGTATTATTTACAACTATCCTGTAAATATGGTTAATTGAAGGTAACATCTGAATGAATTATCCCAAAGTGGTAAAATTTACTAAAAAAAGTATCAAATTCTATAATGAAGGTTTGGTTTGTTCAAATTGACTTCAAAAGCATTTGTCAATACGTGTTAGAAAGTATTTCGGTCAAATGACCGATTTAAGTTAACATCAAATACAATTATCAATACATATTAGAAAGTTGTCTTGGTCAAATCACCGATTTAATTGTAACATCAAATACAGTTATCAATACATATTAGTAAGTTGTCTTGGTCAAATGACCGATTAAAGATAACATCAATTACAATTATCAATACATATTAGAAAGTTGTCTTGGTCAAATGACCGATTTAAGATAACATTAATTACAATTATCAAAAAAATGGTCAAATTTACAGTAAAATGTCGAAAAGTTATCAATATACATACAACAGGTTTGCCGTTGTATTATTTATAACTATCCTGTAAATATGGTTAATTGAAGGTAACATCTGAATGATTCATCCCAAAAGTGGTAAAATTTACTAAAAAAGTAATATAATTCTATAATGAAGGTTTGGTTGTTCAAATTGACTTCAAATGCATTTGTGAATACCTGTAAGAAAGTATTTCGGTCAAATGACCGATTTATGGTATCATCAGATACAATTATTAATACATATTAGAAAGTTGTCTTGGTCAAATGACCGATTTAAGGTAACATCAAATACAATTATCAATACATACTACAATGTTGTTTTGGTCAAATGACCGATTTAAGATAACATCAATTACAATTATCAAAAAAAATGGTCAAAATGAATTATCCCAAAGTGGTAAAATTTACTAATAAATTATAATTCTATAATGAAGGTTTGGTTTGTTCCAATTGACTTCAAATGCATTTGTCAATACGTGTTAGAAAGTATTTCGGTCAAATGACCGATTTAAGGTAACATCAAATACAATTATTTATACATATTAGAAAGTTGTCTTGGTCAAATGACCGATTTAATTGTAACATCAAATACAGTTATCAATACATATTAGTAAGTTGTCTTGGTCAAATGACCGATTAAAGATAACATCAATCACAATTATCAATACATATTAGAAAGTTGTCTTGGTCAAATGACCGATTTAAGATAACATTAATTACAATTATCAAAAAAAATGGTCAAATTTACAGTAAAATGTCGAAAAGTTATCAATATACATACAACAGGTTTGCTGTTGTATTATTTACAACTATCCTGTAAATATGGTTAATTGAAGGTAACATCTGAATGAATTATCCCAAAGTGGTAAAATTTACTAAAAAAAGTATAAAATTCTATAATGAAGGTTTGGTTCAAATTGACTTCAAAAGCATTTGTCAATACGTGTTAGAAAGTATTTCGGTCAAATGACCGATTTAAGTTAACATCAAATACAATTATCGATACATATTAGAAAGTTGTCTTGGTCAAATGACCGATTTAATTGTAACATCAAATACAGTTATCAATACATATTAGTAAGTTGTCTTGGTCAAATGACCGATTAAAGATAACATCAATTACAATTATCAATACATATTAGAAAGTTGTCTTGGTCAAATGACCGATTTAAGATAACATTAATTACAATTATAAAAAAAATGGTCAAATTTACAGTAAAATGTCGAAAAGTTATCAATATACATACAAAAGGTGTGCTCTTGTATTATTTACAACTATCCTATAAATATTGTCAATTGAAGGTAACATCTTAATGAATTATCTAAAAAGTGGTAAGATTTACTAAAAAAGTATTATAATTATATACTAAAGGTTTGGTTGGTCAAAAAGGACTTCAAATACATTTGTCAATACATATAAGAAAGTATCTCGGTCAAATGACCGACTTAAGGTAACATCAAATCCAATTATCAATACATATTAGAAAGTTGTCTTGGTCAAATGACCGATTTAAGGTTACATCAAATCCAATTATCAATACATATTAGAATGTTGTCTTGGTCAAATGACCGATTTAAGGTAACATCAATTACAATTTAAAAAAAATCAAATTTACAGTAAAATGTCGAAAAGTTATCAATATACCATCGACAGGTTTGCTGTTCTATTATTTACAATTATCCTATAAATATGGTCAATTCAAGGTAACATCTGAATGAATTGTCCAAAAAGTGGTAAAATTTACTTAAACAGTATTATAATTATATAATGAAGGTTTGGTTTGTTCAAACTGACTTCAAATGCATTTGTCAATACGTGTACGAAAGTATTTCGGTCAAATGACCGATTTAAGTTAACATCAAATACAATTATTAATACATATTAGAAAGTTGTCTTGATCAAATGACCGATTTAATTGTAACATCAAATACAGTTATCAATACATATTAGTAAGTTGTCTTGGTCAAATGACCGATTAAAGATAACATCAATTACAATTGTCAATACATATTAGAAAGTTGTCTTGGTCAAATGAGCGATTTAAGATAACATTAATTACAATTATCAAAAAAATGGTAAAATTTACAGTAAAATGTCGAAAAGTTATCAATATACATACAACAGGTTTGCTGTTGTATTATTTACAACTATCCTGTAAATATGGTTAATTGAAGGTAACATCTGAATGAATTATCCCAAAGTGGTAAAATTTACTAAAAAAAGTATAAAATTCCATAATGAAGGTTTGGTTTGTTCAAATTGACTTCAAAAGCATTTGTCAATACGTGTTAGAAAGTATTTCGGTCAAATGACCGATTTAAGTTAACATCAAATACAATTATAAATACATATTAGAAAGTTGTCTTGGTCAAATGACCGATTTAATTGTAACATCAAATACAGTTATCAATACATATTAGTAAGTTGTCTTGGTCAAATGACCGATTAAAGATAATATCAATTACAATTATCAATACATATTAGAAAGTTGTCTTGGTCAAATGACCGATTTAAGATAACATTAATTACAATTATCAAAAAAATGGTGAAATTTACAGTAAAATGTCGAAAAGTTATCAATATACATACAAAAGCTCTAAGGATCTTTTGACCGAAAACAAAAACATACACAGCAACCAAAAGCAACATCAATAATAAGCAGCTCAAGAATTATCTGCAATCAGAACAGCGACATTCTAAACCGTTCAAGGACTTAACAACACTTTTAAAATTTGACTCCTTCAAATACAAGCTTTAGATATTTCCTTACTATGGTTGAAGCATCATATGTACCTTACCAAACATAAACGTGTAGGAGTTTGAAGTTTTTGGTACGTTTGTGTAGGTTGTTCCCTTAGTCTTGAACTAGACTATTATATTCTATAAATTGTATATTTAGTTCAACCGCTCTTTTGATGCAAGTCTGTCAGGCAGAACAGGAGAGTATTGCAGTGTTGACTTTGGGTCTCTCAGATTTCTTGTATAGTTATTAGTCATCAGAACAGACTTGCTTGTCTAGGCATAATTTGCTCATTAATCTATCTTCATTTTCTAAAGTGTTTCTCTTTAACAGTAATTTCGTAATAAGGTATTAATAAGGAGTTTAAATTATTATCTTTACATGTTCCCAAGCATAAAAACATAGACGTAATTGACATAACCTTTTTTCAACTTTTGATTTTCATTACTGTACAACTTTGTACTTTTTTTTACTTTCGATCTGCTATATCTGGACGTCACTGGTGAGTCTTGTGAGGACGAGGCGCGTTTTTGACGTATTAAATTTTAAAAACCTGATGCCTTTTGTTATCTATTCATCATGTGTTTCTTTGTCTAAAATATTCTCCAATTTTTTTGTATTGTAGTCCTGTAGTGTAGTATTATGTTGTCATTTCAATGTTATATTTAACATGGCCATTAAAGTGCGAGGTTTGGTATGCCACACAACCAGGTTCAACCCATCATTTGTCCTCTTTACAAATATCCTGTACCAAGTCAGGAAGATGGCCATTGTTATATTATTGTTCGTTTCTGTGCGTGTTACATTTTGACGTTGCGTCCTTTGTTTTCTTTTCTTTTTTAGTGTAAATTCATGTTGCGTTAAGACGTGTCACGGTACTTGTCTATCCCAAATTCATGTATTTGGTTTTGATGTTGTATTTGTTATTATCGTGGGATTTTGTCTGATGTTTGGTCCGTTTCTGTGTGTGTTACATTCAGTGTTATGTAATTGTTCTCCTCTTTTATTTAATGCGTTTTGCTCGGTTTTTGTTTGTTACCCCGATTTCGGTTTTTGTCCATGGATTTATGAGTTTTGAACAGCGGAATACTAGTGTTGCCTTTGTCTAATATTGTGTGATTTTCGGCGATTTTATAAACAAGGGTTGGGAATTTCACCGTTTACAAGTCTTCAACAAGAGAGGGTGGGGTGATCACCATCCCCTCTGGATTCTTAAAATTATTAAGCCATCTTAAGGAAGCATGATCACTCCTTATTTAAAATTTTTGATGATGTCTAAAATGTTTCACAAAGGTTAATGCTGCCAAAAGTTCCCTGTAAGTAGAACAATAATTTCTCTGGGTTTCACTTAACATTTTACTGGCATAGGCAAGAACTTTTTCTTCACCATTTTGAATTTGTGAAAGAACTGCACCAACGGCATGCCCACTGGCGTCAGTATCTAAAATAATTTAAAATAGGCGCAGGTATTAATTTGCTTTTAAGACAATCAAAAGACTTGACACTGCGTGGTCCATTCAAACCGTATCCCCTTTTTAGTTAAATGGGTAAGAGTAGAGGTAACTTTTCAGGAATAAAACGTCTGTAATATCCTGCTAATCCTAATAATTTACGAACCTCATTGATATTTTTAGGGGTAGGCCAATCACTTACAGCTTCCAATTTTTGAGGAATCACAAGCAATTCCTTCATCCGTAATTAAATGTCCCAAAAATAAAATTTGATGTTGAAATAAAGAACACTTTTTTGGTTTTAATTTTGAATTTGCTTGCTTAAATCTTTAAAAAACAAATTCTACATTTTCAAGTGCTTTTTCAAAAGTAGGTCCAAAAATGATAACATCGTCTATAGCCTTGTAATACTCTCTCAAAACAGCTAGGTGCATTGCACAGGCCAAAAGGCATTACTTTAAATTAAAATAATCCACGATGACAAGAAAAGGCTGTTTTTGGTCTATCTTTTTCATCCACTAAACATTGCCAATAACCGGAAGGTCGATCGTGCTAAACCATTTATTCCCTCTCAATAAATCTAAAGAAGTATCAATAGGGGGCAAAGGGTAGGCATCATTGCGGGTCAAAAGGTTAAGGCCTCTATAGTCTATGCAGAACCTCCAAGTCTGGTCCTTTTTCTTACAGAGCAAGACTGGGGAACTCCAGGGACTATTGCTGGGCTCTATTGTGTCGGTTTTTTTTTTAACATATTTCAATTTCTTAACTAACAATGTCTTTTTGAGCCAGAGCAACTTTCCTTGGAGGAATTCTAATGGGCATGGCATCACCAGTGTCAATTGTATGTTTGACAAGTTCAGTGCGACCTAATTTCCCTTGGGGTCCCAGAAAAATATCTTAAAAATTAAAAATTAGCCTTTTTATATTATCTTTTTGTTCTTTTGAAAGCTTAGAGGACACTTTTTCAAGCATACATTGTAAATGTTCAGGTAACTCCTCAGTTTCTGATTTGTCACATCCTAAAGACTCAGAAATTTTACTAACAAACTGAATATTTCCTACAAATTTTAGTTTTTTCAGTGTAAGATCCCTATCTGTACAATTAAGGGCAGAAATGACAACTTTATTATCTTTGGCATTTACTAATGCATTGGATATTAAAATTCCTTGCTTTGCTAGATGTGCATTAGGTTTTATTAACATGTTATTTTACAATCTATATTTGGCACCTACCACTTGAGGGGTCACCCACTTTTTACTGCTCTTTGGTGTATCTTCCTTTTCTGTCTGAGGGGCATAAAAAAACATCACCCTCAATCTAATAAAAAAGCAAAAGTTCCTTTGAGACACGATGCAAGAAAACCCTAGATAACAGATTCAACATCAAAAGACTTAAAAAGAACACTGCCGTGTCAGATTGTATACCGCTGTTCAAAACTCATAAATCCATGGACCAAAAACAAAGTCGGGGTAACAAACTAAAACCGAGGGAAACATCTGACGAATTCTTTAGGGGTCTGTTTTTTTTGGGCCGTTGGATTGAAACTGGAGATCTCCATTTGTATTTTTTTGCAAGGTGCGTCTCTTCTGGAGCTCTGATATCTCTCCGTTGTCAAAAGGTAGTTTAGTTGGAAGAGACAGAAGACGAGGTGGTTGTTTTAAAATGTGAAAAATGTGGATATGAAGAAAAGGATATGGAGAAATTTATATATCATGAGTGCATAGAAGAAAGTTAATATTACAAATTTACTTTTGCATTGTATTAGGCAGCAACCATTTGATTTTCGGGGGGGGGGGGCTATGGACTTTTTTTGTAGAAAAAAATAATTTGTTTTTGACCCTGAGAAAAAAAATGTTTGTTTCACCCTCAGCTGCCACTAACGTAACGGTACCCAAATTGCACCGAGTACCCAAATTGCACCTATTAAGCCAAAATAGTAAAAATAATCTTACAAGATTTCCTAGAGACCGTAAACAATTTGTATTTTTATGATTTGATACTATGCACATCTTTCAACATAGGTAAAACTATTTAGATATGCACAAAACGTTCACAGTATTTATCAACAGGAGAAGTGTTTACTGAAAAAGCAAAATGTACTGAAACGTCGCATGGCGACGTCATCAAAACGTCATCTTTTTAAAATGATCAAATACAATATGTTACAAGTATCCATTTAAAAAAATTAAAGAGGGAAGCATGGACTAATATCCAATTGTTCAAAATATTTAAAGAAATTAAACAAAAGCTCTGTTATTAGAATTTTGACAGTGCGAATTTAAGCATGGATGCAATTTGGGTACTCCTCATTTCAGAATCATTGATGGTTTGGAGGTCAGTTTAGACCAATTTTTCTATGATTCCATATGGATTAAAAATCAAATTGGTGTACCTATATAATAAAGAAGGATACGGCTACAAAATAAACACAGAATGGAAATTTTTGTCTTTATCATAAAAAAAACGTAGGTGAAAAAACTGTCATAATAGGTGCAACTTGGGTACCGTCACGTTATATGTAATGCTAAAATTGAAAGAAAAAAATCCATAGCCCCCTAGAAAATCAAATGGTTGCTGCCTTATAACTTGATTGATATTGATAAGGATGGTAATAGGTAGAGAGTTATTTTTACACTTTTTTATTCCATGTCGTGCAGGGGCGAATCTAGTCCAAATAATTATGACGTTTTGAAAAGCTATTATACTTTTTTTCGTTGACGCCTTACCAAATACAAAAGGGGGGCGGGGGGTCCAAACATATGTTCCCCATACAAAAGCATTAAAGTAGTCAAAACAAAAGGGTGCGGGTGACACGATTTTTATATCAACAACAATTCCAAATAACAGAACGTAAACACTGGTAAATAAATGAGCGAATAATAAAAACAAGACTAAGAAGTATATACCTGCATTAAAACACAAGATAATGTGAAAAAGACGTGCACGAAAAAAGTACTTGTGCCAACCCTCATGTACCTGTTTACAGGAATGATTGAATACAAAATTTGCAATACATTGTATATTGAATTCACATAGATGATAACTTCTTTCTGGTAGAGATAAATAAGGCCACACTTAAAAATATTTTGGTTTGCCCAAACCCTACCCAAAGGTTGAGACAGTGGGTAGGTAGGTAGGCATTTTTTATTTTTTTTTCAAAAAAAGAAATTGAGGTATCAGATGTTTATTAGTCTTCATGCCTATTTGATTAAAAAAAAACTTCTTCAAATCAGGACATAAAAAGAATTTGAGTAGGCAGCTTTTTTCTGGGTAGGTAGCGTTTGGGCAAACAAATCTATTATTTATTATGGCCTAATACATGTAGTTTAAAGTAAGGATGCAGGATTTTGTCCTTACTTGGATGGTCTTGAGGTTTAAGTTTAGCAATAACTATATATTGAAATGTGCATTTTTTTCTCATTGTTTCATAGACAAACTTATTGCAGTTTGAATTTTGTATATATATATTTCTTGTAGGTGTAGATACCAGTTGGAGTAATGTAGAAGGTCTATTTCATAGTCTGATGAAAAATGGCACAATAAATGATTTTATCAAATCTTTACCAACTCATGAAAAGGATCCAACGTACAAATATGGAGAATTTGTAAATGTCGAAATGTACAGACAAGTGCTGCATGTTGTTGACAAAGTTGACAGGGATTCCAAACTTTCTTTAAAAATCATGCGCCACTTTGGTGGTCTTATGTCTGGCAAACATCAATTACAAAGAACCGTTGAGTTTATTGGTGAACAATTGATTACAGGTACATGTATAATTAAATTTTGTTTTATTAGGGTAGATCAAACATTTGCATCAAATATTAGTTGCAAGATATAGCAAGAACTAAGTTTAGATGTATGTTGAAAATGAGAATTATTACATATACATGTATGAGTAAACAACACGGCTATACATATATTATCGACTGGTCATGCTGGTAGGTGAACTACATGTACTTTAAAGTATCGGTCATTTATTTTTTGTCTTATGAACCTGTACATGTATCTCCAGTTCTGAATGTTTTCTATTATAGAAATGAATGTTGTTTTGTGAAAATTTATACGAAATAAATGCAAGTTATGATCACATTTATCATAAAGCTTTTGTTTAAAATTTTGTCAAAATAGCTGATCAATTTCACTTAATCTGTAATGTCACAAGGTTGCAAATCAGTAGGCTTAAATTTAGTTTGAACTTTTTTCGTGGTAATTACATCATAGAAAACTTGTTTTGCTACTGCTCCTACTTATATGTAAACCTCAGATCTGTGTACGGCCTCAAATCTGTGTCCGTTTCTCAAATCTATGCCCCATCGTGACTTCAATCGCTAATCTGTCCGCAAAAATTATTAGGCCTCAAATCTGTGTCTGATTTACAATCGTGACGTCATTCGCAAACATGTGTCCCTTAAAAAAGATAAGGCCTCAAATCTGTGTAATGTTTTAAATCTTTTCCATTTTTTTCGCCATGCGCCAATTTATGCCCGTCTAATAAGTTCGGCCTTATACATGTTATAGGTTTTTAATTTTATTTCCCATAATTCAATATTAAGTTGGTATGTGTTCTCCACATAGATCTGCCGGGTCTTGGCAGATTTTTTGGTAAATTTTGAGTTGCTTCAATATTTTTAATGTTTACAGATGTTCAACATAAATTATCTAATCAAGAAATAAAATAAAATTACTACCAATCAAGTTATCCTCTTCAACAGGCTTCTGCACCTTCACATTCAATTCTGTTTCTATAGCTGAAAGATAATTGATGCATGCACACAAATAATGCCCATGACAACCTGTCTTTATTGTTTCAATCAAATCTCTGACATTAACAATTAACAAGTGGTTGCATTTTCATCTGACAACACTTTGGAGGTTACTTAAATGAGAGAATGGAAATGTTTTCCATTCATAAACGGTTAACAGCGTTGTTGTTAATAAATATAGAGTAACATCACAATATTAAATATAAAGTTTCAACGTCTATTGTTTGGCAATGTCTCTGAACAGTTCATTTCTCCATTTGTTTTCAGCTATTTGTCTCCTAATTTCTCTGTTTTTTGCTTCTAGTTTCCGTCTTCTTTCTCTATCTTTTAGTCTGCTTCCTGACTCCTTGATTATGATATTCTCCAACTTGTGTTTCGCCGACTCACGCAACCGTCCATTGAGTTACACAACCACCGTAGAAGGGATTCTACTTCTGGGTGGGTCTCTGGAATCAGTTGCAACACCAACGGAGGCAGATCTGTAATTGATGTCTGAGTTTCACTGCTTGTTGTCTTACAACCAGATTAGTTGTTTTGCTCTGTTGTCAGGTTTTCATTACTTGAAATTGTTGAGGTACAACCAGAATGGTTGTTTGCAGGATGCCCAGAATAGGCATTTTATGTTTCCGGCTGGCTTCTGTTTTTATATTCTGCAAGAGAAATTCTTGATGTTAAGGAAAATGGGGTTCGATCAGGAAATATAGGAAGGTCTGGTAGTGGAAGTAATGGCGGTCTTGGTGTTTCTGGAAATTTTGGTGGAAGATTTTCGACGAAAGATGGTGAAGTGGTGATATATAGTGTAGTGATGATAGATGGTGTGCTGGTGATAGATGGTGTATCTGTGTTACCCATAGTGGTAAAAGTATTGGTGAATGATTGGTAGAGGTTGTTGTTGTTGCTAATTTGGTCCAGCCACGAAAAATAAAAACACCAGGATCAACAATTCCTTTATTTTCTCTGACCTCTTTCTTACAGCTGGTTAATTGAGTTTCCAGTTTAAGAACATTTTCAATGTCATGAACTTTTTTAAGATGCTGCTTCATATCAGCTTTCCTTCTACATACTGACTTGCACATTCTCTCAGGGCAACTGTAATTGATAGTTACATCTAAATGAATTATCAAAAAAGCGGTAAAATTTACTGAAAAATGTGACAAATTCTTAATATTTGTATGGTTGGTTCAAGTTTACTTCTTAGACAATTGTCAATACATATCAGAAAATTATCTTGATCAAATAACCGATTTAAGGTAAATTAAATACAGTTATCAAAAAAATGTCAAATTTACGATAAAATGTGCCAAAAAAAAAACAATATAATAAAGTTAGGTCAGGTGTACATTCTATGCAAATATCTATAAAATATGGTCGATTTAAGGTAACATTTAAGTGAATTATCAAAAAAGCGGTAAAATTTACTAAAAAATGTGGCAAATTCTTTATACTTGTGTGATTGGTTCAAGTTTACTTCTTGGACAATTGTCAATATACCAATACACCGAAGATAGGGTAGGTATACATTTTATGCAAATATTTATAAAATATGGTCGATTTAAGGTAACATCTAAATGAATTATCAAAAAAGCGGTAAAATTTACTGAAAAATGTGGCAAATTCTTAATATTTGTGTGGTTGGTTCAAGTCTACTTCTTAGACAATTGTCAATACATATCAGAAAATTATCTTGATCAAATGACCGATTTAAGTTGCATCAAATACAATTATCAAAAAAATGTCAAATTTACGGTAAAATGTGCCAAAAAACACAATATATCAAAGTTAGGTTAGGTGTACATTCTATGCAAAAATCTATAAAATATGGTCGATTTAAGGTAACATCTAAGTGAATTATCAAAAAAGCGGTATAATTTATTGAAAAATGTGGCAAATTCTTGGTATTTGTGTGGTTGGTTCAAGTTTACTTCTTAGACAATTGTCAATACATATCAGAAAATTATTGTGATCACATGACCGACTGTCAATAACAACAGGTAGACCATGCTATAAGATAAACAGTGTCCCTATCATACTTGACTTGTTGTTTTCTGCCAATAACAACAGGTAGAATATGATATAGGGACATACAATGTCACTTTCATATTCTACTTGTTGTTTTCTGACATTTACAACAGGTAGAATATGATATAAAAGATACATTGTCCCTATCATATTATAATTGTTGTTTTCTGCCAATTACAACAGGTAAAATATGATCTAAGACAAACAATGTCCCTATGATTTTTTACTTGTTGTTTTCTGCCAATAACAACAGGTAGAATATGGTATAAGACATACAATGTCCGTATTATATTCTACTTATTGTTTTCTACCGATAACAACAGGTAGAATATGATATAAGACAAACAATGTCCCCATCATACTTTTACTTGTTGTTTTCTGTCAATAACAACAGATGGACAATGTTATAAGACGTACAATGTACCTATCATACTTTGCTTGTTGTGTTCTGATAATTACAACAGGTAGAATATGATATAAGACATACAATGTCCCTATCATTTTACACTTGTTGTTTTCTGCCAATAACAACAGGTAGAATATGGTTTAAGACATAAAATGTCCCTATCATATTCGACTTGTTGTTTTCTGCCAATAACAGCAGGTAGACTATTATATAAGACATACAGTGTCCATATCATAATTAACTTCTTGTTTTCTGCCAATTACAACAGGTAGAATATGATATCAGACATTCAGTGTCCATATCATACTTTACTTGTTGTTTTCTGCCAATTACAACAGGTAGAATATGATATAAGACATACAATGTCCCTTTTATATTCTACTTGTTGTTTTCTGCCAATTACAACAGATAGAATATGATATAAAATATAAAGTGTCCCTATCATATTATACTTGTTGTTTTCTGCCAATTACAACAAGTTAAATATGATATAACACATATAGTGTACCTTTCATACTTTGCTTGATGTTTTCTGCCAATTACAACAGGTAGAATATGACATAAGACATACAATGTTCCTATCATATTCTACTTGTTATTTTCTGCCAATTACAGCAGGTAGAATATGATATAAAAAATACAGTGTCCCTATCATATTATACTTGTTGTTTTCTGTTAATTACAACAGGTAGAATATGATATAAGACATACAATGTCCTTATCATTTTATACTTGTTGTATTCTGCCAATAACAACAGGTAGGATATGATATAAGACATACAATGTCCCTATCCTATTCTACTTGTTGTTTTCTGCCGATTACAACAGGTAGAATATGATATAAGACAAACAATGTCCCCATCATACATTTCATCATACATTTACTTGTTGTTTGCTGTCAATAACAACAGGTAGACAATGATATAAGACATACAGTGTCCCCATCATACTTAACTTGTTATTTTCTGCCAATTAAAAATTGCAAAATATGATTTAAGACATAAAATGTTCCTATCATATTCTACTTGTTGTTTTCTGCCAATTACAGCAGGTAGAATATGATTTAAAACATACAGTGTCCCTATCATATTCTACTTGTTGTTTTCTGCCAATTACAACAGGTAGAATATGATATAAGACATACGATGTCCCTATCATTTTATACTTGTTGTTTTCTGCCAATAACAGCAGGAAGAATATGATATAAGACTTACAATGTTCCTATCATATTCTACTTGTTGTTTTTTGCCAATTACAACAGGTAGAATATGATATAAGACATACAATGTCCCTTTCATATTCTACTTGTTGTTTTCTGCCAATTACAACAGGTAGAATATGATATAAGACATACAATGTCCCTATCATACTTTTACTTGTGTCATACTTTACTTGTTGTTTTCTGCCAATTACAACAGGTAGAATATGATATAGGGACATACAATGCCACTTTCATATTCTACTTGTTGTTTTCTGACATTTACAACAGGTAGAATATGATATAAAAGATACATTGTCCCTATCATATTATAATTGTTGTTTTCTGCCAATTACAACAGGTAGAATATGATATTAGACAAACAATGTCCCTATGATTTTATACTTGTTGTTTTCTGCCAATAACAACAGGTAGAATATGGTATAAGACATACAATGTCCGTATTATATTCTACTTATTGTTTTCTACCGATAACAACAGGTAGAATATGATATAAGACAAACAATGTCCCCATCATACTTTTACTTGTTGTTTTCTGTCAATAACAACAGATGGACAATGTTATAAGACGTACAATGTACCTATCATACTTTGCTTGTTGTTTTCTGATAATTACAACAGGTAGAATATGATATAAGACATACAATGTCCCTATCATTTTACACTTGTTGTTTTCTGCCAATAACAACAGGTAGAATATGGTTTAAGACATACAATGTCCCTATCATATTCGACTTGTTGTTTTCTGCCAATAACAACAGGTAGAATATAATATAAGACAAACAATGTCCCCATCATACTTTTACTTGTTGTTTTTGTCAATAACAACAGATGGACAATAATATAAGACATACAATGTACCTATCATACTTTGCTTGTGGTTTTCTGCCAATTACAACAGAAAGAATATGATATAAAACGTACAGTGTCCCTATCATATTATACTTGTTGTTTTCTACCAATTACAACAGGTAGAATATGATATGAGACATACAATGTCCCTATCATATTCTACTTGCTGTTTTCTGCCAATTACAACAGGTAGAATATGATATAAGACATTCAATATCCCTATCATACTTTTACTTGTTATTTTCTGCCAATTACAACAGGTAGAATATGATATGAGACATACAATGTCCCTATCATATTCTACTTGTTGTTTTCTGTCAATTACAACAGGTAGAATATGATATAAGACATACAGTGTCCCTTTCATATTCTACTTGTTGTTTTCTGCAAATTACAACAGGTAGAATATGATATAAAACATACAGTGTCCCTATCATATTATGCTTGTTGTTTTCTGCCAATTACAACAGGTAGAACAGGTAGAATATGATATAAGACATACAATGTCCCTATCATATTCTACTTGTTGTTTTCTGCTGATTACAACAGGTAGAATATGATATATGAAATACAATGTCCCCATCATACATTTACTTGTTGTTTTCTGTCAATAACAACAGGTAGACAATGAAATAAGACATACAGTGTCCCCATCATACTTAACTTGTTGTTTTCTGCCAATTAAAAATTGCAAATTATGATTTAAGACATAAAATGTTCCTTTCATATTGTACTTGTTGTTTACTGCCAATTACAACAGGTAGAATATGATATAAGACATACAATGTCCCTTTCATATTCTACTTGTTGTTTTCTGCCAATTACAACAGAAAGAATATGATATAAAACGTACAGTGTCCCTATCATATTATACTTGTTGTTTTCTGCCAATTACAACAGGTAGAATATGATATGAGACATACAATGTCCCTATCATATTCTACTTGCTGTTTTCTGCCAATTACAACAGGTAGAATATGATATAAGACATTCAATATCCCTATCATACTTTTACTTGTTATTTTCTGCCAATTACAACAGGTAGACTATGAAATAAGACATACAATGTCCATATCATATTCTACTTGTTGTTTTCTGCCAATTACAACAAGTTAAATATTATATTACACATAAAGTGTACCTTTTATACTTTGCTTGATGTTTTCTGCAATTACAACAGGTAGAATATGATAAAAAAAAATACAGTGTCCCTATCATACTCTACTTGTTGTTTTCTGCCAATTAAAACAGGTAGAATATGATATAAGACATACAATGTTCCTATCATATTCTACTTATTGTTTTCTGCCAATTACAGCAGGTAGAATATGATATATGAAATACAATGTCCTTATCATTTTATATTTGTTGCTTTTCGGCCAATGACAACAGGAAGAATATGATATAAGACATACAATGTTCCTATCATAGTCTACTTGTTGTTTTCTGCCAATTACAGCAGGTAGAATATGATATAAGACAAACAATGTCCCTATCATACTTTTACTTGTTGTTTTATGTCAATAACAACAGTAAGACAATGATATAACACATATAGTGTATCTATCATACTTTGCTTGTTGTTTTCTGCCAATTACAACAGTTAGACAATGATATAAGACATACAGTGTCCCTATCATACTTTGCTTGTGGTTTTCTGATAATTACAACAGGTAGAATATGATATAAGACATGCAATGTTCCTTTCATATTCTACTTGTTGTTTTCTGCCAATTACAACAGGTAGAATACGATATAAGACATACAATGTCCCTATCATATTCTACTTGCTGTTTTCTGCCAATTACAAGAGGTAGAATATGATATAAGACATTCAATGTCCCTATTATACTTTTACATGTTATTTTCTGTCAATTACAACAGGTAGACTATGATATAAGACATACAGTGTCCATATCATACTTAACTTGTTGTTTTCTGCCAATTACAACACGTAGAATATGATATCAGACATGCAGTGTCCATATCATACTTTACTTGTTGTTTTCTGCCAATTACAACAGGTAGAATATGATATAAGAAATACAATGTCTCTGTCATAATTTTACTTGTTGTTTTCTGTCAATAACAACAGGTAGACAATGATATAAGACATACAATGTCCCTCTCATACTTTAATTTTTGTTTTCTGCCAATTACAACAAGTAAAATATGATATAACACATATAGTGTACCATTCATACTTTGCTTGTGTTTTTCTGTTAATTACAACAGGTAGAATATGATATAAGACATACAGTGTCCCTTTCATATTGTAGTTGTTGTTTTCTGCAAATTACAACAGGTAGAATATGATATAAAACATACAGTTTCCCTATCATATTATACTTGTTGTTTTCTGTCAATTACAACAGGTAGAATATGATATAAGACATACAATGTCCTTATCATTTTATACTTGTTGTTTTCTGCCAATAACAACAGGTAGAATATGATATAAGACATACAATGTCCCTATCATATTCTACTTGTTGTTTTCTGCCGATTACAACAGGTAGAATATGATATAAGACAAACAATGTCCCCATCATACATTTACTTGTTGTTTTCTGTCAATAACAACAGGTAGACAATGATATAAGACATACAGTGTCGCCATCATACTTAACTTGTTGTTTTCTGCCAATTAAAAATTGCAAAATATGATTTAAGACATAAAATGTCCCTTTCATATTCTACTTGTTGTTTATCTCAGATGGTGCCATTAAAACAAAATACATATATGGTTTGGCGATATCTGGCCACAGCTTTTATTCATAATATGATAGATTCATACAATATATAATATATATATATAGATAGATAGACCATAGACCATGTATATGTAGATAGATCTATGGTCGGTTACCCGAAGATAATATGGCAACCAGGTAGATAGATAGATGTGAAGATAGATATATATGAAAATGTAAAGATGCACCGTGGGATACACTGGTGCTTTAAATTTAGAAAACACCGTGGGATACACAAGTGTAGTCTGTATTATCCAAAAACCTAAAATTTCATAGTTAACATTAAGATTCTATGCAGCGAATTCTGCCATTTACGGGAATATATTTATGATGCTCAAAGTTCAAATAAAAGTCACTTTTCTCAACAGCAAACGAGTTAACATCATCAGTCAAATCTGTATCATCACTATCACCGACACAAACCTGAAAAATAAATACAAAAGAGCAGTATCTTGTTCAATAAAAAGGAATGGGAGGGCGGGTTTTCAAGTTTACCGCTTACAAAATTTAAACAGCTTGCTTGCTGCGAGGAAATTCTAAAAAGGACTAAATGACGTCACAGAATATATCGTCACACATGTTGGGTAAATCTAAAACATGAGACACAATCCGTGAGTGGCCCCGGCGATAACTGAATTTAAGTCTATTAACTTAAATTCCATTATCTCAGATGGTGCCATTAAAACAAAATACATATATGGTTTGGCGATATCTGGCCACAGCTTTTATTCATAATATGATAGATTCATACAATATATAATATATATATATAGATAGATAGACCATAGACCATGTATATGTAGATAGATCTATGGTCGGTTACCCGAAGATAATATGGCAACCAGGTAGATAGATAGATGTGAAGATAGATATATATGAAAATGTAAAGATGCACCGTGGGATACACTGGTGCTTTAAATTTAGAAAACACCGTGGGATACACAAGTGTAGTCTGTATTATCCAAAAACCTAAAATTTCATAGTTAACATTAAGATTCTATGCAGCGAATTCTGCCTCATTGACGGAGGAAAACAGAGACTCTGTCAACTGCCATAAAAAGGGCGGTTCGCTGCAAAGCTGTGAACCAGATATGAGATAACTACAGATAGGTAGATAAATAGATATTTTTATTTAACGTACAACTTGGTAAATATATAAATATATATATATATATATATATTAAATAATCTAGATAGATAGATAGATATTATTTAACGTACAACTTGGTAAATATATAAATATATATATATATATTAAATAATCTAGATAGATAGATAGATATTATTTAACGTACAACTTGGTAAATATATAAATATATATATATATTAAATAATCTAGATAGATAGATAGATAGATATTATTTAACGTACAACTTGGTACATGTATATATTAAATAATCTAGGTAGATAGATAGCTATTTTATTTAACGCACAACTTGGTCCATATATATGATAAATGTCTAGATAGATAAATAGATATTTTTATTAAAAGTACAACTGGTACATAATATATGTTAAATAATCTTGATGAAGATTTGTGAACAACAAATTTTACCTACACAGATAAAAATACTTACCAAAACTACAGCAAACCACAAGATAGTTGATTGTATTTGTATATCATAAAATATAGTATTATAGTATATCAACAAATAATATAAAGAAATATATACCCATAGGCAGTAGACGATCTGTCAATACTCAATTTCAATCGTATAAGATATGGGGGAAAAGTAATATATAAAAAAAATTAAACTAAAAACAAATTAAACTCCTCGTGCATCTAATTTATGTAGAAATATACAATGACGCATGGTAAACATGTTTATAATCTGCAAATCTTAGGACAATGTTGCATCTAATTACTCACACTTGTAAAAATTAAATAATTATAAAAATGGAAACGAATAATCCATTCATGGGACCAATTTCTCATTCAGTCTTTGCATGTGCTCTCCACGTGGCGATGCAATATGGTTAAAAAATGGATCGATAAAACGAATTCTTTCTAAGATTAGTACTTCTAATAAACATTAGGAGCATGAGTCAGGTTATAACCATACAAATTCTTACAGTAGTTTACTTTATCATTTCAATTTTCAAGTTTACCGCTTACAAAATTTAAACAGCTTGCTTGCTGCGAGGAAATTCTAAAAAGGACTAAATGACGTCACAGAATATATCGTCACACATGTTGGGTAAATCTAAAACATGAGACACAATCCGTGAGTGGCCCCGGCGATAACTGAAGTTAAGTCTATTAACTTAAATTCCATTACTGCCAATTACAACAGGTAGAATATGATATAAGACATACAATGTCCCTTTCATATTCTACTTGTTGTTTTCTGCCAATTACAACAGAAAGAATATGATATAAAACGTACAGTGTCCCTATCATATTATACTTGTTGTTTTCTGCCAATTACAACAGGTAGAATATGATATGAGACATACAATGTCCCTATCATATTCTACTTGCTGTTTTCTGCCAATACAACAGGTAGAATATGATATAAGACATTCAATATCCCTATCATACTTTTACTTGTTATTTTCTGCCAATTACAACAGGTAGACTATGAAATAAGACATACAATGTCCATATCATATTCTACTTGTTGTTTTCTGCCAATTACAACAAGTGAAATATTATATTACACATAAAGTGTACCTTTCATACTTTGCTTGATGTTTTCTGCCAATTACAACAGGTAGAATATGATATAAGACATACAATGTTCCTATCATATTCTACTTGTTGTTTTCTGCCAATTACAGCAGGTAGAATATGATATAAAAAATACAGTGTCCCTATCATACTCTACTGTTGCTTTCCGCCAATTAAAACAGGTAGAATATGATATAAGACATACAATGTTCCTATCATATTCTACTTATTGTTTTCTGCCAATTACAGCAGGTAGAATATGACATAAAACATACAGTGTCTCTATCATATTCTACTTGTTGTTTTCTGCCAATTACAACAGGTAGAATATGATATTAGACATACAATGTCCCTATCATTTTATACTTGTTGTTTTCTGCCAATTACAACAGGTAGAATATGATATGAGACATACAATGTCCCTATGATATTCTACTTGTTGTTTTCTGCCAATTACAACAGGTAGAATATGATATAAGACATTCAATATCCCTATCATAATTTTACTTGTTATTTTCTGTCAATTACAGCAGGTAGAATATGATATAAGACATACAGTGTCCCTTTCATATTCTACTTGTTGTTTTCTGCAAATTACAACAGGTAGAATATGATATAAAACATACAGTGTCCCTATCATATTATGCTTGTTGTTTTCTGCCAATTACAACAGGCAGAATATGATATAAGACATACAATGTCCCTATCATATTCTACTTGTTATTTTTTGCAAATTACAGCAGGTAGAATATGATATAAAAAATACAGTGTCCCTATCATACTCTACTTTTTGTTTTCTGCCTATTAAAAATTGCAAAATATGATATAAGACATACAATGTCCCTATCATATTCTACTTGTTGTTTTCTGCCAATTACAACAGATAGAATATGATATAAAACATACAGTGTCCCTATCATATTATACTTGTTGTTTTCTGCCAATTACAACACGTTAAATATGATATAACACATATAGTGTACCTTTCATACTTTGCTTGATGTTTTCTTCCAATTACAACAGGTAGAATATGATATAAGACATACAATGTTCCTATCATATTCTACTTGTTGTTTTCTGCCAATTACAGCAGGTAAAATATGATATAAAAAATACAGTGTCCCTATCATACTCTGCTTGTTGTTTTCTGCCAATTAAAACAGATAGAATATGATATAAGACATACAATGTTCCTATCATATTCTACTTGTTGTTTTCTGCCAATTACAACAGGTAGAATATGATATAAGACATACAATGTCCCTATCTTTTTATACTTGTTGTTTTCTGCCAATAACAGCAGGAAGAATATGATATAAGACATACAATGTTCCTATCATATTCTACTTGTTGTTTTCTGCCAATTTCAGCAGGTAGAATATGATATAAGACAAATAATGTCAATATCATACTTAACTTGTTGTTTTCTGCCAATTAAAAATTGTAAAATATGATATAAGACATACAATGTCCTATTCATATTCTACTTGTTGTTTTCTGCCTATTACAACAGGTAGAATATGATATAAGACATACAATGTCCCTTTCATATTCTACTTGTTGTTTTCGGCCAATTACAAGAGGTAGAATATGATATAAGACATTCAATGTCCCTATCATATTCTACTTGTCGTTTTCTGCCAATTACAACAAGTTAAATATGATATAACACATATAGTGTACCTTTCATACTTTGCTAGTTGTTTTCTGCCATTTACAACAGGTAGAATATGATATAAGACCTATAATGTCCCTATCATATTCTACTTGTTGTTTTCTGCCGATTACAACAGGTAGAATATGATATAAGACAAACAATGTCCCCATCATACTTTTACTTGTTGTTTTCTGTCAATAACAACAGGTAGACCATGCTATAAGATATGCAGTGTCCCTATCATACTTGACTTGTTGTTTTCTGCCAATTACAACAGGTAGAATATGATATAGGGACATACAATGTCCCTTTCATATTCTACTTGTTGTTTTCTGCCATTTACAACAGATAGAATATGATATAAAACATACATTGTCCCTATCATATTATAATTGTTGTTTCCTGCCAATTACAACAGGTAGAATATGATATAAGACATACAATGTCCCTATGATTTTATACTTGTTTTTTTCTGCCAATAACAACAGGTAGAATATGGTATAAGACATACAATGTCCGTATTATATTCTACCTATTGTTTTCTGTCGATAACAACAGGTAGAATATGATATAAGACAAACAATGTCCCCATCATACTTTTACTTGTTGTTTTCTGTCAATGACAACAGATGGACAATGATATAAAACATACAATGTACCTATCATATTTTGCTTGTGGTTTTCTGATAATTACAACAGGTAGAATACGATATAAGACATACAATGTCCCTATCATACTTTGACTTGTTGTTTTCTGTCAATAACAACAGGTAGACAATGATATAAGATATACAATGTCCCTATCATACTTTACTTTTTGTTTTCTGCCAATTACAACAGGTAGAATATGATATAAGACATACAGTGTCCCTTTCATATTCTACTTGCTGTTTTCTGCCAATTACAACAGGTAAAATATGATATCAGACATACAGTGTCCCTATCATACTTTACTTGTTGTTTTCTGCAAATTACGACAAGTAGAATATGATATAAGACATACAATGTCCCTATCATACTTTACTTTTTGTTTTCTGCCAATAACAACAGGTAGAATATGATATAAGACATACAGTGTCCCTTTCATATTCTACTTTTTGTTTTCTGCAAATTACAACAGGTAGAATATGATATAAAACATACAGTGTCCCTATCATATTATACTTGTTGTTTTCTGCCAATTACAACAGGTAGAATATGATATAAGACATACAATGTTCTTATCATTTTATAATTGTTGTTTTCTGCCAATAACAACAGGTAGAATACGATATAAGACATACAATGTCCCTATCATATTCTACTTGTTGTTTTCTGCCGATTACAACAGGTAGAATATGATATAAGACAAACAATATCCCCGTAATACCTTTACTTGTTGTTTTCTGTCAATAACAACAGGTAGACTATGATATAAGACATACAGTGTCCCTATCATACTTAACTTGTTGTTTTCTGCCAATTAAAAATTGCAAAATATGATTTAAGACATAAAATGTCTCTTATATATTCTACTTGTTGTTTTCTGCCAATTACAACAGGTAGAATATGATATAAGACATACAATGTCCCTTTCATATTCTACTTGTTGTTTTCTGCCAATTACTACAGATAGAATATGATATAAAACATACAGTGTCCCTATCATATTATACTTGTTGTTTTCTGCCAATTACAACAAGTTAAATATGATATAACACATATAGTGTACCTTTCATACTTTGCTTGATGTTTTCTGCCAATTACAACAGGTAGAATATGATATAAGACATACAATGTTCCTATCATATTCTACTTGTTATTTTTTGCCAATTACAGCAGGTAGAATATGATATAAAAAATACAGTGTCCCTATCATACTCTACTTGTTGTTTTCTGCCAATTAAAACAGGTAGAATATGATATAAGACATACAATGTTCCTATCATATTCTACTTGTTGTTTTCTGCCAATTACAACAGGTAGAATATGATATAAGACATACAATGTCCCTATCATTTTATTCTTGTTGTTTTCTGCCAATAACAACAGGTAGAATATGATATATGACATACAATGTCCCTTTCATTTTATACTTGTTGCTTTTCGGCCAATAACAACAGGAAGAATATGATATAAGACATACAATGTTCCTATCATAGTCTACTTGTTGTTTTCTGCCAATTACAGCAGGTAGAATATGATATAAGACAAACAATGTCCCTATCATACTTTTACTAATTGTTTTCTGTCAATAACAACAGTAAGACAATGATATAACACATATAGTGTATCTATCATACTTTGCTTGTTGTTTTCTGCCAATTACAACAGTTAGACAATGATATAAGACATACAGTGTCCCTATCATACTTTGCTTGTGGTTTTCTGATAATTACAACAGGTAGAATATGATATAAGACATACAATGTTCCTTTCATATTCTACTTGTTGTTTTCTGCCAATTACAACAGGTAGAAAACGATATAAGACATACAATGTCCCTATCATATTCTACTTGCTGTTTTCTGCCAATTACAACAGGTAGAATATGATATCAGACATGCAGTGTCCATATCATACTTTACTTGTTGTTTTCTGCCAATTACAACACGTAGAATATGATATAAGACATACAATGTCTCTATCATACTTTTACTTGCTGTTTTCTGTAAATAACAACAGGTAGATAATGATATAAGACATACAATGTCCATCTCATACATTACTTGTTGTTTTCTGCCAATTACAACAAGTAAAATATGATATAACACATATAGTGTACCTTTCATACTTTGCTTGTGTTTTTTCTGTTAATTACAACAGGTAGAATATGATATGAGACATACAATGTCCCTATCATATTCTACTTGCTGTTTTCTGCCAATACAACAGGTAGAATATGATATAAGACATTCAATATCCCTATCATACTTTTACTTGTTATTTTCTGCCAATTACAACAGGTAGACTATGAAATAAGACATACAATGTCCATATCATATTCTACTTGTTGTTTTTTGCCAATTACAACAAGTGAAATATTATATTACACATAAAGTGTACCTTTCATACTTTGCTTGATGTTTTCTGCCAATTACAGCAGGTAGAATATGATATAAAAAATACAGTGTCCCTATCATACTCTACTTGTTGCTTTCTGCCAATTAAAACAGGTAGAATATGATATAAGACATACAATGTTCCTATCATATTCTACTTATTGTTTTCTGCCAATTACAGCAGGTAGAATATGACATAAAACATACAGTGTCTCTATCATATTCTACTTGTTGTTTTCTGCCAATTACAACAGGTAGAATATGATATTAGACATACAATGTCCCTATCACTTTATACTTGTTGTTTTCTGCCAATTACAACAGGTAGAATATGATATGAGACATACAATGTCCCTATCATATTCTACTTGTTGTTTTCTGCCAATTACAACAGGTAGAATATGATATAAGACATTCAATATCCCTATCATAATTTTACTTGTTATTTTCTGTCAATTACAACAGGTAGAATATGATATAAGACATACAGTGTCCCTTTCATATTCTACTTGTTGTTTTCTGCAAATTACAACAGGTAGAATATGATATAAAACATACAGTGTCCCTATCATATTATGCTTGTTGTTTTCTGCCAATTACAACAGGCAGAATATGATATAAGACATACAATGTCCCTATCATATTCTACTTGTTATTTTTTGCAAATTACAGCAGGTAGAATATGATATAAAAAATACAGTGTCCCTATCATACTCTACTTTTTGTTTTCTGCCTATTAAAAATTGCAAAATATGATATAAGACATACAATGTCCCTATCATATTCTACTTGTTGTTTTCTGCCAATTACAACAGATAGAATATGATATAAAACATACAGTGTCCCTATCATATTATACTTGTTGTTTTCTGCCAATTACAACACGTTAAATATGATATAACACATATAGTGTACCTTTCATACTTTGCTTGATGTTTTCTGCCAATTACAACAGGTAGAATATGATATAAGACATACAATGTTCCTATCATATTCTACTTGTTGTTTTCTGCCAATTACAGCAGGTAAAATATGATATAAAAAATACAGTGTCCCTATCATACTCTGCTTGTTGTTTTCTGCCAATTAAAACAGATAGAATATGATATAAGACATACAATGTTCCTATCATATTCTACTTGTTGTTTTCTGCCAATTACAACAGGTAGAATATGATATAAGACATACAATGTCCCTATCATATTCTACTTGTTGTTTTCTGCCAATTTCAGCAGGTAGAATATGATATAAGACAAATAATGTCAATATCATACTTAACTTGTTGTTTTCTGCCAATTAAAAATTGTAAAATATGATATAAGACATACAATGTCCTATTCATATTCTACTTGTTGTTTTCTGCCTATTACAACAGGTAGAATATGATATAAGACATACAATGTCCCTTTCATATTCTACTTGTTGTTTTCTGCCAATTACAAGAGGTAGAATATGATATAAGACATTCAATGTCCCTATCATATTCTACTTGTCGTTTTCTGCCAATTACAACAAGTTAAATATGATATAACACATATAGTGTACCTTTCATACTTTGCTAGTTGTTTTCTGCCATTTACAACAGGTAGAATATGATATAAGACCTATAATGTCCCTATCATATTCTACTTGTTGTTTTCTGCCGATTACAACAGGTAGAATATGATATAAGACAAACAATGTCCCCATCATACTTTTACTTGTTGTTTTCTGTCAATAACAACAGGTAGACCATGCTATAAGATATGCAGTGTCCCTATCATACTTGACTTGTTGTTTTCTGCCAATTACAACAGGTAGAATATGATATAGGGACATACAATGTCCCTTTCATATTCTACTTGTTGTTTTCTGCCATTTACAACAGATAGAATATGATATAAAACATACATTGTCCCTATCATATTATAATTGTTGTTTCCTGCCAATTACAACAGGTAGAATATGATATAAGACATACAATGTCCCTATGATTTTATACTTGTTGTTTTCTGCCAATAACAACAGGTAGAATATGGTATAAGACATACAATGTCCGTATTATATTCTACCTATTGTTTTCTGTCGATAACAACAGGTAGAATATGATATAAGACAAACAATGTCCCCATCATACTTTTACTTGTTGTTTTCTGTCAATGACAACAGATGGACAATGATATAAGACATACAATGTACCTATCATATTTTGCTTGTGGTTTTCTGATAATTACAACAGGTAGAATACGATATAAGACATACAATGTCCCTATCATACTTTGACTTGTTGTTTTCTGTCAATAACAACAGGTAGACAATGATATAAGATATACAATGTCCCTATCATACTTTACTTTTTGTTTTCTGCCAATTACAACAGGTAGAATATGATATAAGACATACAGTGTCCCTTTCATATTCTACTTGCTGTTTTCTGCCAATTACAACAGGTAAAATATGATATCAGACATACAGTGTCCCTATCATACTTTACTTGTTGTTTTCTGCAAATTACAACAAGTAGAATATGATATAAGACATACAATGTCCCTATCATACTTTACTTTTTGTTTTCTGCCAATAACAACAGGTAGAATATGATATAAGACATACAGTGTCCCTTTCATATTCTACTTTTTGTTTTCTGCAAATTACAACAGGTAGAATATGATATAAAACATACAGTGTCCCTATCATATTATACTTGTTGTTTTCTGCCAATTACAACAGGTAGAATATGATATAAGACATACAATGTTCTTATCATTTTATAATTGTTGTTTTCTGCCAATAACAACAGGTAGAATACGATATAAGACATACAATGTCCCTATCATATTCTACTTGTTGTTTTCTGCCGATTACAACAGGTAGAATATGATATAAGACAAACAATATCCCCGTAATACCTTTACTTGTTGTTTTCTGTCAATAACAACAGGTAGACTATGATATAAGACATACAGTGTCCCTATCATACTTAACTTGTTGTTTTCTGCCAATTAAAAATTGCAAAATATGATTTAAGACATAAAATGTCTCTTATATATTCTACTTGTTGTTTTCTGCCAATTACAACAGGTAGAATATGATATAAGACATACAATGTCCCTTTCATATTCTACTTGTTGTTTTCTGCCAATTACTACAGATAGAATATGATATAAAACATACAGTGTCCCTATCATATTATACTTGTTGTTTTCTGCCAATTACAACAAGTTAAATATGATATAACACATATAGTGTACCTTTCATACTTTGCTTGATGTTTTCTGCCAATTACAACAGGTAGAATATGATATAAGACATACAATGTTCCTATCATATTCTACTTGTTATTTTTTGCCAATTACAGCAGGTAGAATATGATATAAAAAATACAGTGTCCCTATCATACTCTACTTGTTGTTTTCTGCCAATTAAAACAGGTAGAATATGATATAAGACATACAATGTTCCTATCATATTCTACTTGTTGTTTTCTGCCAATTACAACAGGTAGAATATGATATAAGACATACAATGTCCCTATCATTTTATTCTTGTTGTTTTCTGCCAATAACAACAGGTAGAATATGATATATGACATACAATGTCCCTTTCATTTTATACTTGTTGCTTTTCGGCCAATAACAACAGGAAGAATATGATATAAGACATACAATGTTCCTATCATAGTCTACTTGTTGTTTTCTGCCAATTACAGCAGGTAGAATATGATATAAGACAAACAATGTCCCTATCATACTTTTACTAATTGTTTTCTGTCAATAACAACAGTAAGACAATGATATAACACATATAGTGTATCTATCATACTTTGCTTGTTGTTTTCTGCCAATTACAACAGTTAGACAATGATATAAGACATACAGTGTCCCTATCATACTTTGCTTGTGGTTTTCTGATAATTACAACAGGTAGAATATGATATAAGACATACAATGTTCCTTTCATATTCTACTTGTTGTTTTCTGCCAATTACAACAGGTAGAAAACGATATAAGACATACAATGTCCCTATCATATTCTACTTGCTGTTTTCTGCCAATTACAACAGGTAGAATATGATATCAGACATGCAGTGTCCATATCATACTTTACTTGTTGTTTTCTGCCAATTACAACACGTAGAATATGATATAAGACATACAATGTCTCTATCATACTTTTACTTGTTGTTTTCTGTCAATAACAACAGGTAGATAATGATATAAGACATACAATGTCCCTCTCATACATTACTTGTTGTTTTCTGCCAATTACAACAAGTAAAATATGATATAACACATATAGTGTACCTTTCATACTTTGCTTGTGTTTTTTCTGTTAATTACAACAGGTAGAATATGATATAAGACATACAATGTCCTTATCATTTTATACTTGTTGTTTTCTGCCAATAACAACAGGTAGACAATGATATAAGACATACAGTGTCCCCATCATACTTAACTTGTTGTTTTCTGCCAATTAAAAATTGCAAAATATGATTTAAGACATAAAATGTCCCTTTCATATTCTACTTGTTGTTTACTGCCAATTACAACAGGTATAATATGATATAAGACATACAATGTCCCTTTCATATTCTACTTGTTGTTTTCTGCCAATTACAACAGAAAGAATATGATATAAAACGTACAGTGTCCCTATCATATTATACTTGTTGTTTTCTGCCAATTACAACAGGTAGAATATGATATGAAACATACAATGTCCCTATCATATTCTACTTGCTGTTTTCTGCCAATTACAACAGGTAGGATATGAAAAAGACATTCAATATCCCTATCATACTTTTACTTGTTATTTTCTGCCAATTACAACACGTAGACTATGAAATAAGACATACAATGTCCATATCATATTCTACTTGTTGTTTTCTGCCAATTACAACAAGTTAAATATTATATAACACATAAAGTGTACCTTTCATACTTTGCTTGATGTTTTCTGCCAATTACAACAGGTAGAATAGGATATAAGACATACAATGTTCCTATCATATTCTACTTGTTGTTTTCTGCCAATTACAGCAGGTAGAATATGATATAAAAAAAAAAGTGTCCCTATCATACTCTACTTGTTGTTTTCTGCCAATTAAAACAGGTAGAATATGATATAAGACATACAATGTTCCTATCATTTTATACTTGTTGTTTTCAGCCAATAACAACAGGAAGAATATGATATAAGACATACAATGTTCCTATCATATTCTACTTGTTGTTTTCTGCCAATTACAGCAGGTAGAATATGGTATAACACATACAATGTCCCTATCATACTTTTACTTGTTGTTTTCTGTCAATAACAACAGTAACACAATGATATAACACATAAAGTGAACCTATCATACTGTGCTTGTTGTTTTCTGCTAATTACAACAGGTAGACAATGATATAAGACATACAGTGTCCCTATCATACTTAACTTGTTGTTTTCTGCCAATTAAAAATTGTTAAATATGATATAAAACATACAATGTCCCTTTCATATTCTACTTGTTGTTTTCTGCCAATTACAACAGGTAGATTATGATATAAGACAAACAATGTCCCCATCATACATTCACTTGTTGTTTTCTGTCAATAACAACAGGTAGACAATGATATAAGACATACAGTGTCCCCATCATACTTAACTTGTTGTTTTCTGCCAATCAAAAATTGCAAAATATGATTTAAGGTATAAAATGTCCCTTTCATATTCTACTTGTTGTTTACTGCCAATTACAACAGGTAGAATATGATATAAGACATACAATGTCCCTTTCATATTCTACTTGTTGTTTTCTGCCAATTACAACAGAAAGAATATGATATAAAACGTACAGTGTCCCTATCATATTATACTTGTTGTTTTCTGTCAATTACAACAGGTAGAATATGATATAAGACAAACAATATCCCCGTAATACCTTTACTTGTTGTTTTCTGTCAATAACAACAGGTAGACTATGATATAAGACATGCAGTGTCCCTATCATACTTAACTTGTTGTTTTCTGCCAATTAAAAATTGCAAAATATGATTTAAGACATAAAATGTCTCTTATATATTCTACTTGTTGTTTTCTGCCAATTACAACAGGTAGAATATGATATAAGACATACAATGTCCCTTTCATATTCTACTTGTTGTTTTCTGCCAATTACTACAGATAGAATATGATATAAAACATACAGTGTCCCTATCATATTATACTTGTTGTTTTCTGCCAATTACAACAAGTTAAATATGATATAACACATATAGTGTACCTTTCATACTTTGCTTGATGTTTTCTGCCAATTACAACAGGTAGAATATGATATAAGACATACAATGTTCCTATCATATTCTACTTGTTATTTTTTGCCAATTACAGCAGGTAGAATATGATATAAAAAATACAGTGTCCCTATCATACTCTACTTGTTGTTTTCTGCCAATTAAAACAGGTAGAATATGATATAAGACATACAATGTTCCTATCATATTCTACTTGTTGTTTTCTGCCAATTACAACAGGTAGAATATGATATAAGACATACAATGTCCCTATCATTTTATTCTTGTTGTTTTCTGCCAATAACAACAGGTAGAATATGATATATGACATACAATATCCCTTTCATTTTATACTTGTTGCTTTTCGGCCAATAACAACAGGAAGAATATGATATAAGACATACAATGTTCCTATCATAGTCTACTTGTTGTTTTCTGCCAATTACAGCAGGTAGAATATGATATAAGACAAACAATGTCCCTATCATACTTTTACTAATTGTTTTCTGTCAATAACAACAGTAAGACAATGATATAACACATATAGTGTATCTATCATACTTTGCTTGTTGTTTTCTGCCAATTACAACAGTTAGACAATGATATAAGACATACAGTGTCCCTATCATACTTTGCTTGTGGTTTTCTGATAATTACAACAGGTAGAATATGATATAAGACATACAATGTTCCTTTCATATTCTACTTGTTGTTTTCTGCCAATTACAACAGGTAGAAAACGATATAAGACATACAATGTCCCTATCATATTCTACTTGCTGTTTTCTGCCAATTACAACAGGTAGAATATGATATCAGACATACAGTGTCCATATCATACTTTACTTGTTGTTTTCTGCCAATTACAACAAGTAAAATATGATATAACACATATAGTGTACCTTTCATACTTTGCTTGTGTTTTTTCTGTTAATTACAACAGGTAGAATATGATATAAGACATACAGTGTCCCTTTCATATTCTACTTGTTGTTTTCTGCAAATTACAACAGGTAGAATATGATATAAGACATACAATGTCCTTATCATTTTATACTTGTTTTTTTCTGCCAATAACAACAGGTAGAATATGAGATAAGACATACAATGTCCCTATCATATTCTACTTGTTGTTTTCTGCCGATTACAACAGGTAGAATATGATATAAGACAAACAATGTCCCCATCATACATTTACTTGTTGTTTTCTGTCAATAACAACAGGTAGACAATGATATAAGACATACAGTGTCCCCATCATACTTAACTTGTTGTTTTCTGCCAATTAAAAATTGCAAAATATGATTTAAGACATAAAATGTCCCTTTCATATTCTACTTGTTGTTTACTGCCAATTACAACAGGTATAATATGATATAAGACATACAATGTCCCTTTCATATTCTACTTGTTGTTTTCTGCCAATTACAACAGAAAGAATATGATATAAAACGTACAGTGTCCCTATCATATTATACTTGTTGTTTTCTGCCAATTACAACAGGTAGAATATGATATGAAACATACAATGTCCCTATCATATTCTACTTGCTGTTTTCTGCCAATTACAACAGGTAGAATATGATATAAGACATTCAATATCCCTATCATACTTTTACTTGTTATTTTCTGCCAATTACAACACGTAGACTATGAAATAAGACATACAATGTCCATATCATATTCTACTTGTTGTTTTCTGCCAATTACAACAAGTTAAATATTATATAACACATAAAGTGTACCTTTCATACTTTGCTTGATGTTTTCTGCCAATTACAACAGGTAGAATAGGATATAAGACATACAATGTTCCTATCATATTCTACTTGTTGTTTTCTGCCAATTACAGCAGGTAGAATATGATATAAAAAAAAGTGTCCCTATCATACTCTACTTGTTGTTTTCTGCCAATTAAAACAGGTAGAATATGATATAAGACATACAATGTTCCTATCATTTTATACTTGTTGTTTTCAGCCAATAACAACAGGAAGAATATGATATAAGACATACAATGTTCCTATCATATTCTACTTGTTGTTTTCTGCCAATTACAGCAGGTAGAATATGGTATAACACATACAATGTCCCTATCATACTTTTACTTGTTGTTTTCTGTCAATAACAACAGTAACACAATGATATAACACATAAAGTGAACCTATCATACTGTGCTTGTTGTTTTCTGCTAATTACAACAGGTAGACAATGATATAAGACATACAGTGTCCCTATCATACTTAACTTGTTGTTTTCTGCCAATTAAAAATTGTTAAATATGATATAAAACATACGATGTCCCTTTCATATTCTACTTGTTGTTTTCTGCCAATTACAACAGGTAGATTATGATATAAGACATACAATGTCCCTATCATATTCTACTTGTTGTTTTCTGCCGATTACAACAGGTAGAATATGATATAAGACAAACAATGTCCCCATCATACATTCACTTGTTGTTTTCTGTCAATAACAACAGGTAGACAATGATATAAGACATACAGTGTCCCCATCATACTTAACTTGTTGTTTTCTGCCAATCAAAAATTGCAAAATATGATTTAAGGTATAAAATGTCCCTTTCATATTCTACTTGTTGTTTACTGCCAATTACAACAGGTAGAATATGATATAAGACATACAATGTCCCTTTCATATTCTACTTGTTGTTTTCTGCCAATTACAACAGAAAGAATATGATATAAAACGTACAGTGTCCCTATCATATTATACTTGTTGTTTTCTGTCAATTACAACAGGTAGAATATGATATAAGACAAACAATGTCCCTATCATACTTAACTTGTTTTTCTGTCAATAACAACAGGTAGACTATGATATAAGACATACAGTGTCCCTATCATACTTAACTTGTTGTTTTCTGCCAATTAAAACAAGTAAAATATGTTATAACACATATAGTGTACCCATCATACTTTAATTGTTGTTTTCTGCCAATTACAACAGGTAGAATATGATATAAGACATACAATGTCCCTATCATATTCTACTGTTTGTTTTCTGCCAATTACAACATGTAGAATATGATATAAAACATACAGTGTCCCTATTATATTCTACTTGTTGTTTTCTGTCAATTACATCAGGTAGAATATGATGTAAGACATACAATGTCCCTATCATATTCTACTTGTTGTTTTCTGCCAATTACAACAGGTAGAAAATGATATAACACATACAATGTCCCTATCATACTTTTACTTGTGTCATACTTTACTTGTTGTTTTCTGCCAGTTACAAAAGGTAGAATATGATATAAGACATACAATGTCCCTATCATATTCTACTTGTTGTTTTCTGTCAATTACAACAGGTAGAATATGATATAAGACATACAATGTATTAAGAATACTTTACTTGTTGTTTTCTGTCAATTACAACAAGTAAAATATGATATAACACATATAGTGTACCTATCATACTTTACTTGTTGTTTTCTGCCAATTACAATAGGTAGAATATGATATAAGACATACAATGTCCCTATCATATTCTACTTGTTGTTTTCTGCCAATTACAACAGGTAGAATATGATATAAGACATACAATGTTCCTATCATATTGTACTTGTTGTTTTCTGCTAATTACAACAGGTAGAATATAATCTCAAACATACAGTGTCCCTATCATTTTCAACTTGTTGTTTTCTGCTAATTACAACAGGTAGAATATTATATAAGACATACAATGTCCCTATCATACTTTTACTTGTTGTTTCTGTCAATAACATCAGGTAGACAATGATATAAGACATACAGTGTCCCTATCATACTTAACCTGTTGTTTTCTGCCAATTACAACAAGTAAAATATGATATAACACATATAGTGTACCTTTCATACTTTGCTTGTTGTTTTCTGCCAATTACAAAAGGTAAAATATGATATAAGACATACAATGTCCCTTTCATATTCTACTTGTTGTTTTCTGCCAATTACAACAGGTAGAATATGATATAAAACATACAGTGTCCCTTTCATATTATACTTGTTGCTTTCTGTCAATTACAACAGGTAGAATATGATATAAGATATACAATGTCCCTATCATTTTATACTTGTTGTTTTCTGACAATAACAACAGGTAGAATATGATATAAGGGTTGTAATCGAGAATACCTACTACTGCAGTATGGCTTTGAAAAATTACAACTGTAAACCAATATGTTCATGTATTGAATGTGAGATGTTGATAATAGAATAGTAAATAGGCAATAACACTACCAACCTCAACCCCCATCGAAATCCTTATTTCAAAATATTTAATAAAATTATCATACACTCTTTCTGTATACAAATTTTTTATTTAATTTTTTCAGCGATACACACAATAAACTATCCTGAACACTTAACCTTCTTAGCCTTTCAAATAAAATTTAGAATCGAAATGGGGAATGTGACAAAGAGACAACAACCCGTTAATAGAACAGACAACAACAGAAGGTCACCAATAGGTCTTCAATGCAGAAAGAAATGCCCGCACCCAAAGGCGTCCTTCAGCTGGCCCCTAAACAAATATATATACTAGTTCAGTGATAATGAACACCATACCAAGTATTTATATCCAATATTTAAACATAATATTAGGAGACAATGTATGAAAAGACTTTACAATTGATTCAAAATTTCATTAACTTTTTTAAAGATCCAAAAATTAAGACAAAAGTTCATTTTTGGAGATATTTATTTTTTAACCATTCAGTGCACAGGTTTAAAAGCAAACAATCTATTAACGTATACAAGACAAACTAGTTTGAAAGAAATAAAATGCCAATGATAAGATTTTTGTTTTCATATCATTACAATTAAGAATGGAAATGGCAAATGTGTTAAAGAGACAACGACCCGACCATAGAACTGACAACAGCAGAAGGTCACCATAATAAGGGACTTTCTTATTTGATTTTCCTCTGAGTTTAGTACTTTTGTGATTTTACTTTTTATGTATTCAATGCAGCGAGAAATTCCCGCACCGGGAGGCGTCCTTCAGCTGTTTCTTTAGCTTTGTTAAGAAACCAATGCTCTAAATCCAATAAAATTTGTTTGCACATGCATATATTGACTACTGCAGAATAATTAATTTATCAAATTGGCATGCATTTAATATATTCATTATCTGAAACACTTCCCAACTCTTATTATTTCATTGATCATGCATGTGATGTGTTACACTTCGAAATTGACACATTTGACCTAAATACGACAACCAAACATGCTGACTTTTGGAAACTCCTCCCTCTGAAAAATCATAGTTAAGTATGTGTCTTTTGGTTTGTTTTTAAACTCATGGTCAAATTAATAACAAAAATACTAGATTACAAAAGGAATGTAGCACTTTTAAAATAAACAAGGGGACTCAATAAACAATGTTTGCATCTGTCTCTGTAGTACTTGTATCTTCCATAATCTCTTCAAAGTTCTAATCTTGTGTCCGACCTTATCTAGATATCCAATTAGTTCGCCACTATGCTTATCGTACACTAAGTCAGATTTTACTTTGATTTCGTCGAAAAGAAGTCCTACATGATTCTTCCACGAATCAACTTTACTTCACATCTATTTTTTCGAAGCCTCATTTTTTAATTCTTTCACTAAATCTGGCAAAAATCCATTGTCACTTTTAGTATATTGCGAATAATTGAACAATGCCCTTGAACTCGGAAGAGTGATGAAACCAGAATCTCTTCATGCCTAGTATGTTGCACTTGATTTGTGATGCAAGAATAGACACCATACCCTTCAATGACTTTACATTACTGCTTATTTGTTGTTCTGCCCAGAAAAGGCGATGATAGGAATTTGCATTAGAAAAAGAGTTGCATTATTTCAGTTGTACTTGCTGCCATTGTATCTTTCATTTTAAGTGTCTAACATAAGTCTTACCTAACACCTCTACTAATAACCTCAAATTGAAACTGCGCTGTGTTTTGTCAATTTCACTCAGTAGGGTTGTTTCTGGGGTGATGTACAGAAACAGTAAGCCAATTTATATTATGATATAATGAATACCCGTTTTCATTTTACAGGCATGTATGCAATTTTAATTAATACATTTTCATCGGTAGAAACAGCTCCACCATTAATGAATATATGAATATACATAATGAGGTCCTTACGGGGGTAAGTTTTGAATCCAACTGGATAATCATAAGTGTTCGAAGAGTTTCTTAGAAATCAAAGGGTTATAAGAGATGTCTATGTAATCAAATATGTTGATACACCAGTGAAACTTCAAATGGAAATGTATTGACAAGTATTTTTTGTACAAAGCCAACAGCAAGGTAACATGCTTGCCTTTTAATAATTTATTGGAGAGAGAAAATATATCATTAACATAACCCCTGAACAAGCAGCTGATCGTGCAAAAACTCTCATTACATGATGTAAACAACACTAGTAGCATTGTTGTATCCATTAGTAAAGAAGAAAGAGCTAATGTTCATGATGATATACAAATCATTCATGTAATAAAAGAACAATTTGTGTAATGTCACCTGTTGGAATACACTTCTTTAGTATAAATCAGTACACATGGTCATCTTGACAACTTCCTTTTTTTAGCTCACCTGTCCCGAAGGGACAAGTGAGCTTATGCCATCACTTGGCGTCCGTCGTCGTCCGTCGTCTGTCGTCGTCTGTCGTCGTCTGTCGTCGTAAACTATTTCAAGAATCTTCTCCTCTGAAACTACTGGGCCAAATACTTTCAAACTTTAACTGAATGTTCCTTAGGGTATCTTATTTATAAATTGTATCCGAAGTTTTGATCTATCAACAAACTAGTCGCCATTGCTAAAAATAGAACATAGGGGTCAAATGCAGTTTTTGGCTTATAACTCAAAAACCAAAGCATTTAGAGCAAATCTGACATGGGGTAATATTGTTTATCAGGTCAAAATCTATCTGCCCTGAAATTTTCAGATGAATCAGACTACCCGTTGTTGGGTTGCTGCCCCTGAATTGGTAATTTTAAGGAAATTTCGCTGTTTTTGGTTATTATCTTGAATATTATTATAGATAGAGATAAACTGTAAACAGGAATAATGTTCAGCAAAGTAAGATTTACAAATAAGTCAACATGACGGAAATGGTCAGTTGACCCCTTTAGGAGTTATTGCCCTTTATAGTCAATTTTTAACCATTTTTCGTAAATCTTAGTAATCTTTTACAAAAATCTTCTCCTCTGAAACTACTGGGCCAAATACTTCCAAACTTTAATTGAATGTTCCTTAGGGTATCTAGTTTGTAAATTGTATCCGAAGTTATGATCTATCAACAAACATGTTCGCCATTGCTAAAAATAGAACATAGGGGTCAAATGCAGTTTTTGGCTTATAACTCAAAAACCAAAGCATTTAGAGCAAATCTGACATGGGATAATATTGTTTATCAGGTCAAGATCTATCTGCCCTGAAATTTTCAGATGAATCAGACAACCTGTTGTTGGGTTACTGCCCCTGAATTGGTAATTTTAAAGAAATTTTGCTGTTTTTGGTTATTATCTTGAATATTATTATAGATAGAGATAAACTGTAAACAGCAATAATGTTCAGCAAAGTAAGATTTACAAATAAGTCAACATGACGGAAATGGTCAGTTGACCCCTTTAGGAGTTATTGCCCTTAATAGTCAATTTTTAACCATTTTTCGTAAATCTTAGTAATCTTTTACAAAAATCTTCTCCTCTGAAACTACTGGGCCAAATACTTCCAAACTTAAACTGAATGTTCCTTAGGGTATCTAGTTTGTAAATTGTATCCGAAATTATGATCTATCAACAAACATGGTCGCCATTGCTAAAAATAGAACATAGGGGTCAAATGCAGTTTTTGGCTTATAACTCAAAAACCAAAGCATTTAGAGCAAATCTGACGTGGGTAATATTGTTTATCAGGTCAAGATCTATCTGCCCTGAAATTTTCAGATGAATCAGACAACCTGTTGTTGGGTTGCTGCCCCTGAATTGATAATTTTAAGGAAATTTTGCTGTTTTTGTTTATTATCTTGAATATAATTATAGATAGAAATAAACTGTAAACAGCAATAATGTTCAGCAAAGTAAGATCTTCAATTAAGTCAATTTGACCAAAATTATCAACTGACCCCTTAAGGAGTTATTGCCCTTTAAAGACTTTTTTCACAATTTGTTCATCATGTTGACTTACTTTAAAAAATCTGAACTTTGAAACTGCTGTATCAATTTCAGCCAAACTTAGGCTAAATGAGTTTCAGAGTATCTAGTATAAATTGTATATTTTATTTCCTTGTATGTCAAGAAACATAGCTCCTATGGCTAAAATAGAACATAGGAGAAAATGATTATTTTTTTTGGCTTTTGAAGAAAATAGGACGATCCAAAAAACATTTAAATAAATTGAAAAGCCAAAATAATCATTTATGAGAGATTTAACCAAAAGAATTAAGGTGAGCGATTCAGGCTCTTGAGAGCCTCTTGTTTAGTATAATTCAGTACAGCAGGTCAGTTTGAGAACTTCTTTCTTTTAGTATAATTCAGTACACATGGTCATCTTGACAACTTCCTTTTTTAGTATAAATCAGTACACATGGTCATCTTGACAACTTCCTTTTTTTAGTATAATTCAGTACAGCAGGTCATTTTGAGAACTTCCTTCTTTGGTATAATTCAGTTCACATGGTCATCTTGACAACTTCCTTTTTTAGTATAATTCAGTACACATGGTCATCTTCACAACTTCCTTGTTTAGTATAATTCAGTACACATGGTCATCTTGACAACTTCCTTGTTTAGTATAATTCAGTACAACAGGTCATTTTGAGAATTTCCTTCTTTGGTATAATTCAGTACACATGGTCATCTTGACAACTTCCTGTTTTTTTATACAATTCAGTTTAGCAGGTCATATTGAGAATTTTCTTCTTTAGCATAATTCAGTACACGTGGTCATCTTGACAACTTCCTTTTTTTAGTATAATTCGGTACAGCAGGTCAGTTTGAGAACTTCATTCTTTTGGTATAATTCAGTACACATGGTCATCTTGACAACTTCCTTTTTTAGTATAATTCAGTACACATGGTCATCTTGACAACTTCCTTGTCTAGTATAATTCATTACAGCAGGTCATTTTGAGAACTTCCTTCTTTGGTATAATTCAGGACACATGGTCATTTTGACAACTTCCTTTTTTGGTATAATTTGGTACACATGGTCATCTTGACATTCCTTTTTTAGTATAATTCAGTACACATGGTCATCTTGACAACTTCCTTGTTTAGTATAATTCAGTACACATGGTCATTTTTACAACTTCCTTGTTTAGTATAATTCAGTACAGCAGGTCATTTTATAAACCTCCTTTTTAAGTATTATTCAGTACACATGGTCGTCTAGACAACTTGTTTTTTTTAGTACAATTCAGTACACATGGTCATCTTGAGAACTCCCTTCTTAAGTATAATTCAGTACAGCAGGTCAGTTTGAGAACTTCTTTCTTAAGTACAATTCAGTACACATGGTCATCTTGAGAACTCCCTTCTTAAGTATAATTCAGTACAGCAGGTCAGTTTGAGAACTTCCTTCTTTGGTATAATTCAGTACAGCAAGTCATTTTGTAAACTTCCGTCTTTAGTATAATTCAGTGCACATGCTCATCTTGACAACTTCCGTTTTTTTTAGTATAATTCAGTACAGCAGGTCAGTTTGAGAACTTCTTTCTTTTGGTATAATTCAGTACACATGGTCATCTTGAGAACTTCCTTTTTTAGTATAATTCAGCACACATGGTCATCCCGAGAAATTCCCTTTGTAGTATAATTCAGTACACATGATCATCTTGACAACTTTCTTGTTTATTATAATTCAGAACAGAAGGTAATTTTGAAAACTTCCTTCTTTGGTAGAATTCAGTACACAAAGTCATCTTGACAACTTTCTTTTTTAGTATAATTCAGTACACATGGTTATCTTGAGAACTTCCTTCTTTAGTATAATTCATTACACATGGTCATCTTCACAGCTTCTTTTTTTAGTATAATTCAGTACAGCAGGTCAGTTTGAGAACTTCTATCTTTTAGTATAATTCAGTACACATGGTCATCTTGGCAACTTCCTTGTTAAGTATAATTCAGGAAGTCTTCCTTGTTTCTTCCTTCGGTAACAAAGAGAATCAATCTTTGTCGACAACAATTGTGAACGATCAATGATCTATTGTATACTGATAATATAAAAAAAATTACATATTCACCAAGCTGTGGCAAGATCTGCCATATGTTGCTTATTTTTTTTATATTTTTACATTGTTTTAGTTGTTTTGTTAGTTTGTACGAAGTGCCCTTCTTCAACAACAACAAAAAATATGAAAAAAACCATTTATTTAAAAGGTCATACTTCATCATACACAAAGAGATATTGATATTTATAATAATAGATACAACAGTTGTAACATTGAGAATATATATATATATATATATATATATATATATATATATATATATATATATATATATATATATATATATATATATATATATATATATATATATATATATATATATATATATATATATATTAAGCCACTACCTTATCATTTTTCTATCTTTATTTGGATATTGGGAGGTTTTTTTAGCAGCTACTTCGAGAACCGTTGAAAGGTAAGCAAAAAACTGTATTTCATAATGCTAAGCTATCTATATTCAGAACACCTACCTTTATTAATTGTATTGACTGTTCGTAGGAAGCATTTCAATGTCAATAATATGTTTGATTTATTTAAATGCTTTTAAATGTTTTGAAATGCTGGGGCTTTTCTGCATCGGGACTATATTGCCTTGGCTGTATTTGGCTAAGCTTTTGGGAATTTTTGGTCCTCAGTGCTCTTCGACTTCGTACTTTGTTTGGCACTTTTGACATTTTTTGATTCGAGCGTCACTGATGAGTCCTTTGTAGACGAAACGCGCATCTGGCGTAAAGAGAAAATTTCAATCCTGGTATCTATGATGAGTTTATTTAATAGTGTTCCAATTACAAATATTACAAATATTGTTTCATTCTTAAAAGAAGTTGGGATATTTTACAAAATATAAAAATGTTGTAAAATGATTTTAATTTTATCACGTTATATCAGTATTTAATTTTATTTGTGACCTTTTGTCTGATTTTAAAAAATATACTTTAAATTGTAAAAATATTTGAATACGCTCTCGCCGCGATATAGCCTTTTTGAGCTCATGCGGCGTAAAGCAAACACAAATCAACCAGAACACCTACCATCACTGATTTAGACAGCGGCGTTATATATCAATTTAAATATTTTGTTATTGTGTTTTGCACTCGACTTTAAATTCTTTCCCGTACAATATTTTTTAATAACATCTCATTTTAAATACTGACTTTATAATAAAGAGCAACATTCGTTTGTCTTAAGACTTTAAGCTTAAATTGAATTTTAAATTTGTATATTTAGTTTGACATTTTCACAAAAATTGTTGGCTTGAAATATCTGTGCTTACCTTTTAGCTCATACATTAAGCATTTACTTTCATTCCCCGGAAAACGGCAGAACACTTAAATCCGGACTTTAGTTTCCCCCCAAATACTATCGGTTTGTCAGTTCAATGCATATATCTTGCTATCCATGGGCGATAGGTCAGATACATGTACTTATGTAAAGTGGAAATTGCGTAGTAAATCCTGACATTCCTATAAAGAATGTTCGCTGCTCTGTTCCGAAGTGATACGTTTTTTGTTATGCCCCACCTACGATAGTAGAGGGGCATTATGTTTTCTGGTCTGTGCGTCCGTCCGTCCGTCCTTCCTTCCTTCCGTCTGTCCGTCCGTTCGTTCGTTCAGGTTAAAGGTTTTGGTCAAGGTAGTTTATGATGAAGTTGAAGAAGTCCAATCAACTTCAAACTTAGTACACATGTTCACTATATGATCTTTCTAATTTAATTGCCAAATTAGACTTTTGACCCCAATTTCACGGTCCACTGAACATAGAAAATGATAGTGCAAGTTTCAGGTTAAAGTTTTTGGTCAAGGTAGTTTTTGATTTAGTTGAAGTCCAATCAACTTCAAACTTAGTACACATGTTCCCTATGATATGATCTTTCTAATTTAATTGCCAAATTATACTTTTGACCCCAATTTCACGGTCCACTGAACATAGAAAATGATAGTGCAAGTTTCAGGTTAAAGTTTTTGGTCAAGGTAGTTTTTGATTTAGTTGAAGTCCAATCAACTTGAAACTGTGTACACATGTTCCTTAGGTTATGATCTTTCTAATTATATTTTTATTCCCAATTTCACGGTCCACTGAACATAGAAAATGATAATGGGAGTGGGGCATCTGTGTACTATGGACACATTCTTGTTTAAAGATTGTTATAAATTGATAATATATAAATAACGAAACTAAAAAGCAGAAATCATGAAAGGTCCGTGTGCTTCTTAATGAGATAAAGGCCATTGAAAATTCGGCGAGAAATGATTCCCTATTGATTTTTCAAACATCTATCATTGGCTCCTTTTTATTTCCAAAACTGAAAAATTTACAAGGAATTTTAAGATTTTCAAAAATGGATTTTTAAACTGCATTATAATATGAAAAGAAGGGGTTAGCGGGCAAAATTATTAATAAACTAGAGGATTCTGAATAGCTAACAAAATATCAACAACTAGATCAGCGAACATCCTTAATTGACAGAGGTTTGTTTTATTTTATTCGTATATGGACTTACTTATTCAGCTGCATGTTGATCAGAAGAATTGGTAGGTAACCTCGTAGTTACAAAAGGGAAATACGCGACACATGTTTTAAATACTGAAATTACTGAAAAAATCATTTATATAAAATGTGGTATGATTGCTAATGAGAAAATTATCACCCAGAGTTCAAATGATGTGGATGTAAGCAATTATAGGCGATCGTACGGCCTTCAATAATGAGAAAAACCCATACCGTATAGTCGGCTATGAAAGGCCCGACATAAACAATATAAAACAATTTAATTGAAAAAAACTAATGGCCTAATTTATAACAAAACAATTTACGAAAAACAAAATAACAGACATGAACCAACGACAATGTCTGAAGCACAGATTCTTTTTTAAAATCACTGTTGATATTGTATACAGTTTAATTCGTTTGTCAAGATAAAGAAAATGTACAAGATAAGAAGATTTATTCATAATACTGAAAAATAAAGCAATTTAATATTATATTAAAAATCTGAAGACTATATGTCGTAAAGCACTAGACATATTAAAAGTGGGATTTGGGTGCTAGAAATCTGAAAAGTAGGATTTGGGTGCTGACCGTGATATTTTTATATTGAATTTAGACCGATTTGTTATAAAATTTAAGTTTGATTATGAGTCAATTGTGTATCAAGTCTGCAAGGTAATCATATACAATCTTAGTCTTCTATCGACCGCAGTAAAACAACTGCCAAATTTGGGCGTCCGGTCAGAATCATGGCGTTTAATCCGATGCCTCGTGTAAAGCTCTTTGGATTTAAGAATCATTGCAACAACTCTTTGAGGCGTTCACAAGTGGTCAGTTGCAAGACAAAATGTCTGTACCTGTTCAATATATCCTAATTTTCGAGGGGAAGTGTAACTTTTTCAACTGGACGAAAGACAAACAATAATCATTCAATCAATAGTATTTACCAAGCTATGCATGGAATCCAGTTGTAATGTTGTTTTTTAGCTCACCTGGCCCGAAGGGCCAAGTGAGCTTTTCCCATCACTTTGCGTCCGGCGTCCGGCGTCCGTCGTCGTCGTCCGTCGTCGTTAACTTTTACAAAAATCTTCTCCTCTGAAACTACTGGGCCAAATTAAACCAAATTTGGACACAATCATCATTGGGGTATCTAGTTTAAAAAATGTGTGGCGTGACCCGGCCATCCAACCAAGATGGCCGCCATGGCTAAAAATAGAACATAGGGGTAAAATGCAGTTTTTGGCTTATAATTCAAAAATCAAAGCATTCAGAGCAAATCTGACATGGAGTAAAATTGTTTATCAGGTCAAGAACTATCTGCCCTGCAATTTTCAGATGAATCGGACTACCCGTTGTTGGGTTGCTGCCCCTGAATTGGTAATTTTAAGGAAATTTTGCTGTTTTTGGTTATTATCTTGAATATTATTATAGATAGAGATAAACTGTAAACAGCAAAAATGTTCAGCCAAGTAAGATTTACAAATAAGTCAACATGACCGAAATGGTCAGTTGACCCCTTTAGGAGTTATTGCCCTTTATAGTCAATTTTTAACAATTTTTCGTAAATCTTAGTAATCTTTTACAAAAATCTTCTCCTCTGAAACTACTGGGCCAAATTAAACCAAACTTGGCCACAATCACAATTGAGGTATCTAGTTTAAAAAATGTGTGGCGTGACCCGGCCAACCAACCAAGATGGCCGCCACAGCTAAAAATAGAACATAGGGGTAAAATTCAGTTTTTGGCTTATAACTCAAAAACCAAAGCATTTAGAGCAAATTTGACATGTAGTAAAATTGATTATCAGGTCAACATCTATCTGCCCTGAAATTTACAGATGAATCGGACAACCTGTTGTTGGGTTGCTGCCCCTGAATTGGTAATTTTAAGGAAATTTTGCTGTTTTTGGTTATTTATCTTGAATACTATTATAGATAAAGATAAACTGTAAACAACAATAATGATCAGCAAAGTAAGATTTACAAATAAGTCAACATGACTGAAATGGTCAGTTGACCCCTTTAGGAGTTATTGCCCTTTATAGTCAATTTTGAACCATTTTTCGTAAATCTTAGTTATCTTTTACAAAAATCTTCTCCTCTGAAACTACTGCGCCAAGTTCATTATAGATAGAGATAATTATAAGCAGCAAGAATGTTCAGTAAAGTAAGATTTACAAACACATCACCATCACCAAAACACAATTTTGTCATGAATCCATCTGCGTCCTATATTTAATATTCACATAGACCAAGTTGAGCGACACAGGCTCTTTAGAGCCTCTAGTTTAGAATTACACAGTCTATCAAATAGTGTTGTCATATTCTTATTTGATTGTTTTATAATTTACAAGATCATTATATTGTTAACTTACAATCAATTTTAACGGATGTTCCGAAAATTCATTATTACCGCAAATCGGGTTGTTGAGGCAATCGAATCAGTTAATCAATTGCAAACGTTCATAATCGGCCCCTATTACAGGACTTTTCTATGTATTGTTATTTTTTTCAACGCAACTACCATATGCAAATACTATATATATGTGAGTGTGTGTAATATTGGTTTGAATTAAATGTTAAATTTCTGATATCTCGTTCATGTTATGACTTATAATTAACATTGAATGGTTATATGGTTGATATTAATTGAAAATGACACATAATATCTGCTTCTATATCTCATACAAATTCATATAGTTCGAACATTTCATATAATACAGTTTTATTATATATTTCTACAGCACGGGAAGAACAAAAGACGCCTGAAATCATGTTATATATATTAATAGTAATTTTATCCGTAAGCCTCTTTCAAGCTCAAGCAACTTCAGAAATTAGTGAATGTATGAATTCCCCTTGCCAGAACGGAGGAACATGCACAGACATGGTTAATGGGTTTACTTGTGCATGTTATGATGGTTATACGGGAAAGTTGTGTGACATAGGTAAGTTCAGAAATGTATCGTATGCTAGTTTATGTTGAACGTCCAGCAAGTTATGTATACAAAACCGGTACGTATAGAATTTTTTCATATTACCGACTCCGGATTATATAATTTTTCGACAGGTTACCTACTCTGCGGTTGGACATCCTAGTACTTAGTCAAGTAGTAAGAGCGACCAAAAGAAGTAAAATTAAATATATAATCGGTAAAATTTGGGGGGAAAGTTTACTATTTACTGTTTTCGGATGATTTTGTCGTGTATATAAAACATAAATCAGTTAATTTCCCCCCAAAATTGTAACGATTGTAAGTTTGATTTTACTTCTTTACGTTGCTCGTACTTGATCGAGTACCAGGATGTCTTAACACAGAATAGGTAACCCGTCGACAAATATAAATTCCGGAGTCAAAAGTCGGTATTATGAAAATGGTCTATGCTTTCATAGTCGAATTATATCAACAGTTTGAAAGCATAACAATGCAAAAGGGACTCCATTCAACATCGACCAATAGTTGTCAACGTTTACTCTTAAAGTTAAAAACAGCCATCGTGCAACCGAACGCGAGATGGTTAAGGGTGGTTTATATTTATGAAATGTCAACGGTAGTCAGAATATGGTAATACTTTTTTCTGACTTTTAGTTTATTGTGAAATTCATTTATTATCGTGGGCTGATGATAATCTGCAATTTCGTAGAAAATTTGTACTCTGTCAAACTTTTGAATTCGTGGTTAACTTTTATTAACAAGATCCACGAAGATTGGATTGATATTCTTCGAATAAAGAAGAATACCGAAGTACGAGGCAGTTAAAACAAACAAATAACTAAATGAGAAAAAAAAACATCATTTCAAGAATTATTCTTTTCTGAATATGCAATCTTGATTGAAAAATAATATCGGTCCCAATAAATTTCTATACTAATCTGTTACCGTTATAAATGACAATTTCAGATATAAATGAATGTACAACAAATATGCCTTGCATGAACGAAGGAATATGCTCAAACACATTTGGTGGGTTCCAATGTTCTTGTCAGGTTGGATATACAGGAAATCTGTGTGGCACTGGTTAGTACAGTAATTTGATTAGGTGTCAATCAGTGTTGTGTTCAAAAGATGATACAATGCATTCGAAATATGGATTGATTGATGCTTGTTTTACGCCGCCTCAGATCACACAGGCTATATCGCGGCGAGAGGCCAAATGCTTTCATAGTCAAATTATATCAACAGTTTGAGAGCATAACAATACAAAAAGGACTCCATTAAACATCGACCTATAGTTGTAAAGTTGACTCTTAGTTAAAAACAGCCATCGCGCAACCGAACGTGAGATGGGTAAGGGTGGTTTATATTTATGTTATGTCGATGACAGTCAGAATATGGTTATGTTTTTTCTCATTCACTTTTAGTTTATTGTGAAATTCATTTATTTTCGTGGGTTGAAGATATTTTTCAATTTCATCGAAAATTTATACTTTGTCGAACTTTTGAATTTTTGGTAGACTTTTACTAACAAGATCCACGAAGATTGGATCGGTATCCTACGAACAAAGAAGAATATCAAAGTACAATGCAGTTAAAACAAACAACTAACTAAATGCGAATAAAACATCATTTCAAGAATTATTCTTTTCTGAACATGCAATCTTGATTGACAAAAAATATCAGTCCAAATAAATTTCTATATTAATCTGTTACCGTTATAAATGCCAATTTCAGATATAGATGAATGCACAACAAATATGCCTTGCATGAACGAAGGAATATGCTCAAACACCTTGGGTGGGTTCCAATGTTCTTGTCAGGTTGGATATACAGGAAATCTGTGTGGAACAGGTTAGTACAGTAATTTGATTAGGTGTCAATCAGTGTTGTGTTAAATGGATGATACAATGCATACGAAATATGGATTGATAGATGCTTGTTTTACGCCACCTCAGAACAAAAAGGCTATATCACGGCAAGAGCTAGTCCAAATATTTTAACAAGGGTAGTTTTTAAAATCAAACAAAAAGTCCTCTAATATATTAAACATAGGTGTATTGCAAAATTACTTATTTACAAATAAAATTCAACACTTAGACTAAGTGATAAAGTTTAATATTAAAAATCTTTTAAACTGAAACAATATATTTATATTTTAGAATATATTGCAATGTCTTTTAGATGTGCTATGTGTTAGTTTATGTTAAGTGTTCCACGGGTGACACAATGACTATGAATCAGGTAAATACAGTTTTGGGTAAAGTGTAAGTAAACGTGACACAAAGTTCTGAAACAGGTAAAACAATGCTTTTAACAAACTAAAGAACAAATAATCCCAAACAATTCAATAATAATAATAATCAGGTTCTCAAATAAATTTCAGACATTGGTGAATGTGAGAATTATCCTTGCAAAAACGGAGGAACATGCAACTTTCAAAATCAGACACTAAGACTAAGTGATAAAAAACATTAAAAACTAAAATCGTTTTATATTTCAGCATATTCTATTTTTGTTTTAAATGTGTTACCTTTAGGCTTATGTTAAATGTTCCACAGGTGACAAAATGTATATGAAAATGGTTAGTAATGTGTTGTGTGAAGTATAAGTAAACGTGACACAAAGTATTGAAACAGGCTACACGATGTCTTCAAAAACACATTGCCATAAAATGTCCAGGATATTAATCAGTTTCTCAAAACAATTTCAGACATTAATGAATGTGCGAATTCACCTTGCAAGAACGGAGGAACTTGCACAGACATGGTTAATGGGTTTACCTGTTCATGTCTTGATGGTTATACGGGAGATACGTGTGAAATAGGTTAGTATTGTTACTAGTATATGTTAATCCTAAAATGTTGGTCACTTTATTATTTGGACATTTAGTTGTTTTATATCGACTTATATATATCCAAAAAAGTATATTACTGCAAACACAATAAGAGTTCATATTATATGGTTTATACTTATCTTAACTTTTAATAAACTAAAATTTAAAATCAAAAAGGAATACATACACAACAACTTGTTCGCTACTCTGTTTCAAAATAAGATTTTTAAAACACTTATAAATTGATAGCATATAAAAACACAACTAAAAAAGCAGAAAAAATGAAGGGTCCGTGTGCTTGTTTCCGAGATATAAGCCATTGAAAATTTGGCGTGAAAATAATTTTTCTAGACTTTTCATATATTTAACATTGTCACTTTTTTTCTTTCAAAATCGATGAAAAAATAACAAGGGTTTTATAATATGTTCAAAGATGACATTTTAAACTATATGTTATCAAATTATAAAATGAAAAGTAGGGGTTAGTGGGCAAAAGTTTCTAATGGCACAACATGAATAAAACCAGAGGATTCCGAATATCTGGCAAAAATTCAAAAACAAAAGAGGAGCGAACATCCTTAATTTTTAATCTGTCATAGACATGTTACATCTATAGCAAATGTACGACAAAAAACCTAACCGAAACAACTTATCCTTAAAATAATTATTTTGACAAAGAAAACAAAAGAGAAACTAGTTATTTTTGAAGGATATGAATATTATATTCTGATAACTAGAGTAATAAAAACGTAGAAGTTTTTTTTTAACTATCAAATGAATAATTGTTTAGCTTATTACTTAATTCAATGCCTATTATATTTACAGAACAATGCAAAGAATCGGATAACAAATCAGGTAAGCATATTGCAATCATTGTTAGTATTTCCTTGAACACGAACCTATATGAATATAAGAGAAAAAGTAAAATAGAATAAAATACCAAACTCATTTCTTTCATGAAATGTCAGAAAAAAAAAGCTCGATCACATCAAACGAATGGAAAAAACTGTCATATTCCTGGTTGGAACAGACATTTCCACATGTAGAAAATGATGTATTAAACCTTGTTTTATAGTTACGTAATCCTTTTACACAAAACCACGAATGACTGAGTAATATTATAAATTTGTTTTATTTTACATAATTCTTGTTATATTTAAATAACTATATTTTTTTCCTACTATAATACATTTCGTAAAAAAAATTCGATATGAAACATGAACATGACTGTTGTTGGCTTAACGTGCAGTGGCAAATATTTTAGGCATGTTTAGGACGAGAACAAATGAAGATTATAATATATTACGACATCATACTGTAGAACTAAATCACTACTTTACAAATAAATCTAAGTAAAATAAAAATGAAATGAAAAATGAAAATAACGTAAAATGATTGTAAATTATATTATTTACCTTTTTCATCTTTTTTAACGTATAGGAAGGAAGAAAGCAAATGGAAGAAAAAGGAGTAGATACCAACGTAGACAGCTGAAATACAACAACTAACGTGGATTTGTTCTCATGCAACTGTGGGCAAAAGCAAGGACATAGTTTTTCTAACTTTAGTTACTCATATATATAAAGAGGGATTTTATATTTTTGTTTATGTATCATCAACTTTTAAAAACTATCTCTTATGTTTCATGTATCAATATTGTTAAGTACAATTGTTTAAAAAAATCTATATTGTGGAATTGTATATTATTTCTTGACTGTTATGTTAATTTTAACCTTGCTTTATCGTCAATAAATAAGGATACCAATTTCTATTTTATTTTATGTACGGTGCGCATCTATAGCAATAGCATTTTTTTTGCTGAAATCTAGAAATGAAACAAATAAAAGTGCAAACAAATGGTATTATTCATGTCGGTACCGATGTATTGACTACCGAGTTGTAAAGGGTGAGTAAACAAAAAAGGGTTTCCAAAGCCACTGGTATTTACATGATGTTTAAATTTCTTAAATTCATTTAGTATAAAACAGTCCAGATTACTCCAAGCGAGCAATATCCGGTGCGTTGAATGGTAAGCACCTTCTGTTATCAATGCATTGCTTGCCTTAAAAAGTTATTCTTTAGCAATTTGTCTCAAAACAGTCTAGACATATTTGGTGAGTTTACAAATGAGATTACTATTCTGGAATTTATATAAAAAAATAACGGGAAGCTCTAAAGAGCCTATGTCGCTCTCCTGCATATCTTCAACAATGGCCATTTTGGGTTTAAATAATTATTAAAGGGCAATATCTTAACCCCTTCCCATTCATGCATTTTTAAGCAAAATTTACACTTTTAAAGGTGTTCTTAAATATCACATAAATTTCTTTATTTATAATAAAGCATATCTTTTTGTATCCATCTATCTCAGAACAGATATGTTGGGGCTACAAAATGAACATATTAGATACATGTTACCATAGCAACAGATCACGTGACACGTCTCTAAGTATTGAAATTTCCCGCTTTTTCTTGTCATTTTATGGAAATTTTGAATTTCCTGAATATGTTTTAAATTAAAATAGATATAACTCTTACCCGTTAAAGTAAGCTTGGAAAGTCAGCTTTTTAAACCATGTCAAAGTTAATGATTATGTTCATAAATACTGTATTTTTTCTGTTGCTAAGCAACACTCCAATTTTTAAAAAAAATACCTGATCCCATAGTATTTCCTTTATTTTCCTGAACCTTATTTCAAAGGTGAACAACTTTATCGAAATAACTGTTGATGTCAATTGGAGTACTACCTGTATGGATTATCAACACTTGCAAGTGGACAAGAAAATTGCTTTATTTCATATACATGTTTAAATTAACAAATGAACAAAAAGTATCAATTAACAACTGGTAAGTCGCTGGGAGGAAACAGCCACATGCACAGTATCCAAATAACCGGAATCAAGTTTCAAGTTTTCTCTTTTTAAATTTTCCATTTTGAGAGACATAGGTTTGAATATTTACTTCTGTATGCCAATTGTAAAAACAGTTTCTTGTTGCTGAACAACAAAGTGGGACATTACAAGTATTACAAACTGAAAATACTTTGTGGCTTGGTGACGGTAAACCATCCATACTGGCTTTTGCATTACAGTAAACGCAATCCTTTCTGATACTTAGAAAAGATGGCATATGTTTGGCGACAATGTTCTCAACAGAAGGTCTACCGATATTCATTAGCTCAGATGCTATCGATTCTCTAAACTCTAGTTGACCAAACCTAGAAACAAATGTAGTGTTTTCAAACTGGGCAGGATACTTTCCTATAAACTCCTGAAAAACTATATAGGAGTTTACCACCATAATGTCAAAGCAGTGAAAAAATAATACCTTCCACCAATGATTTTGAGTTCTTATATAAGATGAATACTTGTTTAAATATTGGTTAGGCAAGTCCACTCCGCCCATATTAACATTGAAATCATGAATAACTTGTGGCTGTTTTACATTCTGCCTTTTCCATGCGCTACGGTTGGAAATAGTTCTAAAACAGGACGTTACATCAGAACCTTTGTGCAAAGGGGACATAAGTGTAACCGTCTTACAATCCTTCCATTGTATGAAAACAAACGAACCTTCCCTATGCCATCTAAAATCACCTCTGGACACAAGTTTACTCCAGTCTACACTTTGTTTGAAAACTAGAGGCATCGCTGTGCTATTAGATCTGATAGCTCCAATTAAATACACTTTGTTTGTAAGTAGGTCAATTGCTAAACGTAATGTTGTGTAAAAAGAATCAACATATAGCCTAAATCCTTGTCCATATAACTTTTCACACAAAGTGGTAACAACTGTGAATGCTAAGCCCTTTGATTTGTCAACTATGTTTGTTCTCTTTTTACCCAAGTACACAAAGAAATTCCATGTATACCCAGTAACAGAACATGCCAGAACCCACAATTTTATCCCAAATCGTATTGGTTTGTCTTTGATAAACTGCCGAATGCCAGAATATTTATGTTTAGAAGCAACCATCCTTTCATCTACAGAAATATCTTTGTGTGGAAAATATAATCTTTGTGATATTTCCTTTACATGGTCCAGCAAATACCTCCTTCTTGTTAACTTGTCACCTGAAAAAAACAGACAGACATGTACACCTTACAATGATTCCATACACGAGAACTGAAACCATATTGCTTACAGTATAGAAGAAATCTAACACAAGAACAAAACTTGTTTACTGAACCATGAAAATGAGGTCAATGTCGCATTAAACCTGACAATAGAACAATCAACATGTACACCAAATAATCATTCCATTTACCAAATATAGTTCACCTATAGCAAATAGTGTCTGAAAGATACAGAATTGACCAACTGAACTAAGATCCATTAAATGAAAATATCTTGAAATATTAAGCCTTTTACAAAAAGTTTGCAATGTTTCTTCTGCTGCAGATTGATTTCCAGATATATTGCATTCAGGACAAAACACATGCTTTGAATAATTAGTTATTTTAATAAGAATAACAATTCACAAAATGCAGTGATGTAATATGATAAAAAATATATCTTTAACATGTTTAACATGTTTAATGAATAATTCTTTCTTTTAAATTCAAGTTAGCAGTTTAGTTATTCTATGTTCTTAATCGTTCTCCATTATAGACATAAGCTTTTTTGGGACCCAGATAAACTGGTTGGCAATGTTAAATATAAAATTTCACAATCGTCCAGCGATGTGTTCTCCAGTCAATCATCATAATACGTTGATTTTACATCTTACTGAAAATAGAAAAAAAAACCAGAGTGGACAACAAAAGTACAAAATCGTTTATATTCTACAATACTACATATAAATTTGTGAGAAAGTAATATATATATTGAATAAACATTTAAAAACTTTTGTTGATTTATTTTTCCAAAATTATTTCAGCAAAAACATCAGTTTGAATCCCACATGAATGCAATTCATAGATTCTAATATAATTTTTCATTAACAATATAGTTTTGGAGATTAAATATTTTTACTGCATTTATTCAACACCTATTTTTAATTTTTGATGTTGTTATTAACAGGTAAAAAAAGCTTTCATCTCAAATTTAATAATTCTTAAAAGTTTTATTGTTGAAGGAGAATAAAAAGTGAACACATTGTAGGTAATCATTTTCTTCATGTATTTTATTTTTGTACATAAATAAGGCCGTAAGTTTTCTTGTTTGAATTATTTTACATTGTCATTTCGGGGCCTTTTATTGCTGACTATGCGGTATATGATTTTGTCATTGTTGAAGGTTGTACAGTGACCTATACAAATGTAGTTGTTTAAATCTGTGTCATTTTGGTCTCTTGTACAGAGTGGTCACAATCATACCACATCTTTTTTTTATTATTTCAGTTGAAGAATGAAAGTTGGGAGCAAAAGACATACATGACATATCTATTCTTTTAATAAGACATGCATGCCCCCTGTCCATTATAATATTGATATAAAATTTATCTTTTTGAAAAATCATGGCCAAATGTAAAATTTTAAATAATGTCATTAAGCACATATAATGAAAAACTCCATAGCTTGCAACTGTATTTCTGAATTATAACATTAAGCAAGCAATATGTAATTCTTTTTAAAATATTGAATATATTCATTTTATTAAAAATACTTCACCTTTATCAACTTCAGCTGGAGACGTCACTTGAATAAATGATAGTATTGCAAGGAATCTTTTCTTTGACATAACATCTCGAACTGGACAGCTCTTGTATAACACATCAGATGACCAATATTTATCAACTGTGGACAGCTTTACAACTGACATGTAGATAACAATACCGAGAAATCTGTAAAAGACAACATTTAAAAAAAAATCTTATATAATACTCTGTTTTCACTTTTCAAAATAAAGAATACCCTTCTATTATAATGTTAGTGTATATCAAATGTTATCTTTTGATAATATTATCTTTTAATAATTTTCTTATATATATATATATTATAACCATATACCAATTATACAACAACCCAAAAGTTTATTTAAACATCCACAACAGGTTACTTAAAGGAGCCATATTTTTTTCTCACTTATATTAAGTCTTACCGTAGTAACTCATTTACTGTGAGTAATTCCCAGGCTCCATTAGATGTGTATGAAGTGCACATTCCTGCACTAATTAAAGTTCTTGCCTGGTTATTTGTGGCTATACAAATCTGAGTAAAAAGTTCCATTGTACAAAAGAGTTTGAAGAAATCTGCTGGTGATTTTAGTCCTTGTAGTTGTTTCCTACCAACATAAAATAGTAATATTTAAAACAAAGCATATACTGAGAAAATATAAGAGACGAGCCAACATAAGACAAATTAATTTCTTTTAATAAATATATTGTAAATATTCTAAGACATTTCAATATACTTCTTTAAATCATTAACATACAGGGTTTTTAACTATAAAAAATCATAAAAGGGAAAGTTTAACCTGTATTTATAGTGAAAGTGAATATTTTTACATTTTTTATGATTGGAAAAGGGGCTTTTCAAATGAATTTATTCAAATGAAAACTATCTTCTATAAAGATGGAAATATTTCTTAAATGAATAAGTGTAGAACAGATAACAGAAATATCCATTTCAAGTAAGAATTCATACAACATATATCCATTTACCTAGTGAAGTTAGCAAACTGAAAACCTGGACGTTTTTTTGGTTTGAATGCATTTGTTCTTGGGTCTGGAGCTGAATCATCTAATGTGTTTTCATCTTTCCAATAAATATTCTTGGCAAGTGTATCACCATATAAACTCTGAGAACTGTCTTGTGATGAACTAGAAAATACTAACATTTATAAGAAACAAAATCCAACTGATAATTATATTTATAATAAGTTAATGTATGATCATGTATAATATATAGAAAGTTTTACCAGATTAACAGATACTTGCAAATACAAATTTTCCAATAGCATACTTTCATGATCATAAGTATATTATTTACTGTGAATGACTACAAAGAGCGTGGCACTCTCTTTACACGATGCATCGGATTAAACGTCCCCATTCTGACCGTACGCGGCTGCAAACTTGATACATCCTGCACAGCCAAACGGACGCCCCACTTTGGCAAGCGTTTTACAGCCGGTCGGAAGAAGACCAAGTGACCATACTTTTATAAGCATATGCACAAAAAGGGATCCACATATGAATTTCTTTCAAAAACATTGATAAGTATCCGGTACGACACAAAACTTTAACTTCTACAAATTACTCCGTTCATTTGTAACTCTTTATTCTCTGTCAGATTCGATAAACCGGACACGTTTAAGTTTTATTTTTGCTCAACTAATTGTCATTCTGAAGCATATATGTTTACCTAATAACCAGTGATTCCCGTTGATGCATTTGTTAATGTTCTCAGTGAGTGGTTTATCACTCCCTGAGAACATGAGGTATATATCAACCCACTAAATGATTATTAAGTGAGTTCATATAGACGGTACTATCACATCTACACTCCCCAAGGGTGACTGGGGTATAGATATATGGTCACTTGGTCTTCTCCCGACCGACAGTGAAACGCTTGCCGAAGTGGGGCGTCCGTTTGGCTGTGCGGGATGTATCAAGTTCGCAGTCACGTCCGGTCAGAAGGGGGACGTTAAATCCGATGCCTCGTGTAAAGACAGTGCCATGCTCGTTGCACGTTAAGAACCCTTCGTGCAACAACTCTTTTGAGGGGTCCGTAGGTGGCCTGTTGCAAGGCAAAATTTCTGTCCCTATCCAAGATACCCTCATTTTACAGTGGCAGTCCAAATTTCCCCGACCATCATCCCAGATGGCCTCTATCGTATCAACCTATCTATTGTATTTATTGTAAACTTGTTCTCGTCCTGAATATGCATGAAATATTTGCCACTGGACGTTAAGCAACCAACAATCAATCAATCACATTTACACTTGTAGACGGAAAAGAGTACAGAAACAACAGTAGGATCGTACTGTAATTTTAAGTCGAAATTTGATTTCATATTTTCAAAATTTTCTGTTTTGAAGTGTTTTTTTTCTGACTCCTGTGATACATGTAATAGAGACGGTTCATTTTCCTCATTCAAGGTTTTAGACGTGTTTCTGATGTTCAACCGACACACAACCAGAATGATTGATATAATGAACATCTTAATGTCCTGTTGTTTGTATTTGTGGTTGGTGCAACACAGTCGTGCAGAAGGGCACTGATTATTGTTATTCCACCAATTGGTTAGATTTCTGAGCGTCAGGTCCGGCAAATTAACACGTATTTAAAACAATTCAAACGAGAAAACTAACGGCTTAATTTGTGTATAATAAATGAACGAAAAACAAATATGAAACTCATAAACAAACGACACTGAAAAACAGGCTCCTGACTTGGGACAGGCAAATAATTGTATGGACTATATTTTCTCTGCTTATGAATTGGATTATAATCATTAAATTTACTTAAGACTCTTTGTATATGGTATATATATGGATATAAACTATCAGAAGCATAAAAATGTTAATCAGGGCTACTTTCTTTGATCATTTTGCAAATTGTTATACAACCATTTATAGTACTTTAGTAGTGACAATTGGCATCAGTAATTATTGATAGATTAAATCTAGGACTATTATATATACTAAAAATAGATAACTGGCATTATGCAATTTAAAAAAAAAACAGAATCAGGAGTACATGCCAGAACAACATCTTATAAGCTCTACTTTAATGTAGAAATAACATTTACTTGAATTCAAACATATTCCAAACATTTCCCAACAATTTAAAAAAGAAGTTTTGAACAGCAACAGGAACGGTACAGCCTTCAACAATAAGCATTGAAACCCTAATGCATACCAAGGTATTAAAATTTCCAAAATCAACATAGAAAAATAATTCAAGCAAGAAAAGGAACTGCATTAGTTATAAACAATAATTTCTTTAAGTCATTTCAGCAGAGTAAGACATTTACTCTTCAAATCCAGGGTATGAGTGGGATATTATAATTCAAATTCAAAATCAATTCAATAATGCCAGTTTCAACACATGTATTGCTTTCATTCTTAGGATTTAATAAAAAGCTTTAAAAAAAAAGCTTAAATTTTCAGTTTAGGCTCAATCCAGATAGTCATCTTTAAAATTTTTTATAACTTTTTCAAATCAACATGGATTTTCTTAAAACTTTACAGCTATTTCATTTATATATTGATCCTATAGAATGCCTAGTTGTTTGGTAGTTTGGTGTGTTGCTGTCATTCTTATGTATTTATTAAAAAGGTTTAAGAAAAAGATTAAATTTTCAGTTTTTGGTTATTTCAAGATAGTCATCTTTAATTTTTTTCACAACTTTTTCAAATCAACTTGCATTTTCCTAAAACTCTACTGCTATATCATTTTTATATTGATCTTACTGAATGCCAGGCTGTTTAGTACTTTGATTTTTGCTGTCATTTTATGGATTTAGTTAATAGGTTGAAAAAAAGCTTCAATTTTAAGTTTAGACTAAGTTCAGATGGTCACTTTTCATTTTTTTATAACTTTTTCAAATCAACTTAGATTTTCATATAACTGTACAACTATCTCATTTATATATTGATCTTAAAGAATGCCAGGTTGTTTTATAGTATTGTGTTAAGCTGTCAAAAAAGGCTGCATCATTAAATTCAAAAACATGTCTGCCTATATTTGCTTAAAAAGACCATCTTAAATTTCTTTTTTTGAAAAGTAGAATAGATAAAGGGACATTGATATTTGAACTATAAACATGTTCTGTTATTAGGACAATAATTAGTAATTCAGTATATGATATGTTTACTAGTCCAAGAGTTATTGTCCCTTAATTTATATTATTTCCTTTATCTTAAATCAATATTGTATTTGAGGCTGTACATATAAAATCAAATCTGTACATGTATATTCATACTGGTTTTGAAAATCAGTAAAATGTATGGTTCTGATACACACATAGATATATAGATATAGATTTAACTAGCACATTTTAAATTTTGTATAAAGTCTATTCTTTGATTTCAAGACATAAAAATTTAAAAACTTAAAAATAGAACCTAAATCATTTTTGATTGTCTTAGAGTTTTAGAGGGGCAAGGACTTTTTTTATAGATTTTTTTAGATGGGCAAGGACTTTTTTTCAGAATTTAAAAGGATGGGCAATAACTTTTTTAATGAAACAATATTAAGAATGCACCGGCCCATCCATCTCATAAATATTGAACGGTCCCTAACTAGTCCAGACACTCATGAGGCTATTTGAACGACTCGGCCCTGTTTTTTTTTCAGCATGTTAAACGTGCAATATACCATGGTGGCTGTGGATGAGTAACAAGCTGGAAATTGGTTCCTATGCTTACTAGTCCAAACGCTTATGAATGGCGAAGGGAAAAATATGATCCATTGGAACCCTGTTGGACAACTATATGACAGGCAACCCCACCTTATCAGGAGCTTGCATATTATTGATGTAAGAAACAATACCATGGTCTTCGTAAATGAGGAAAATCAGCTCTCCGAGAAGTGTGAATAAACATGCATTTACGGCCATAAATCAGTTATTTAAAAATGTTTTAGTACTTAAGTGATTTTATTTTATTTTAATCAATCTGTCAAAATTTCATTGAAGATATGGACTAAGGAATCATCTTTGAAATTTACGCCATATTGGTTTTATTTACCGAAAGTGTTAACTTTGTGTTTAAACATTATCTTTAGAATAGAACAAGTGGTTTAGAGGATAACCTAAAGCCAAAAGTAAATGACCAGTACAAAAAAAAAACATTTTCTTTACATTTTGAAGTTGAATATCAAAATAGAATAACCTCCAAGGGTGACTGGGGAATAGAAATATGGCCACTTGGTCTTCTTCCGACCGGCAGTAAAACACTTGCCGAAGTGGGGCGTCCGTTGGCTGTGCGGGATGTATCAGGTTCGCAGTCACGTCCGCTCAGATTGGGGACGTTACATCCGATGCCTCGTGTAAAGAGAGTGCCATGTTCTTTGCACGTTAAGAACCCTTGCAACTTCTCTTTGATGGGTCCGTATGTGACCTGTTGCAAGGCAAAATTTCTGTCCCTATCCAATATACCCATATTTTTCAGTGGCAGTCCAAATGTCCCCGACTATCATCTCGAACGGCCTCTATTATGACAAGACCTACCTGTTGTATTTAATGTTAACTTGTTCTCGTCCTGAATATGAATGAAATATTTGCCACTGGACGTTAAGCAACCAACAATCAATCAATCAAAATAGAATAATGATATTTCTATGTCCGCCATTTGTGAATATTACCGGAAGTATGGTTTTATAACGCATGTTTTATACATTGTATTCATTGGCAGCATCAAAGAAAGCTTCCTGCACAATTTAATGATAGTAGCAATACGTCAAAACACATTTCAATCACCCTCCCTAAAAAATGAGCATATTTTAGTACAATGTCGACCATGTTAAGTTTTACAGGAAGTAGGGTTTTTAAAGACATCTAATCTATATAATATATCCAAAAGTAGTACATAACAAAGGTTTGTACCAAATATTATTATAGTAGCATGAAAAAAACACCTTTTCACACACTAGCCGGCCACAGACCACAATTAATTCCTCTATCAGTTCTTTATAACCTTTTGCATCATTAAAAAAATTGCACCATGCACTTTTGTCCAATTTTTTGTGTGTGTAATGTATTGTCCTAGTCCAAATATATATCCAAAATTCAGAAAGATTGAAGCAATCACTTTTACAAATTTAGCCAATACACATCCATACCCCTATTGACAAGTCAAGAGATGTTCCGAAAACTGTAAATATCACCTTTTTGCACTTGACCTAATCACTCATTCCATATCAAAATCAGTTAAAATACAACCTCCAAAAATTTATTTGACCTCTCTTCTTTCATTTCCACCCAAAAAGATTTAAGGAATGAGTGAGGAAAGGAAAGAAAAAAAATTAAGGAAAAATACACTCTAATTAAAAGGAACTATATTCGTGGACAACGAAAAGCGGGGTCATTAATTGTGGTCTTGGGCCAGCCTCTGATATTGGGCTGATTAAAGTATAATGTCCGCCATTTTGGCTTTAACCGGAAGTGAGACATTTTTTTCAAATGCCTCCCTATCTGAAATGAAAGAGTAACAGTTGAGGAAGGTCTATGTCAAATTTCATGCTTGTAGCAGGATGTGCACAATTTTTCACAAAGCTGCCTTACTATGACGCTCGAATCCAAAAAAGTAAAAAAAAAGCCAAAAAAAGTACAAAGTTGAAGAGCATTGAGATAAAAAAAAATCCTAAAAGTGTCGACAAATACAGCTAAGGTAATCTATGCCCGAGGTAGAAAAGCCTAAGAATTTCAAAAAATTCTAAATTTTGTAAACAGTTAATTTATAAATATAACAATATCAATAAATCATGTCACCACAAAAACGTGCTGACTACTGGGATTGTGATACCCTCAGGGAAATAAATCTCCACCAGCAGTGGCATCGACTCAGTGGTTGTAAATAAACTCATCATAGATACCAGGACTAATTTTTATATAAAGTCCATAATCATTAAGTGCTTAAAACAAATTTATGACAATTCTAGTTTCAATTTCGAATCTAACATTTTAGTTGTTCGGAAGAATTTTCATTTTATGAGGATTTTAAACTTTAACTACCATGATCACAAATTATTTTGGCAGACCAAAGAAAAAGCAGTTGTAAATTTTAATCCTGGTATATATGATGAGTTTATTCACCACGTTAGAGTTTCTACGATTTCCCATCATAGTTGGGACATTCATATCGGCCCTTTTAAGAGCCCCTTATTTTCTCATAAAAAATCTTACTTGTGCATTTTACACTATTCCCTTTACGAAGCAGTACAATACAGGCTTATGGTTCATATGCTTATATAACACATTCATTGGTCGCTATTCAAAATCACACCCCGGTTGTTTCATTCGAAAAAATTCCTGGTTTTATATATAACTTGCATCAGAATTCAGTTATATAAGGTAATATATATATAGATATTTTATATCATATGTACAATGTATGCCAACATCTTATGAGCTACAACAACGAAAAACAACGATAAGAGTCCAATAACTAGTTCTGGGTGGAGGGATAAGGCAATCCCTAGCCATATGACCAGGTTTATTGCAACGATAACATATCAATGGTATGCGGGCTGGGGTCTTGACCTTCGTGGTTATTGAGAAAAACGTGGAGGTGAAGGTACTTGTGGATAACTAAAACGATTGTAACCGTAATTATAAGGCATTGGCTGAAACATGCCATACCCTTTTGTATTGACATCATCATTGTTTTTTTACCATTCTGAAATTTTTCATTAACATTTGTTCCTTATCTAAAATGCCCTCTTCTTCTCTGTTGCAAATTTATTTCAACACAAGTGCTGCAGCAACAAATGGGTTTGACTTATGAGAATTAAATCGGTTTAAAATTATGTTTATCTTGTCTTTGATATCACTGTTTTGCTTTTTAGCTAAACTTTCAAGAATTACAAGTCCCTCGTGTTAAACGTCAATATCAACTTTGGTCCCTTGGATGCCTCTTCTTTCACGTTTTGCCTGACTCTTTCTAATCCGATTCGTCATTTGCTGTTTTCTTTTCTTCCAGCTTATCTACCTTGTCCCCAAGGGCTTTCATCTGTTTGGGAAAATATTTACATAATAGTTCTTGAATAACTGGTCATTATCGTGATATATGGACTGCCCACAGGACAGTGGTATTGACTACGATAGTGTTAATAGATAGAGGAAGATTTGGTGTGAGCGCCAATGAGACAACTCTCCATCCAAATAACAATTTAAATAAGTAAACAATTTCAGGTCAATGTACGGCCTTCAACACGGAGCCTTGGCTCACACCGAACAACAAGCTATAAAGGGCCCAAAATTACTAGTGTAAAACCATTCAAACGGGAAAACCAATTGCTACTATACAGATTACACCAAAAACATTTTATGATAATAAGCTGTTTGTTAGCCAGCAGCAATGAACACACTAGAAAAGAATGAGTAATTCATCTGATTAAACACGACTTAACTAAACGGCTGGCAACGGTTAATTGTAAAATTTATAAACAAACAAAAGTCAGAATAGTCGTTAACATGGAACATGAAAGCAACCGAACCGTTATGTGTCCTCGAATCTCCATATATGGACATTCGCTTTGCTAGTCTACTCATTATCTCTGAATACAAATGTCTGAGACATTTCGTATTGCATTCAGAAAAATGTATGAGACATACATTATTTTATTAGCAAACATATTGAATAGTGATGGAAGTAATAATATTGTCAGTGTACATATAACAGCAAAACTATATTATGATTATAAGCTCTTTGTTAGAAGTAATTAGGCAGCAACCATTTGATTTTCTGGGGGGGGGGGGGGGGGGGGCTATGGTTTTTTTTGGAAAAAAAAGTTTGTTTCCAGGTTTTGGTGAAAAAAATAATTTGTTTTGGACCCTGAGTAAAAAAAATTGTTTGTTTCACCCTCATCTGCCACTATATGTAATGCTAAAATTGAAAGAAAAAAATTGTCTTCGGTTTGTCGCTAAAAAAATAGATTGTTCTTCGCCGAAGGCGAAAAAAAAAGTTTGCACAGAAAAAAAAACCATAGCCCCCCCCCAGAAAATCAAATGGTTGCTGCCTTAAAGCAGCAAACTTTTATAAATCATTGCGATTCGGGAAGTTTACGAATATATCTTACTGCATGCTATAGCCAATTGTTCTAATTAAAAAGAAAAGCAATTCATGACCGCTGACTGGTCCCTTTATAATATTATTGCTCAATTTGTGTTCGCTTTGACGTTAAATAATTGACTTAGAATAGAACAAGCCAGTGCAAAGTGCTCAGTAATAGCTACTGTTTTGAATATACATTTTAAAGTTCTAATTGTTTAACATTAGTTTAAATTTTAAATGTGTCACTATGAAATGGACCTACTTTTTCTTCACTTTTTCGCCTTTTTGCCACTGTTGTCTTTTCTCTGACTTGTAGGGTTGGGTCCAGCGAATATTTCTGAACATTGATAGTAGAAGAAATGTCATTAAATTGTTCTGGCAAGAATTGATCGTTATCAATTATTCCGTGTTGATGCGATTGTATCGGCTGTTTAATTTCTGGTTTACATTCTCCGTGGAATTACGTAGTTCTAAATATTTTCTTTATTTTTGCTAGCCCTCGTAAAATATTTGTGTGGTAACTTAAATTGATCTGCTGTTGTTACTTTCCTTATTGTCGTTTTCTGCGTCCACCATATTTGTGTGACGGAACTCAGTGTCCCTCATTCCAACAACTCTTCAACATATTCATTTGACCAATACCAACAAACGATGGAACTTAATGTCATTCGACCAAATAACCCTTCAGACTGTCATTGACAAATACCGCTAATGCTGCAGCATACTTTTTTGATGTTCTGGGGAAAAGCTAGGTAGTGCTAGGTTGGAATCTGCCTAACGACCCTTTTTAAACGAATAAACAACGAGAACTCAGTTTTGCTGATAGGAAAATGATGTTTTTAATTATACTTTCATTTCTTTTTGATCAAAATAATTTACAATACATTAATTATACACAATAACATTCCCTTCAACTTGGCAGCATAAACGAAGTCAGATATATCCCGCTGACTTGGGAAAAATCTTCTGTTTGTCCAGTTGGCACATTTCTCACCAGCAAATATTTCGTGTCTTACAAACTGCTCAAGTAATGGTCTTAAGCAGCTTGATGACACTAAACCTTCACCAACATACTCCTCGATTTTACCAATTATTCTTTTGTCCACTGGTATGGAAACAACTGCGGCCTGAAATTATTAAAAGTTTTAACTAATGCATATACATGGAATCTATGAACTAGGACCAGAAAGCCTTATGTCCATAAATGGGGCATAATAAAAATATTTGAATGTTACAAAATTTATTCATTTTGTGTTTGGTTCACTTACAAACTACTCTAAAGTAAGGTTAAAGTTATAAAAAATATACACATATGGCCCCTAGAAAAGGTGAATATCCAAAAAAGTAAACATTTCAAGGTTATTTCACTGAGAGCACACCAAATATTTTTTTAAGGGTCGACAATTATTGTTAAATATTTATCATAATACAAGCAATTATTGTATGGTCACACACAAATATTACTGTGATTTGGCTTGCAATTATTCCAGAAACATATGCACTTGCAGCATACATAAATTTCATTTCAGATTTTATTTATGAAACATACTGCAAAAATGCTGATGTAATTTTGTCCGGGCAAAACAGCATTTTAGCATTAGGATAACATTAAACCATTACCAATTACTGAATCACTTACAGTCGGTTGAAAACAAAACTTTACGACAAAAGAGATGATTTCAGCTTTCCAATTGTAAACTTTCCATTTCTAAGTAGCAACATTCCAGCAGCACCTGCACACGGGGTATATATCTCCCAATTGATACGCGATATTCCCGGGCTTGCATTTCCTATCATGATTTTCTTGATAGAGGGTTACTGCTCACAAGGAAACTATTAAACCAAGAGTTCCAAATGGTGAAGTTGAAATCATCCCTTCGTAAATTTTACGGACGCCATCACGAGTTGGTTGACCGTTATGAAATAACCGTTTCACAAATGATATCGGATATGTTCCTTACGTCGTAACTACAATCCCCTTCCCTTTCATGAATGTGACCTACCGAATTAGACTATTTACCGGATTTGTAATCACATAAGGAACACGACGGGTGCCACATGTGGAGCAGGATCTGCTTACCCTTCCGGAGCACCTGAGATCACCCCTAGTTTTTGGTGGGGTTCGTGTCGTTTATTCTTTAGTTTTCTATGTTGTGTCATGTGTACTATTGTTTTTCTGTTTGTCTTTTACATTTTTAGCCATTACGTTGTCAGTTTGTTTTAGATTTATGAGTTTGACTGTCCCTTTGGTATCTTCCGTCCCTCTTCCTTTACACTTATTCTGGCATTTGTGATATCGAATAAAATAAAATCACTCGTGTCTAAATAACCACTTGATTTTAAATGTACAATTGTACGTAGATAAAAAAAAAGCATTTTCATAAGTAACGTTAAATTTTGAAAAAATGTACATCAAATTAAAGAATCTATATTCAAAAATGCAGCTAATTTTATTATATCTATTATTTCCTTAATTCTTGGTCATTTAGTGTACAAGCGGTAACCCGTCTGTTGATGAGACATAAGGCCTCTAAGGAAAAATCTGATAAATTAAAATGTGTCCCACTAAAACGGACCAATCCCTGAACAGTGGGAGAAATCTGTGTGCAAGCCTCCGTTGCACACACTGTTCTGTCTCCAAAATTACATGTCCAAATAACCACTTCATTTAAAATGTACAATTGTACGTATATAATAAAAAGCATTTTCATAAGTAATGTTAAATTTTTGAAAAATGCACATCAAATTCAAAGAATCTATATTTAATAAGGCAGCCAATTTTATTACATCGATAATTTCCTTAATACTTGGCCATTTTGCCGACTGGATATTTTATGTTAAGATGTACAACCATGATGTACGCACAGAAAGGTTTCTTTATTAAGCGACGTAGTAGTAAGCTCTTAATGGTGACACTCTTTTTTTGCATGCTTTTAATTCCAACATGATCTTATCATACTTGTCATGTCTTGAATTATCTATCGCCTCTTTACTATCTGTTTAGGGTTGTTTGATTTCAACATTTTGCAAGGGTGTGTCTTTCCTGCTGCTGTTTTATTCCTACTGCATGTATTATTAATGTACTATTTTAGTATCTTTTACTGGCTGGTCATGTGCTACCTTTGAAACTTTAAGCACATGACCGGAACACTCCTCTGACAAGACACATGCACAGCTTACATCTCTGTGCAATATTTCGTTTTTACTTTGTACAAGCAGCTAATGTTGCTAGTTGTTATATTTCTTTGTTTGAGCTTCCTCGACGTTCTGAACGTAGTGTTCCTTTACAATTTTAAGTCAATTTAATCGATTCATCATTGTTAATACATATCGCAATGCTTTGGCAAGTTTTGATCAATGAAATGCAGATGAACTAGTGATGGGAACATCAACGTTATTTTCTGCACGCATTCTCTTCAAGCAGTATACTATTGATTGAAGTAAACTTCTAAACTTTCCAAACACTGATTTCCTGAAATTCACGAGTACTGGAGGTTGTAAACTGTACTCAAGTCCTTTGTTGGTACCAAGCAAGTGTGGATTCTCATGTTATCAATCAATATTACAAAGGACTTTCCATCTTTTTGTCATTTGAAGACTTTACATATGAATCCTTTCCTATCATTACAAGATCAGTGTAGTCTTTCTTACTGTTGGAAGTCCAAGGCTTGTATCTTCGGCCATGTTGATAGCTGTATTAAGTTTCTTTAATATTGGAAGATTCACCTTGAAGGAGGCCATTATAAAACCTGTAAATGGCTAAAAGCGAAAGTATAGTACGAAAATATTTATGAACTCTTTGAACGTTAAACAAGTTAATTTCATTGTGTGCGTGTAACATATATGACAACCAGTCCTTCCACTGGTTCAAAAACCTGTTCCTTTGGCATCATATTTTTTTAAAGCTGTGAATTCAATAAGACACAACATTTATGTGATTATTGCACGGACTTAGTAATGCTATACATAAAATTAAACTAACAAAAAGCTACAACACAACTTTCACCAGAGATTGCTATCAACACCAATTGCTTGTTTCCATCAAATTTTAACTTTTGCAAATACCAAATGTTTCAAGGTGATTACGAAATAAAGAATATGTAAGCACTAGAAGCATTTTCACATTGATCAAACGAACGATGAATGGTATTGAAGAACTATGAGCTATCATTTTCTATTCTGTGAAGCAAATACAACCTTATTACTGCATGTATATATTTATCAAAATTGCTTATTAGTTACTAATAGTTTGGAAAGGCAAAGCCATGTCCAGTGCAAGATCCTCCAGGTCACTTTCCCATAGTTCGTCACCTTCTCTGTTTACCTTGTAATTTTCTATATAATATAAGTACACACTATTTTGACTGTTGTTTTTTTTTAATTGCAAGCGTTAAACTATTTGCCCGGTCATTAGTTTCCAACTTTCGGACTTACCTTGCCATTTCTTTCACTTTCAAGTGCTCACAGAATGTGTACGTTTTGATTATCAATAATGTCATCTTCGTCGTTGACCTCACATTCTGTTTCAATTACATCAACTTATACATTTTTTTTTACTTGGATTATTTGGATCAAACTAACAGTACCTTTTATAGAAACAAAATATAATGTTCAAGGCATGTAAGCAAATATTTTTGATCTTTCACCATGATCTGCATAAGAGACACTCTGAACAAGAAATTCCCAATCTCCAACAGCCGTAAAATTTTCAAATGGAATTTCTGAAATTGATGGTGACATTCTTGAAAGGCAGTTTTTACAAATTTAGTAAAACGGCTGTGTAAGAATTTTGGAATGCAATCTGCATATGTCCTGTAGCCTTCCACACTTTTTACGTTGTTTTCTGTATACCTAAAGAACAGCATTAGAGTTAATTACAACCTTCAATATAAACTATTTTTCAAGTATAATTTTATTGCACTATAAAAAAAACCCATATTAAGCCTTCATAATTCATAAATTTAACATACACCCATGAAGTAGTATCTAATTTACAATAAAGATATTATAGTTAATGAAAATTATAGCCTTCATAATTTAGGCTGGTGTCATTCAGAAATTGAACCTTATTCTGTAGAAAAAGCACAATTTAATATAATGGTTTAGCAACTGTTGAATGAAAATAAAGTTAAAGTTCACCTCACAATGAACATTTGTTCCAAGTTTACAGGAATTTTTGTTTGACATAAGAATTTTCACAAAATATATATCAAGTTTAAACAGCGTAATTAACGGGGTGAACTCAAACCGTTTTATTGTTTATTGTTTATGCATCTTTTTATATCCAAAATCGCCATGGAGGTCGAGTAACATAAAACTTTCCGGTCAGACCGGGTACATCAAAATAACAGATAATTTAAAACAAATAATCCAATAATGTAGTCTTGTTGTCCAAGAAATATACAAGTAAATTCACTAATCTATTATTTATTAACATTCCATTCTAGGAAACTATTTACATTATATATAATTTACAAAATGCATAGTTCAAATATTCATTGGCACGTTTATTTCACACGGTATCACAAACGGATTTAATTATAACGAAACGGGAGTCACGGTTACTTCTATCTTTTCAGATATTGCATTTGCAGTATGTTGCAGACTAGAGAAAAATGGAGGAGGAATAGTTGAGGCTATACAGAGTTTACGGTTACTTGCTGTACAAATGGGAGTATAATGTAGACCAACTTGTAAGCCAAGATTTATTTGTACAGCCCGTCGATCCCATTTTATCCTTGCAATCCCTTTGTACAAGTAAAGCATGTTGGATCTGCATGTACATTTTGTACATTTTGCACACTCTCCCGAAGCTCATCCAAACTTCTCTTCCATTGACAAGTCCCATTCAAGGATGCAATTACAATGTGGTGATATATTCTGATGCTCTCTAAACACCTCATTCCACATTTCTGTGTTTTTGTTTATTGTTACTGTTCTGTTGGTGTATTTCAGATTTGGGGGTAAACAATAATGGAAATCTTTACGACTCTATCTTACATCAATCTGTAGCAAATATTGCATAGGTTTTTTTATAATTGTGTAGTATCAGGTGTAAAATTAGAATTATCTCTGTTTGAGACTGTATTTTTCAAAGAAGTGTTTGTAAGCTGGGATGCAGATATTTTTTGAAATAAGAGCATTTTTCAAGTATTTTAACATTCGAATAATTAATTGGTATATAGAAATAATGCAATGCGTTTCTTCAATTCAGTTTTGTCTTTTATAGTAATGTCTCGGAAGGGCATTTCACCAAAGGTGAGGTAACATGAAGAATAAATATTTACATAAATACGTCTAGGTTATTAAATTGAATGTCTCACTAAACTTAACTTACTAAAATTATACATAACTAATAACCTTATTGTTTGCGAATCGAAATCTTAATGTTTTCTTTTTTGTCGTTTGGCTTGAAACCACTGCTTAATGTGTGTTAATGTGTATTTTTCTTAGTAGATTTACTTTGTACTTAGCCAGTTTGTTGTCATATTTTAACTTGATTTCATTAGCTGACAATTGCAAGTATTGAAACAGCTACATGAGATATTTGGATATTATCAGAAGCCCTTCATCTTTTATGTATGTTTTCTTTTCACGCTTTTAAAAGAAGATTCGAGAAGTTTGATAACATTTTCAGATGAATCACCAACAGAAGTGCTGCCACCATTTGGAGAACATTTGGGGAGAACAATGCATTAATTCTCACAGTAGAGTCATTTCATTTTCAGGGATACTCTATTTTGCTTATGCTCTACAATATAAGTCCAGGGCACCAATAATGGGTGTTAACTTTACATTTACATGTATAAGTTTTGTATTATGATAACTCTCAATATAACGACAATTTGTGTACTTTTCTGAATTGTTATAAATGTAAAGTTTTTTATACTGTTTCTAAGCAACACATCGGCTGGTGGATCCCGGATAATGTCTCGTGGTGGAACATAGTCATTAAGTTTGACTCTAGAGATTTGGTGACAGTTTCTATGATCCTAATAGTCCACAATGGAATCAAGCCAGAGCACTAAGTGATCAGCATGGTAATTACAGGTCTGCATTGCCAAGTAAACATAGGGTTATCACCGGCTGATTTGTCTCTTAGTTCTGGATGCTTCGGGTCTCCGATTTTTTTTCGTTGCCCCTTTTGTTATCTTAGCTATATTACTTTGCACGATGCCAAGTGTCATAGGAATCAATAACATCTGGTTGGGTTTGGCTCTAATTTTTACTGACAGATGCATTCCTATCATGTGAATGAACTTTTACCTGAATTCTTTTCCTTTCAAAATCTTCATATTGCTTTTCTGTTCCTTATGTTTCATGCTTCTGACAACTCATTTCTAGCGTCAAATGGTAGCTTAATGAACGCTGATTCCAAACATATATGGCTTCAGTACAACGTCGTTTTTTTTTTATTAAAGGAGATGAGTTGGTACTTGAAAAAAGTCACTCGTGGTATTGTTTGCTGTCAAAAGGCTGTATAGCAAGTTCCCACAACCTTTCTCACAAAGGTCGCAAATCTGCTGGAGCTGAATATCCACATGAATTTTAAGCAAAAAGAACTTGAATGTTATTATGGAGATTCCGTTACATGACAGGATCGCATTTGACATCAATGGTTTGAAAACCTGCAGTATAAAAACAATGAATATCTGTATAAAAAATTAGACCATCTGACAGATTCCAACTGTAAGCTATCAAAAACAGCATAAGCTCAATGACAGCGAGTAATCTCAACTTTCTGTCTTCCTTGTTTCTTCTCTGTGAGTGTACTTTCTCTTGCAGAAATGTGGCAAACATTTCTCCATCATATATAAACAAAGTTTTTATAAACATTTTTATTTAGTTATTTTATTATTTTATATTCCATTAAATTTAGATAATCAATTAATGTAAACTGCTATTGGTTACTGCCATCCTTAAAACTTTGCTTACATGTCTTGCATGCAGTTTAAACTGGTTCACTTATTCATATTATTTTAACACAAAAAAATAAAATTGTAGTGAAAGTTAAAGCATTGCTTACTGCATGTATAAATTGGTATCTGTGTTCTTCTAAATTCAAATGATGAGCCTGTTTTCTGTTAAGAGTTTTAGGCATTTTAATAAATTTCAAGTTTTAATATGTACATTTCTTTTTAAAATGCAAATGAAAATTTTTCTTTACAGTAATAATAACTGTTTGATATAATTTAGTAACACGCCTTTTTTTTCTTTTTCTAGCCTGTGGTGAACTCTTTGTCCCGTTTCTATGCCATCATTTGTATTATGTATGTATTCACGTTTGTTTATCTTTATTGTTTTGATGTGCGTACTACTCTTATTTCTCCCTGGTTAATTTTCAATGCCACCGTCTCTTTCTTAACTCTTTTGATACAGTTATCCATCGTAGATGTATTCCAAAATGTGAACTTACTGGGAAAAACATCGGTTCAAACTTCCAAATGTTTTCTTAAGATATGATCTCTTTTTACAGTCAACTGCATATTGAAATTAAGGTTTTATAAAAAAAAATCAACTCAATTTAATCAGTACAGTAAGTAACATTACTATTGTCGGCAATAGAAAATTGGTTTTTACATTCTAAATGGCATGTATATGATATATATAAAACATCCTTTCTGTTGTTTATTAAGTTCGTTTGCGGTTCTTGAAGGTAGAAAGATGTCTTGACATATGGGACTACATGTAGTTGTTATGGATTGGCCCTGGAGCGACCATTCGACCTTTTTTATTTACAAAAACCAAATTATCCAACCACAATAAAAAGCATATTCTCATAAAATTTTCTAATTTTTAACCCACATACGGAACTACAAATATATTTCGCCTAATGCCTTTTTCAAAAAAGTGACGAAAATATATGAAACAAAGTCTCATGTATTCTTATGTTCAATCACTGATTATAGAGAAAAAATCAAAAAAAAATAAAAATAAAAGAAATTTATTTATCAATACAATTATAAAAAAAAAGACATCCTGATTACTCAAAGTAATTGAATTGACATCATTAAAATGAAAGTGAATCTGAACGTCGCAATTGTCAGTTTCTTTTCTCACTAGACATTGGAAATCTGTTTTAACTGGCTGCACTCTGAGGTTATATACTTCCAATTGCATTTACTATTATAGGAATATAGTATCTATCCACCGCCCGTCTATCTGGAGCCCATTTCAAATAGGTTGCTGCTTTTTCAGTAACCTCTTGTTCTGTAACTCCACATTTCTTCCTGATGACATCTACAAAATCAAAAGTTAAAACATTGTCAAGTTTCAACCTTCTCTTGGGTGTTCCCTGATGCAACCTTCTCTTGAGTGTTTCCTGGTGCAACCTTCTCTCGTAAATCATTTGCATCTGTCAATAAAAACTTTTTTTATGTTTTAAGCAGAAGGACCAACATGTATATTATACATCCTTACTAAGGTGAAATACAGTGCTGTTTCATTTTAAACATGTACATCTAAATAAATGTTGACATGGGTCATATGAAATTATATATATTGGTATTTTAAACTACAGTTTTGCAATAATTTGAATTAACCCAACATACCAAGGTATCCACTTCAGGAGTCTTTCCCAAAATTAAACTATTTGCTGCACAATAAAAAGCAACTGTCTTTTTTTCTTTTTAGAAACATATACGTGAATCGACTTCGTACTTTTCCTACAAATCCTCTTTTAATTCAGCAAGACTATGCTGAATTTAAGCCAATTATCCAGCTTTTTCAACTGTCTATACTGAGGATCAAAAGATGGTGACAGAGTTGCATCTGCTGCTGTCTTCGGGGACAGAGCTGCAACTCTCCGTTTGTCATCTGATGCATCCATCTTTACTACTGAAGCAGAAGCAATAATTTTGGCTTTGAAATTTATTCTTCTTCAGATAGATCCAAATTTATTATATGTTCTGATTCACTTTCATGCTTACAAGCTATACAAAATACTAAAAATAAAAACCCAACAATTCTCAAAATTTTATATGTAATGAAATTCTTCTTAAAGAAATAATGTAACTGAATAAATTTTGCATTTAGAGAGTCAATGGACGCCCAAATGTGATGCACAAATAGCTAAGCGAATATCCATATAAGGATATTCGATGACAAACATAATTTATTTATCGATGGCTTTCATTTTAACTATTATTCTGACTCTTTTCTTGTTTAATTTTAAACAATTGACAGTTGCCTGCTGTTTAAATTGGCCATTTTCATCTTGACTCCAATGATTTACTCGTAAGAGAACTTAACAAACGAGCGAAGAGAAATCATCGTCATGTTTATCAATATAGAAATCCTCAGATTAATTATGAAAATGCTTTTTATTATATATGTACAATTAAAATAGGAGGATATTTAGATATAAGTAATTGTGTCTATATGATACAACTAATGCAAGAATTAGTATTACATTTTGGCTTGATGATTGTAAAGTTATTTTCACAATGATTAGGTAGTTACATACTTTACACACCTATAAATTCAATTGCAGAAAAAAATCTAATGTGTAGATGCATAAAATGCAAATGTCTTAGACAATTTCGTTCAAATTATCTAAATCAAATATCAAATGGAAGACTTAAATAATCCTAAATGTATATTTTTATTATTTCTTTGTTGATGTACAAGACATGTAGTCCCCAGATGACAAAATATCTTGCTACCTACAAAAACCGTAAGAGAACTTAACAAACGAGCGAAGGGAACTCATCATACATTTTAAAGAAACAAATTATATTTTGACAGGAAATCGGTATTAGGAAAAAACATATATTGTTTAATGTTAAGAGTAAATAAATCTTAATGGTAGGTCAGTTTTTTTGTAGGTGGCCTGTTGCAAGGCAAAATTTCGGTCCCTATCCAATATAACCTCATTTTCCAGTCTAAATTTCCCCGATCATCATCCCAGATGGCCTCTATCGTATGAACCTACCTATTGTATTTATTGTGAACTTGTTCTCGTCCTGAATATGCATGAAATATTTGCCACTGGACGTTAAGCAACCAACAATCAATCAATGGTTACTTCAAAGAGGAATGAGGAGAAAGTTGCTCTTATGCAAATAATTTGTTGTATTTGTGCCTGTTGTACAGTCTGTACCATACCCCAACTTTCTAGTTCGCTTGGTGTAGTATAATTTTTATTGAAAGTGTACTTGAAGTTTTTTTTACATTAATTAAGTTAGTAGAATATCATCAGTATCACTAAAATTTGCAGAACTTTTGTTCTTTTCTGTCTCCATTTTGCAATTTAAACAGGAATTGCTAAGAGTTTTGCACTGGATAGCTCGCCAATTACTAACCAGGCGTTAGATCAAGACAATTTAACCACTGTATAACTGCTGGATAGTTATCCAGTCTTTTGAAAAACCGGGCCTAGATCACCTTACAGGCTATACCCGTTCACATACTATAGATCCGATATATTTAATGTTAAAATTGTTATTGTTTCCATATTAAATCACGGGTCCGATGAAAGTAACACTATAACTAGACACCTTCCTATCATGACGATTGCACATTATTCCAAAGGACAAGGAGTACATTATCTCTCATTGACATCAAATCACAATGCCGTACACATAATTGCAGAAGACTGTTCACATAAAATATAATATATAGAAGATAGTTGGGACTACGACGACACGAAAAATATAAACGTATTCCAGACTTCATTTTACTTTGTAAAAGCCTATTAAAAGTAAATCTGTTGATGCAGGAAGAAGATCTTGAAATATATTGATCAACCTAGTTTGCAAAAGAAAGACAACTAGTTTTGAAACAATGTCTGTTTTCTCTTAAGTTCACTTTTTGAGAAATCATGAATGTTAGTACAATTTTTTGTGATATGTGGTCAAATTTGATGGTTGAAAGCAGTGCAGCCTGTTGATTGAAAAAAAATGTATATAACTTTAGTTTTCAAATCATTTTTATTGTATATAATTTTTTTTCAGAAGACTCGGAACATGAAGATGAACCTACATGTTCATCTAAAAAAGTTTCAAAACTGCCAGTGCCGCCAATGTTATCACCATAAAACAGAAGTTTGACGGGAAAAAATAAAAGGCAATCAACATCAGCAATGAGGTTCTGTACAAGCAGTCAATTGACAGTCCTATTCAAGAAATGGCTAAATGGTTGACGCTATCGCCAGCAGTAGATTGATCACCACATGATACTACAAGTAAGTTAGTAACAACAGGATAGTGAGGCTTTCCTGTATCATTTAATTGCCATAAAACTCAGTTGTGCATCAAGAATAGATTCAGTGATAGATCCAAAAAAGGGGACAGGGGTTGAAACACCCCCTTTTTGTGAACAATGCATTTGAATATGGACATATAGTTAGAGCAACACCTCCACCCTTTATCCTGGGGTTGGACCTCTTTTTAAAAATTGGCTCGAACTGCCCCTATATATATATATATATATTTGAACTTTTCTGGATCAAAGAATGGCCATCGCTTATCATTATCCAAAATACGTTTTCCTTCGAGAAGGATTTGAAAGAAAGATAAGAATAGAAGTGGGAAGACATATTTTACTTTTAATATAATCTTTCATCAGTGAAAACCTAAGCATTGCAAGCTGATATTGTAAAACGGCTTGGAATGAACGGAGAAGGAACTATTGTTGGAAATATGGATAGACTTAATATTAAGTTTGTGGTTTCAACAAGACCAGCAGAGTGTGGTGGTAATACTCTTGTTGAGGAGTCGTATGACTATATTTACAATCCATTATGTGCTGAACTTAACAATATGAGGGAGTAATTTCCTAAGACAGTGGTATACACTAAACTCAATGGTATGTCAAGCAGATGTAGATGCAAATTATCGCTTTACCAATGTCTATGTCGGATGGCCAGGCCTAGTCCATGATGCGCGCATTTTCAGTAATTCAGACATTTATCGACAAGGAGAGAATGGAGAGCTATTTCGTCAGCATACCGTCAATATAAATGGAACTGAGATACCTGTATTTTTTTTGGGTGGTACCGCATATCATTTGAAATCCGAAAGGAGTAGGTCCGGTAAGGACCGACTTTGGCCTCAAATTTCATGTTCATCTGACGAAAGATTTTGACCACTTTTTAAACACTTAAGTGTCTATTTCATTTGAATCAAGTAGTTTATGTGGAAGATTTTAACTGATTTAGTCATTAAAAACGATCCGATTCAAGCTCAAATATGACAAATCTACCAAATACGCCGAAAAATGTCACTTTTCAGATGGTTTTTGTCAAAAATGAAAGTGGCCGCATCCGTGTTCATCCTTAACCTTGATATATGTTATGTATTATCATAAAATACAACTTACATTTCAATATTTAGGATGAACACGAATGCGGCCACTTCCGTTTTACACGAAAACCGTCTAAAATTTAACTGAAATGATAGAATTGTGAAGATTTCAGTAATTTGGCATAACTTTATTGTGCTAGTACCCGATATATGTGCATTGTATTGTCAAAAACAACCCATAAGTATGTAGCAAAAGCATTCTACTGTCCAATAAATAACTAACAGTTTACAATTTAACAATTTTGTAAAACTGCTATATTTTGGGGCCAAAAAGGGGTCTTACTGGACCTTCTCCTTTAACTTTTTAATTACAAGCATTCAAGTACACGCATGGTTATGGAAGGATCATCTGGTAGATAGAAAGGGAGATGACGTTCTTTTTCTTCTTCTTTTGCCTCCTTTTCCTTTCTTTTTTTTTCAAATTCAAAAGAAACGTTAAACTTTTAGAAAGTAATATTTGTCTCAAAGCTAATTTTAATTTGAGTTGTTTTTTACGTGGTTATTGTCTGGAACGACCAATTATCTCAGATGTTATTTTTTGTATACATTTTAATATTTAATTATATATCTGAGTTAGCATATATTAACAGCTTCTTTTGTAAGTTGTGTTGTTATAAGTTTAAATTAATACTGTACAACAGCCTAAAGTATAGCTCATTCTCTGCATTAAATCAATTTGGAATGTTTTCCCGACAAAATAACCCTGATCACATTCAGAAAGATAGAATATTAACACCCTTTCAATGGCGATTTAACATGAAGGTTCCTAACAGTTGGGACAAGATCAATCTAAAACATGAACTACAGATGTCCCAATTTCAATGTACACATTACTTTCTGGTAATTTCTGATAATTAAAATAGGCAGAATTAAGCAACAGGTGAAAATCCAGCAGGAGTTATATAAGGCCAGACTTTTTTTGTTATCTGTTTAACGAGAAAATTTATAAAAAAATAGGGTCGAGGGGACGAAAAAAAAAGAAGTGCAAAATTGGTCCAGTCGACACTAAAAATAAAAAAAAACAAAACAATCTAAGTGACCCTTTTTTTTCTAGAATTTATCAAAATACAAGTACAATGGAATGAAAACAGACCAGTATATTAACCCTTTTATTAATTTGAACATATATGTATTATGTATTTACTTTAATATAGATCCATGGAACCAGGCAAATATATCAACTTGGCTGCATATACCCTATATATATATGTATATGCCTGTCACCCAGTCAGGAACCTCTTAGTGTATGTTTAATAAATGTTTATACTGTATATGATATTTGTTTTATATATATTAATCAGGCTGTTTGTATGAATAAAGTCTGAATTGTTTTACACTGGTCAACTTTGGTGCCCTTTATAGCCTACTTTTAATATGGTGAGAGCCAAAGTTCTATGTTGAAGGCCATACGATAACAATAACTGCTTAAGACAACAAAACAGTCTTGGATGGAGAGTTGTGACATTGGCAATCATACAACATTATTTTCTCTTATTATAAATGTAAAATTAACAAAATATCAAGAGATGGATTTTATTATTCATAATCATTGTTCATTGTGTGCGAACATGTAGCAGGGATAATACTTAGCAGGGGCCCAGTCGCCCATGGCCTCTAGATTTTGAGCTGGGCTACTAAAATTTTGATAAAATTTAGTTCAAAATACAAACATCATTTAGGAATAATTTGGTCTGGGCTACCTACCAGCTTGAGTTTCCCAAGTTTTATCCCTGTGTAGGGTACAAACGTGTACTGTAGGGTGCGAAAGTGAAAGGGGGTGAACGTGAATTAAAAAGTGGTTTTTCAAATGATTTGGTCCCATCCATACACAAAATTCAAAAAGCATTATTGATTTTAATTGATATCCTTGATATTATTTTAATATGCATACTACGATACTACTTCAAAGGAAAAATACAAACCCAAACTCTTCCAAAACGTTGACGTCAGGTTCCCCATCTGCCTCGTTGTTTATAATGCGGCTAATGCCAACATCTTCCGGTAACTCCTTGGAAAACATGACCCCGATTGTCTCATCTCTATTACACTTAACAAATTTGAGTGAACACGAACTTCTCTCTAGTGATCGCACTTCAAGTTTAATGTAAAAAAACGGTCCCTTCCCGGAAGTCGCCATTTTGTTTGACCATGCGACAAGAGATAAATTAAAAATCGCAGACCCATACTCGTACTTTTTTTTGAGGATTTCGTAACAGTCGGCGGAAAAAATAAAAATAAAAGTAGGAAGCACTACTTTTATTTTTATTCTGAAATCGGAAAATGTGGAGTCGTCGGATCTCGTTAAACAGATAATAAAAAAAAATCTGGCTTAAAGGCACTATTAGTTCAATGACTGTACTTTGTAATTTTTATTTTAATGAAAGTGAAAACTCCGTGTTCATAGATCCTGACTCAGACTATAAGTAAGTTCAATGACCCTCCTTTAACTTATATGACCTGGATTATCTTCCTTGGTGTCCAAGTTTCACCAATGTCCACCAAGCTGTTTAGGAGACGATGCACGTACAATGTTCACTAAAATCGACATACATTGCAACAGGTAGGCAGACGGACAGAGAGAGGGATTCATGTAACCCCTAAACCAAAACGTTGTTTGTAAGAATATATAAACACACCCATCCATAGATGTACATTTGTTGTTTTATGATGAACTTTCCCATAATCAAAATAAAATGCACACATACTTGGGTGTGAATGCAGTGATATTTTCGATGCCCGCAGTAAAATTCTTCCTGTGGCTTATTACTGGGGTTAAGTATATCATGTGAAGTCCCATCGTGGAACACACAACCGGGGAATATCTGGCCACTCTCCTATCCTTTTTCTCCACGAATTTATATCCGTCCATTCTTCCAATGGTACACAGACTTCCCATAAGATGAGCCACATATTGTTGACTATGTCTTCGACCGTAGAAGTGCCAATTCCAAACATAAATAAAAGCATTGGATGTTAGGTATTGTCTTAATCAAATCATAGTTATTAGAAGTCTGTTTCTCGGCTCAACCGCTCTATGTTGAAAGTGGACCATTCTAGGGGCGATGAAGTATTGGTTGGACAGTTTCTCCTGACAGCCTTTACAAATCATATGGTCTAGACACAAGTATACTATACATATCTGCCAAAACCAATTGATCCTGATATTGATCTTCTAGGATTCTAGATCTCATCCTGTCATCATGAAATGGCAAGGGCCTACTAATTTTTTCTAAGGTATGTCTGGTACATGCTTATCATCATTAAAACATAAAATGTGGCTCATCATAGAAAAATAATGGCCATGGCAATGCATGCATTTTCCGATGACCTGTGTATGTGTAAATGAACATACGAAAGGATTTTGAATTATATAAATGTAAGAACTGATCAATTTTAACGGCGAATATTTTAATAAAATAGTTTATAAAACATCTGTACACTGTTCTGATTTATTGAGAAATGGTATTGTATTATAACCTTGCACTGTGAACCCTCAAATCAAACCGAAATAGAAGAACTGTAAGAATCATTTGGTTGCCCAAAAAAAAAATAGATATATATCAGATTTGATCAAATATGTTTCATTAATGTTATTTATACGCCAGTCAAAATTCATATGTTGCCAATCAGAAGGAGAATAAACGACACCTTTATCCACACACTTGACTTCGCCTGATTACGATTTGATTTGTGATTGATTTTACTAATTGTTCCAACTCTCTTAGTTCGATACATCTATGTACACTGTGTATCATCGACACCGGAAATTGGGTGCTAACGAAGTGGAGAGAAATAGTAAAAAGGTAAACAAGTTAAGAATTCATTCAATTTAAAGCATTTCCACTCATTTGATGAGGATGCCGCTTAAGAAATGATTTTCTGATATATAATTCTTTAAATTATTAGGCCGATAAGTACAAAATTAATTCATGATTTTGTGTAATACTCTAAAACTTGCAACTTAGTACCGGAAAATTTCGAGGACTATCGTCCTCTATCGCCCCATTCTCAAGATATTGAACTGTTTTTTATTATTTTTCCAGACACGTTTTAGATTATAATGGTGTGGCATCATATTTACTGAAATTTGTTGTCAAAAAGATGTATTTTAAAAAATATAGACCATAAAAAATAAAGTCTAGGGTACGGCAACTTGCTCGTGTTGACAAATTTACTGTATGGTAACTTGTTTTCCCCTGTATAGCAACTTGCTAATTTTAGAATAGTTATTTACCGTCCTTTCAAAGAATATAAAGTACTTAGTTCAAATATCTAAAAGTGGGGGGGGGGGGTACCTTTTTATGTTTAACTGTTTCTGTCCTTTTCAAGGTTTAAATTTGTTTAAAACTGTTAATTGACTGATATAAATTTTAAAAACTGTTAACTGTTTTCGACCCACTGTCTGTAATCTGTTTTGTTAAAAATTGAAATGTTGTTAACCGTTTATTTGAAATTAAGATTTCTGTTATCTGTTACTTAATACTTATGGACAACACAGAAGATAGAGTTGCTTCTAAAAGGAAACCCTTATATAGTCAAGATTTATCAACTGATAAAGCTGACAGAATGGCAGCCTCCGGGGGTTACTCTGGAGGCTGGATTCATTACGATGAGCAATTTAGGTGACGTAAAGTTTTTTCCCCCTTTTCTTCTTGTACATTTGGCAAGAATTGCAAATTTACTCACAAATGCTCGAAATGTAATGGTAGTCATCCCTATTTAGAATCAGAAATTATTTCCGCTTTGTTTTTGTTTACCTTGTTTTGTAAATATTATTTTTCCTAGAAATTATATTTAGATATCTTTCAGTACAATTGAACTTGTTTCATAGAAATTGTCGAGTAATCTCTCCTTGTACTAGTACAAATGTGTTTACTATATTTTCTCATGTTAATTAATTTGTGTTTGTTTTTGTTTTTTTATTTGCAGGTTACACGCATTTGTATTCTCTAGGTAATTCGCCAATAAACGTCGATGAAGTAAAGAAAGCTCTCAAACATTACCCACATCATGAGGTTGCGCGAGACCTGATCCAAGGTCTCGAAGCTGGGTTTAAACTAAAATACTCCGGTCCGAGACTTCCTATGGATATAGATTCTAAAGAAATTAATGGGGAGAAAGCCACCATAGCCAGGGACAAAATCTTTAAAGAAATTAACCTGGGTAGGGTAGCTGGTCCTTTTTCAGAACCTCTGTTCCCCACCTTTCGGGTTTTCCCGATCTCGGTTATCCCTAAAAAATCTAGTTCAGAATTCAGGTTAATTCATAATTTGTCCTTTCCTATAGATCACTCCGTTAATGACTTTATTGACAAGCAGTACTGTTCTGTAAAATACTCAAGCATAGATGATTCACAGATTGAAAAAGAACACGTTCTTGGCCAAGTGCGACGTCAAATCGGCTTTTCGTTTGCTAAGACTCTCTCCGGGTGATTTTGATCTGATGGGGTTCAAATTTGAAAATGAATATTTCTTTGATAAATGCCTCTCAATGGGGGCCAGTATCAGCTCGGCGCTATTTGAATCCTTTTCCACCGCCTTGCATTGGGTTGTACAGCATCAGTCAAAAAACGACAATATTTTACATTATTTGGACGATTTTCTGTTTGGAGGCGAGGCACAAACTTCTCAATGCCACGACACTGAGTGTTTTCAGGATTCTTGTAAACTTTGGGGGGTTTCGTTAGCAGAGGAAAAAACGGTCGATTGATTGATTGATTGTTGGTTGCTTTACGCCGCATTAGCACATAAAAGGCTATATCGCGGCGAGAGCTAATTCGAATATTTTTACAATTTAAAGCATATTTTTAAAATAAGACAAAAAGTCCTTCAATATACTAAAATTCTTGACTAAAGCAAATTGAGTATATACAAATAAAAATCAACAGTAAAATAACGTGATAAAAATTAAAATCGATTTAAATATAATAACATTTTTATATTCTATAATAAATTCCAATTTCTTTTAAAAAAGCAACAATATTTGTAAATGGAACATTATTAAATAAATCTTTTGATCCATCAGTATAGACAGTTGAAAAATCTGGATAATTGGCTTTAATTTCAGCATAGTGTTGCTGAATTAAAAGAGGATTTGTTTTATTTTTATTGTGTTCACGGAGATCATATATCATTTTTGGTTTGGGAAGTTCCCATGGAGGACATTTGCAAGTTTTAACTTGAGCAACAGATTTTAAATCAAAAGAAGCTAAATGTGGTTTTAAACGTATACCTAACGGAGGAATTTTATTTTCATGTTTTGCAAAAATATCTGCATAAATCGGATTAAAAACACAGCTGTAGGCAGGATTATCTGAATGGGCTTTTAGTTTGACAGTATATTGAAGTCCAAGCTTCAAACGTCTGTCAGAGAGTGAGTGCTCATCAGCCTCTACATACAGACTCTCAACGGAAGTGTTGATATTCCTTGGTATAGAATTTGACACCAACATGGTAATGCGTCTCCCCGAAGACAAACTTTCTTATTGTTTAGGTAGATCCAAAATCACCCTTCGGGATTTACAATCTTTGATTGGTATACTAAAATTTGCATGTCAAGTAATTGTCCCGGGTCGAGTCTTTCGTCGTCGTTTGATTGACGCCACTTGCAATTTGCGTAGGCCCCATCACAGAACCAGAATAAGTAAGGCTATGAAAGAAGACCTTAATATTTGGTTACTATTTCTATCAAACTACAACGGTACTACCGTAATTCTGGATAAATTCTGGTCATCTAACTCAGATCTCGAATTTTTCACTGACAGTGCAGGTGGGGGTCGGAAAAGGCTTTTGTATTTATTTTGAAGGGAAATAGGCACAGGCGAGTTTGCCCCACAATTGGATAATTTCTGGAATTTTAACCGATATTGCCTTTCTAAAACTGTTCCTTGTAGTCGTTGCTTTAAACATTTGGGGAGGCATGTTTAAAAACAAGAAAATTTTATTTCACATAGATAACCAGAGCGTAGTTTCTATAATCAATAAAAAGTCTTCAAAGTCGACAAGTGTTATGTCCCTAATCAGAAAACTTGTATTGCTTGGAATGCAACATATTGATTAAAGCCGAACATCTCCCAGGTCATTTGAATTCTCTTGCTTACTCCCTCTCCCGTTGTGATTTTCAGAAGTTCCGGAGACTATGCCCCACAGCAGATGCAAACCCATACTCGATTCCGGCCAATCTCTGGAATGTTTAAAAGACGAGGCAGACCAATTACTTAAATGTTCAATGGCTCCGAACTCCTGGAAATCTTATAAAATAGCAGTAGAATGTTTAAAAAGTTTCGCATTATTTATAACAATCGCGATATTTGGCCGGTACCTATCGACGAAATGGCTCAATTCATAGCATACCTGTCGTACAAAGGTTTCTCTGCGTCTACTGTTTCTACCTACATCTCCGGATTGGCCAACACACACAAGATTAACATTGTACCACAATGTTTAATACCATAAGTAGAAGGTTGGGATATATTTTAAGGGTTATGGGGCAAACAGTCTGCTATGTCAGACAATACAGTATATGAAGAATCAGAATATGAACTTGCCTTCAAGTCATTAATAACATTTATAATGATGATTTGTTCTTCCGCCAAAAGGCCTTTCTAATGTCGCACATTCTTGATATATACCGGTCACCTTTACCCCAAAATGTCTGCGATATCTTTCAAACCTCAAAATAATAAGTTATACTGGCAGCTCAATTACAATTCAGACACAACGGTGACAAGAAATGTCAAATATAGTGTAGGGGATGCCATATCTACAACAGGACAATTAAAGTCCATGTTGAGACTTTACAAATACAATCAAGGTGTTTCTGCAGATATTAAGGATACATTAAATGAAGACCAATTACTCCAATGTAGCCTCGTTTGGTGCTTTAAAGGAAAATATGCCAGCATCTCTTTTTAAGTTCATTTTTCGTTGATTGCTGTAAAATCCCACAAAGTCGCTTCTAAACCTTATGTTTTCCCTCTAGATAAACTTCGTAAATCTATGTCTATTATAGAATGTATCGTTTCAGTAGAAATCAGCATTTACTCCATTCCATTTTGGCCTAGCCGTTCAGTCACATCATGAATATGGGTCACGAAAATTAATAGAAACTTTGTAATCGCATGGTTTGTGAGCTTCGAAAAAAGAAAGTGACAGAAGGATATCAAAAGTTTGGAGCCAGAGCAGGGAAGTAAGAAACGTACAAATAACGCTACGAACAATGGGAAAACTAAATATTTGTGGAGAAAACAAATCTGCTACACTACAAATTCGAAAATGAAATAGAAGTTATGCGTCATCAATTAAATGTGATAATCGTGAACGTGTCTTCACCATCTTTTGACTAATATTGCTAAGGCTGCTATAGAATAGAGTTAACAGGAGCGCCAGAGGAGAGGTATATCTGGTGTTGCTGCTGATTCCAAGTAAGAAACCAAACAAGCATTACAACATCGAAATCAGGTTAGTTATGGTATGTCTGAAGTGTACAACAAAGTATATATTCAAAAGTATAACTGCTGTGAATTCTTCAATCGAAGAACACAACCACAATCAATGGGTTTCACTACCACTGTGTTCTACAGCTACACTGTTTTGTATTATAATGCGTTTGGTATAAAACTTTAAAAAATACAAATTAAGGATTGAACTTATTAAACTTTCTTGCCTTTTTACAGATAATGCATTTTCTAGCGAACATATCTGCAGTGTTATACTACAATTTAAAACAAATTGACCAGAACTGAATTGAAATCCATATCAAGGGAAACATGATAAATAATGCTAATCTTAGTAGTGTATAAAACAGACTAAAAGGCAGCATGCAATAATTCAGACATTTACAGTATGATTATCTATGGAGATTAATTCTTGTAATGAATTCATTGATTGCTTTTTATATGGTTACAGCATCTAATAAACTTGAATTTTATTGATTTTTCACTTTTTCAGAAATACATTCAAGAAGAGGCTCAATGTGACTGAAAAGGAAATCAATGACAAGCTAGCCGAATGCCTTAAACAAAGTGCCAGCATTTCCAAGTAATCGAAATTACAGTTGATAAACATGTATACATTGTACATGTATTATATTTGGATTTTTTTTTATTTCAGGGATGAAGACCTTAATAGATCTGCAGTCAGACACCAGTTAAAAGTTGCTTATAACTCATCATGGCCATTACCATGATTATGGAAGATGTGATAAAAATTTGTTTAGAAAGCTACCAAATATGTTTGTGAAAAAAAGACAGCTATTCTACATAATGTACCGTTCTAAGCAGAAGCATTGACAGTTTCAAGACCAAATGAATTGGAATTTAGTGTTTTGATGCTGAAAAACCGAGGAATATTAATTGGACAATTTAACTTCTTTTTCATCATTATTGAAGTTGATGTTTTATCTCAATTAAAATGATGTCCAAATATACATAATGGCAGTTCAGAGATTTGTGAATATTCTTAGAACAGGAGCTGCAAAAAGGATTTCAGTTCAAAAATTGTGTTTCATGGATGTAAAAAATGGAATTTGTTGTCTCTTTCATGAAATCTTTTTAAAAAATCTGCAATATCTAACCAAGATGAGTGAGAGATCTACAACTAGACATGCCATTCAGTTGAATTGTAATCGTGGTAAAGAGGAATTTTGAAATATAAATTTATAAGTCTTATATGAGTGTTTTGTTATTTTTATGGCGATTACAGGCGATTCAATATAAATATTAATCATACCAGTATTAAGACTTACAGATACATGTATGTACATGAGATATGTACATGTACAATGTATGCATGCAATTCACTGATGCACCACTAATGGAGTTGCATGTACATGTAATAATAAAAGTAAGAATATGACATATGATTGCCAATGAAACAACTCTCCCTCAGGGAACAAATAGTCATATACAATGTACATGTACATTTATGTATTGGCCACCAGAGAACAAGAAAATCATATTTTGTCATGATTTATATTTCAATCTCATTTCATGACACACAAACTTCAGGTTTACAAAAGGTTCAAAAGCATAATAAAGTGTTTTAATTAAGTTGTTGGTCAAATTGATGTTGGCCTTCAATGCTGAGCAAGACCTCTGTACAAGACTACAAGTGTAACAGTCACACAATGTTTGAACCAAACAAAATTGTATTTTTCTTTGTTTGCATTTATATCATGATGCTATAATTTTGTACATCTGTACCTTTATATACATCATATGTTCATGTGTATCTAACTTTTCTACAGGTATACTTGGAAATGGGAATTATATTATATTAGTCATGTCCCCTTTATCATGATTCATTCTCTGATTACCATATTACAATGTATACATGTATGGCAATGAGACAGCATTCCCAACACACAGACAGAAATCAGTTTCTTCTTATTTTAAATTTAAATGTATCATACTCGTTTATATTTATGTACATATATATAGTTAGTACATCTAGAATTTGATACAAAAAATAAGATGTCATGATGTGGTATAATTGCCAATGAAGCTTTGCTTAACAATTAAGTTGTGTTAATTTTATGATTTGGTCAGGTAAAGATTTACCCATGACTTTTGGTAGGCAGTAGTTTTATAAGTGTTTACATGTATATACATGTATCATTTTTACTTTCCTATTGACTTTTTGGTCCTGTCTCCTACATGTATATCATGATTCATTCATCTGAAACTTTTTGATTGTGTATGTTAAAATAGTTACATGTACAAATGTATATATATATATTAAGCATGTTGGTTATTAATGTATTTGTATATACATTGTATACATGTATACTGGTACATAGAATTTCTTTTATTCTGACAGAAAAGAAAAACCTTTTCAGTTGGCTCCAATTTCCGCAATGAAAACATGATTGATCATGTTGATTGTGCTGAATGTCACTTAAGCACTTGCAGTTTTTTCTTCACTGTACATTTGTATTGGTGGCCACTTTGTACAGTAGGCAGGATTTTAATACGAAATGAGCGACATAAAAAACAGACACTATTTCCAACATAATGGTAAAATTGTATACTTTAACTTATTAGGTTGAGAAATTAAGATGCATATGACAAGGCTGCAGATCGAATCATAGGTACATTGTACATGTACATGTGTCGGATATAATTTGTTCGACCTCAATGGACTTTTTTTTTTTCTTTTTTTTTTAAAGTTTTGAGTAATCGATGCCACAGCTTCTTATCCTTACTCTAAAAATGTAGTTTGTGCAAATATTAAAACTGAATGAGAACAGAATCATATCCCCCATGTTAATGCTGGTGTTTGCTTTTAAATATTCCAAACAAAAATAGGAGGGCAGAATAATTTTACCAAGCAACTGTAAGAATGTTAAAATGAGTAATATATGGCAATGAATGGGTTGAAAAGAAATATTCTGTCCAACAAAATACAGGAAATAACCAGGGACATAACAAAAAAAAACAAGCCTGACACCTGTTGAAAAATCATAAACATTTAAAGGCAAAAAAAAAACTCTTCGGGCCAGTGTATGCTCCGGCCATGAGAACAAATTCAAAAAGACCTCCCAATCATGATTAACAAATGATACCAGTCACACTTGATTAACAGCAGATATTTGAATATTATGCAGGTAGGTTATTTTATTTAAATGTAAAAATAACCAATGACACACCGATCAAACAAAAAAATCATGAATTTCTGGATTCTTTATGAAAATGAAACTTTTTTCAGTAAAATGTTAATGGTTTACAATACACAAACACTAGAAGAGGCATAGTAGGCCAATCTATTAATTTATATATTGAACTCACACTTGTGAAATTATAGTTATACAAACACCCAAGATGCGGATTCCGAATTTGAACCAAAAAAGGGGGAGGGGTGCGTGCCCACACACTAATCGACGTTTAGAGGGCTACACATAAACATATAATAATGACCTGAATAATTCTGAATTGTTTCCCTTCAAATGATAAAGCAAGCAATACGAGCATATTTGTTTATTCGCTCAATCATATTATTACATAAATCGCCGGTGAAAACAAAATATACACATAGTTTTTCCGTCAGCGGATCCGACTATTACAGGGTCTTTCAAACGCTTTTTTCTTGCAATACATGGCGATTATGTTACTTTTTTAAATACAGCTATGGTTGGTTAAGTTTATTTTTAATATAATTGGCAATCCATATTAAACCAGGTGCTCCGCAAGGCGCAGCTTTATACGACCGCAGAGGTCGAACCCTGAACAGTTGGGGCAAGTATGGACAAAACATTCAAGCGTGATACAGCTCTGAATTTGGATTGTGATCAAATTTTTGACATTACATGGTTTTTTTTTTACCCAAAACAAATGTCAAGATTTTACAAATCAATTAAAGATTTTACAAATCAATTAAAGATTTCTTCTTCAAACTAAATCAGAATAGACCCTTTTCCCTCCGTTTACTCCATTGACGTGTATTTTGGCTTTTAGACACTAAAAAATAGCTCTGAGTTCAATATGATGTTTCTTGTGTATAAAAATGGGAATTTTTTTTGAAAAGGCCTTAACATCGCTGCGTATGATGTCATTTTCTATTTTTATTTGCCAATAACTTTATGTAAACATGGTAAATAACTTCATTGGAAATTTGCCAATATAAAATGTTGCTGATGAAACTTTTTTTCCTTATCTTATCTAAAATGTTTTTAGATAATGTATGTTGGACATTTGCCAGACATGACTATGATGTCATTTTCTACTTTTATTTGCCAATAACTTCATGTAAATAACTTCATTGGAAATTTGCCAATATAAAATGTTGCTGATGAAGTTTTTTTTTATTGTTTTATACAATAAACAATGTATATTCACTTTTACTACCAACCAATCTTTACCATTCAGTGATAACAAGCACTTTATTTTACATTTTAATATTTTATGATGTATTTAAAAGAGTAGTTATTGTTGCAAACTCCATTATAAATTTGAATTGATATCAGTTTTGGAAAAAGGGAAACGGGGATGTGAAAAAAAAGGGGGGGGGGTTAAATTTTTCTCATTTCAGATTTCATAAATAAAAAGAAAATTTCTTCAAACATTTTTTTGAGAGGATTAATGTTCAACAGCATAGTGAATTGCTCAAAGGCAAAACAAAACTTTTAGGTTCATTAGACCACATTCGTTCTGTGTCAGAAACCTATGCTCTGTCATGATCAACTATTTAATTTTAGATTTAAAAAGTTTGAAGAAGAAATCTTTAATTGATTTGTAAAATCTTTAATTGATTTGTAAAATCTTGACATTTGTTTTGGGTAAAAAAAAACCCATGTAATGTCAAAAATTTGATCACAATCCAAATTCAGAGCTGTATCACGCTTGAATGTTTTGTCCATACTTGCCCCAACTGTTCAGGGTTCGACCTCTGCGGTCGTATAAAGCTGCGCCTTGCGGAGCACCTGGTTTAATATGGATTGCCAATTATATTAAAAATAAACTTAACCAACCATAGCTGTATTTAAAAAAATACAACAATATTCGGTAAATTTTACTACTTTTTGGAAATTCATTCAAATGTTACCTGAAATTGACCATATTCTAAAAATGATTGTAAAAAGATAACACCAAACCTTCTATCGGTTTATTGATAATATTTCTACATTTTTCAGTAAATTTGACAACTTGTTTGTTAATTGTATTTGATGTTACCTTAAATAATTCATTTGATCAAGATAATTTTCTAATATGTATTGACAATTGCTGTGTTTGAAAATTACAACATTTATGATTAAATTTTACCTCTTTCGTGAGAAATCATTCAGATGTTACCTTCAATCGACCATATTCTGAAGACAATTATATAGAATGCAACATCAAACCTGCCATCGATTTATTGGGAATATTTTAGACATGTTTCTGTTAAATTTTAACATCTTTTTGATAGTTGTAAAATAATCAGTAGAATGTACACCAAGCATGCCATCACTGTATTGATAAGTTTTCCACATTTTACTGTAAATTTGACATCTTTATTGATATTGTATTTGATGTGACCTGAAATCAGTCATTTGATTAAGATAGTTTTCTAATATGTATTAACATTTTTTTAGCAAAAGTAAACTTGAACCAACTACAGCTGCATTTAAAAAAATACATCAGTAAACAGTAAATTTTAACACTTTTTTTTGTAGAATTCATTCAGATGTTACCTTAAATCGACCATATTCTAAATGTAGTATAGAATGAAACACCAAACCTGCCATAATTTATCGATACTTTTTGAACATATCACTGTAAATTTGATCACTTTTTTGACAATTGTATGTGATGTTACCATCAAATAGTTTTTTAAGATGTAGTGACAGTTATGATAGCTGTAAACTTGTAGCAACTACAGCTTTTACATGTTTCTGTTAATTTGTTTTTTGATAATTGTATATGATGCTACCTTAAATCATTCATTTGATCATGATAATGTTCTTATGTGTATTGACAATTGCTGTGTTTGAACATTACAACATTAATCAGTAAATTTTACCTCTTTTGTGAGAAATCATTCAGATGTTACCTTCAATCGACCATATTCTGAAGACATTTGTATAGAATGTAACATCAAACCTGCCATCGATTTATTGAGAATATTTTAGACATCTTTCTGTTAAATTTTAACATCTTTTTGATAGTTGTATTTCATTTTACCTTAAATCAATAATTTGTTCCAGTCAGATTCTGAGATGAGCTGATACATGTTAAATATGTAAACAGGAACCAACCACAGCTTTGTTGAAATTTTTCATGTTTCAGTTAATTTAACCACTTTTTTAATAGATATTTGTATAGAATATACACCAAAACATGCCGTCGGTGTATTGATAATATTTCCATTTTTACTGTAAATAAACTCACCATAGATAACAAGATTAAAAGTTATGTTAACACTAGACGCGCGTTTCGTCTACAACAGACTCATCAGTGATGTAATTTTTTTAAAACTCTTTGACATTGTATTTGATGTAAACCTCCAATCTGTCATTTGATCAAGATATTTTTTTTAAATCTACTGACAGTTGTATAATATGTAAACATAAACCAACCACAGCTTTGTAGAAAGTTTTTACATTTTTGAGTTAATTTAACTGAAAATTGAAAACGAATGTGAACTTTCCATTTCTAAGTAGCAACATTCCAGCAGCACCTGCATACGGGGTATATATCTCCCAATTGATACGATATTCCCGTGCTTGCATTTCCTATCATGATTTTCTTGATAGAGGTTTGCTGCTCACAAGGAAGCTATTAAACCAAGAGTTCCAAATGGTGAAGTTGAAATCATCCCTTCGTAAATTTTACGGACGCCATCACGAGTTGGTTGACCGTTATGGAATAACCGTTTCACAAATGATATCGGATATGTTCCTTACGTCGTAACTACAATCCCCTTCCCTTTCATGAATATGACCTACCGAATTAGACTATTTACCGGATTTGTAATCACTTAAGCAACACGACGGGTGCCACATGTGGAGCAGGATCTGCTTACCCTTCCGGAGCACCTGAGATCACCCCTAGTTTTTGGTGGGGTTCGTGTTGTTTATTCTTTAGTTTTCTATGTTGTGTCGTGTGTACTATTGTTTTTCTGTTTGTCTTTTTTATTTTTAGCCATGGCGTTGTCAGTTTGTTTTAGATTTATGAGTTTGACTGTCCCTTTGGTATCTTTCGTCCCTCTTTTACAAGTTGAAAGCGAATGTTGAAAGCTGAAAACGAATGCTGTATGTTTAAAATGTTTGTTGAATGTTTTGACTAGAGTGTTGAAAACGAATATTAAATGTTGAAAAATGAATGCTGAAAGTTAAAAATCTAATCTTTAAAGTTGAAAACGAATGTTGAATGCTGAAAACGATTTTATAAAGAAAAATTTGTAAATGTTGAGGCTGTACAGTAACCTATAATTGCTTATAGTTAATAATTTGGGTCTTGTATGGAGAGTTGTCTCATTGACAATGATACCACATCTGTTTGTATTTATATAAAACAAGTAAGAATTATCATTATGCATATCTAACAATTGAAAAAAAACCCGGATATCCTGTTGGTTCAATATTCATCATTGCAAACAAACAGGTTATCCATAGGACCCTGCTCTTGGGAGAAAATAGAATTTGAAAAACGTAAATTTCTCTCCTTTTAAGAAAATGAAAAACTGCAACAATTGGTTGCCATAATTGCAACTTCTGTTTATCAACTTTATTTTTAGAACAAATGTGGAACTATGATAACATATATTTGTTTTATCGAAATTAATAAGCAGTTTATAAAAAAATCTGTGATGAAAAACAGAAATTTTTAAGGTTTCGTAACCCCAAATGTACAACACATGTGTAATTGTTATTTTTTTTTTTGTTTCTCATCAAAATAGAACATTTGAAGCCCAAAAAAGTCAATTTGACAACTATCAATGTATCACCTTCTGCATGATTCTTAGGTGGAGCCATACTTAACATAAATACCATTTTGTCAGTTTTTAAATTTGGTACATTTGAATATAAATAAGATGTGATATGAGAGCCATTGAGGCAACTCTCTTTCCAAGACACAAGTTCATGCATTTAAAGTTAGCAATTATAACTAAAGTACAGTCTTCAACACTGAACACAGACTCACACCAAATAGCTAGCCACAAAGGTCCCCAAAACGACCAGAGCAAAACAACAGGACATTTTATATCGTTCTAGCAATTAAAATTTAATTTTATTGATATATAGCTTGGCAAATGAAAATAAGAATGTTTTTTTTATTATTATTAGATCTACTATTGGACATGTTGGAAGAGGAGGAAGAGGGAGGGGTACAGGAGGAGCAAAGGGAAGAGGAATTAAATTTATGAACAAAAAACATAAAATAAATTTTTCATCAACACCAATGCATGCAAACATATAATTAACTTTCCTCTGCATGTTATATTCTTTAAGGTGGTACCTAACAATACAGTGACTTAACTCTGTAAAGTCAGCTTAACGTTTTAATTACGTTGTGTTGTTAAGGGAATATTAAGCTTCTAAATGAACAAAATTGGTGTTTGTCAAACTGCTATATAACCAGTGTAATTTTTCTGATAAAATGATTGGTTCAAAATTTTTGAAATTTTTGTTAAACAGGTCAGGAATAACCACCAATTGACGTATAATACCTCAATTGACGTATAATCCACCAAATGGTGGATATAGAGATAGACCAATTGACGTATAATGTTCTTTTCTTCAAATAAAATCTTAAAATGAAATTCGCGCGTTTTTTTGCACATTCCATCTGAACCATTGAATGGTACTCATTGATGACATGAAGTCCATTCTGACACCCTGTGCTGCATTTGCAGTGACAAACTCAAAAAATAATTTGCACCTCCTTTAAACACCTATAAATTCTTTGTTTGAGCTTTCAACACTTATTTCTATTCTTCGATTGCTTAAAAAACTTCTTTCAATAAACTACCGGAAGCTGCTACAGCTGCTGCAAGATCCAAAACGTTCCTGGTGAGACGTAGTCAACAAATCCGTAAAAATTATCTCCATCAAATGGAGAAAATAGTACAGACGAGAAGAAGAAAAGTACGGTCAACAGTATAACCAGAAATAAATAGGGTAAGTTATATTTCAAGTATATTCGAGACAGTTATCAATACATTAATTCATTTCATATTAAAAAAGCAATTAATTGCATTAGGCACGGGAGTATGGAAAGTTCCATTTTCACATTGACAAAGTTGAAAATAATCACAACCAGATGCTCCGCAGGGCGTAGCTTTATACGACCGCAGAGGTTGAAACCTGAACGGTTGGGGCAAGTATGGACACAACATTCAAGCTGGATTCAGCTCTAAATTTGGATTGTGATTAAATAGTTGACACAGCATAGGTTTCTGACACAGAATGAATGTGTTCTAATGAACTTAAAATTTTTGTTTTCTCTTAGAGCAATTCACTATGCTGTTGAATATTAATCCTCTCAAAACAAGAATGTGTCCTCAGTACACGAATGCCCCACTCGCACTATCATTTTCCATGTTCAGTGGACCGTGAAATTGGGGTAAAAACTCTAATTTGGCATTAAAATTAGAAAGATCATATCATAGGGGACATGTGTACTAAGTTTGAAGTCGATTGGACTTAAACTTCATCAAAAACTACCTTGACCAAAAACTTTAACCTGAAGCGGGACAGACAGACGGACGGACGAACGGACGGACGCACAGACCAGAAAACATAATGCCCCTCTACTATCGTAGGTGGGGCATAAAAATGTTTGAAGAAATTTTCTTTTTTATTTATGAAATTTCAAATGAGAAAAATTGAACCCAATTTTTTTAATCACATCCCCCTTTCCCTTATTCCAAAACTAATCTCAATTAAAATTTCTAATGGAGTTTGCAACAATAACTACTCATTTAAATACATCATAAAATATTAAGATGTAAAAAAACTGCTTGTTATCACTGAATGTTATTTATTATAATTTATCAGTTGGTAGTAAAAAGTGAATATACATTGTATATTGTATATAACAAAGATTTAAGTTGATTCTGGACAAAGAAAGATAACTCCAATTAAAAAAAAATCTTGCTATTGCACAATATTTTGCAATTAGATATTTCTTGCTTACTATTCTGGACAAAGAAAGATAACTCTAATTAAAAAAAAATTTGCTATTTCACAATATTGTGCAATTAGATATTTCTTGCCATTGCGCAATACTGTGCAATTGAAAAGACTTGCTATTGCACAATACTTAATATAATAATTTTAGATCCTGATTTGGACCAACTTGAAAACTGGGCCCATAATAAAAAATCTAAGTACATTTTTGGATTCAGCATATCAAAGAACCCCAAGATTTCAATTTTTGTTGAAATCAGACTAAGTTTAATTTTGAACCCTTTGGACTTTAGTGTAGACCAATTTGAAAATAGGACCAAAAATGAAGAATCTACATACACAGTTAGATTTGGTATATCAAAGAACCCCATTTATTCAATTTTTGATGAAATCAAACAAAGTTTAATTTTGGACCCCGATTTGGACCAACTTGAAAACTGGACCAATAATCAAGAATCTAAGTACATTTTTAGATTCAGCATATCAAAGAACCTAACTGATTCATTTTTTGTCAAAATCAAACTAAGTTTAATTTTGGACCCTTTGGACCTTAATGTAGACCAATTTGAAAACGGGACCAAAAGTTAAGAATCTACATACACAGTCATGACAGTTAGATTCGGCATATCAAAGAACCCCAATTATTCAATTTTGATGAAATCAAACAAAGTTTAATTTTGGACCCTTTGGGCCCCTTATTCTGTTGGGACCAAAACTCCCAAAATCAATACCAACCTTCCTTTTATGGTCATAAACCTTGTGTTTAAATTTCATAGATTTCTATTTACTTATACTAACGTTATGGTGCGAAAACCAAGAAAAATGCTTATTTGGGTCCCTTTTTGGCCCCTAATTCCTAAACTGTTGGGACCTAAACTCCCAAAATTCATACCAACCTTCCTTTTGTAGTCATTAACATTGTGTTTAAATTTCATTGATTTCTATTTACTTAAACTAAAGTTATTGTGCGAAAACCAAGAATAATGCTTATTTGGGCCCTTTTTTGGCCCCTAATTCCTAAACTGTTGAAACCTAAACTCCCAAAATCAATCCCAACCGTTCTTTTGTGGTCATAAACCTTGTGTCAAAATTTCATAGATTTCTATTAACTTAAACTAAAGTTATAGTGCGAAAACCAAGAAAATGCTTATTTGGGCCCTTTTTGGCCCCTAATTCCTAAAATGTTGGGACCAAAACTCCCAAAATCAATACCAACCTTCCTTTTGTGGTCATAAACCTTGTGTTAAAATTTCATAGATTTCCATTCACTTTTACTAAAGTTAGAGTGCGAAAACTAAAAGTATTCGGACGCCGGACGACGACGACGACGACGACGACGCCGACGACGACGACGCCGACGCCGACGCCAACGTGATTGCAATATACGACGAAAATTTTTTCAAATTTTGCGGTCGTATAAAAACGAACATACACAGAAATTCACCATTTTTTGGTACTGAATTGGGAGTATCTAGATATTATAAACTTTTTTCTTATTTTCAAAGGCTGAAGGGAGGGCTGAAGAGAATATTATGGCCAAAAATAGATACCACGCAACTGTCATTCACCGCAATCCGGGGAAAAATCTTAAAGGACAGACCACTCAAGTGAAAAAGTATCACACAGGGAAGAGATCAACATCTTTCATAGAAGACTCAAAGGCCCGAGCAAAATCCTTGTATTCAAGGAAGCAAACAATTTTAAAAAAAAGTAAGTTTTATACAATAATATATGTTTGTTTCAATTTTACATTCAGAAATCATACCGGTGGTATACGAAATTAAACAGAAAAATACCTTTACAGTCATTCAGAAGTACTTGCAGTTGCTTCATTAACTGCCTGTGAAACTTCCTTGTAGAATGTAATATAGTCATGTTTCGTTCCTTTTCGAATGTGTTTCCACTGTTGGAGCAGAACTTCTCCCTCTGTAGTTTCCTCGATCTTACCAATCATGTTTAGTTTTTTTTTGTTCCAGTGTGTCTTTTGTTTTCCTATTAGGTTTTAAAAAAACACGTTTACAGTTGTGTTAGTAGATTTTTAAATTAATACATGTATAAATAGTTAAAATATACGCAATACATTATTCTATATTGTACAATATTTCTGCTATTTCAATTTGTTTTATAACGGTATTTTATTGACAAATTTTGGAAAATCACAAGTTATAAAACTATAATTTAAAACATAACACTGAACTAACCGATCAATTTTTAAAAAGTCACGATCTTCAGGTAGAACAAATATAGGTGTTAGCTTCTGCCCTTTCCCAAAGTCTCCACAATCTTTGTAATTTTGAACGTGTGTTGCATAGTTCTCCTTTCCTTTTACGCTAAAATTGATGAGGTCTGCGTCTAGGGCGTAACCATGTATTGCACATAGTTTTTTGTTTTCTATATTATGATAAAAGTTGACGTAAGTTGTAAATTGACATTCCCAAACATCTTGCAACTTTAAGTTAATTTAATTTTTGCAAGTCTCTTTGTTGCTAAATCTGTAACTCTCTGTTTGCTCTTACAGTTCTGGCATCTTATTGTCATGGTGAATTGTTGACTTTGCAAATACTCAGTATCAAACACTTTGTGGCATTGGAGACATTTTTTGTGGAAGTAATTTGAACTAAATTCAGTTTGCCTTTGATCTGTATTTCATTTTCATTCTGAATATCTTCTACATACAGACTCTTAACTGGTGGCAATTATTTATAATAAAAACTGAGCATTCTCAACCGTTTCAGTTGTTGCCAAGTGCCTTATTAACCCATAATAAGTCTAAAACAGGCTTATTTGAAATACCATTTTGTTTATAAAATTACAGTATCATATATATACAACAAAACCAAAAAATACCAGAGGAACACTCAAACTCATAGATCTCATAGATTGAAAATAAACTGACAACCCCATACATTAAAAATACAACAAAAACAGACAAATATATTAAAATACATAAAACACAACATACAAAACTAAAAACTAACCAACATGAACTCCACCAGTAACTATCACTGATCTCAGGTGCTATGAAAGGCTAAGCACATCCTGCTCTACATACATGTATGGAAAACCTCATGTACAAAATGTAACATTTTAATTTTGTATCTGCTCTAAATCCAAACCATGTTCAACTTATATTTTGAAACTTTTTTTTCCAGGCCACAATTTAAATCAAATTTATAGAGGAAGAGATGACAATTCCAACAAAATACGGGATGAAACAAAGAAGACTAGCAATCTGTGCTGACAACACTGCCTGCAAAACAATGTCCTTGCGGGGACATTCCATTGCTGAGGTAGAGGAAGGCAGATACTACAAGATAAAAAATGTCATTTCCAATAACTTCAATGATGGAATGTGGATCAATACCTGTGCCACCACCAAGACCACAAAGATCGACGATTATGGTCAAGTTATGATGGATCATTCCTTGCTGGTAAATGAACAGAAACGCATCAATATTGGACAAATAACTGTCACTAAATCAAGTAAATGCAGTAACCAAAAATGCATGAAATCAATTGAAGTAACCAGTGCTGACCCAACAATAAAATGCGAGACCTGCAAAATGAAGCAAAGAGTACAAAATCTTCAAAAATCAACCAAAGCAGTCTTAAACACAACAGACAACATTTCATACACAATATTTGAACCCCAATTAAAGTCTTTTCTAGAAAGAATCTCAACAGGACCTCATAGAGGATTGCGATAGTCTAGAGGATTACATACTGAATGTTAACACCTTTACAGTAGAAATCAACCAGAATAACAACATTCTTGCATTTGCCAGATGTGCCATATAAAATTTCCATCATTCAAGACATTTTTAGTTCGTAATTATTTTTTGTTTTTTCTCCATGTATAATAGAATACTATATACAAAATATTATTTTAAATTGAATTAAATGAACATGAGAAACGGAGCTTTTGTCAATATCAATATTTTTACTTCTTCCAGCATAAAGATATGTATGCTTGTTTTTTCTTGACAATTGCACAATATTGTACCACAGTGATTGTTCAAGTCAATTGTTAATTGCTCTTAGAATTAATACATTCCAAAAACTATTATTGTCAAAAGATAGTTTATGATGAACAAATTTTTGTTGTTACTTATCCTGAGCAATTCTACAATACAGCATAGAAATTAGGTTATGAAACATTTTTGAATAAAAACTGCAATAAATGCGTATACCACAAACTTGTTTAAATACAAAATATCAAGATTTTTTTTATTGTTTTTACTTATTCTTAAATGATGAGAAATTAAAAATTTGATCTCATTATTGAATCATACATGTATGTACGTATTTGTACATTGTACTGTGTACCTGAAAAAAGTAGCATTTCTACCTCATTATTACATTATACTTACTTTTTATGCCAATCATGCTAAGTAAAAGAAAATATAAAGTTTTTCCCATGTCTGCATGTATGTCAGGAAATTCATTAATGTTCTGTACCTAACTTGTTTTTTAATCAAAATTTAATTAACCTTAATCCAAACCATGTTTACACTGTTTACACTGCCCATAGGAGACATCTCATGTGTACACAAGAATTATTTACATCTTTGAAATCATGATAATATTATCTTTTAATACTTTTCTTATATATATATATATTTATCATATGTTTAGTAGTAAATACAGTAGTTTTGCATATGTGATAAATAGCCTGCTGTTTAATCCATATCGCGCAACTTTGATGCGCACCCTTTATCGCATACCCTTTATCACACCCCTACCCTTTATCGCATACCCTTTATCACACCCCTACCCTTTATCACACCCCTACTTTTTTTTTTTTTTTTTTTTTACATAAAGTCAGTTTTGGGTTTTTTTTGCTTAAGAAAAATTTTCCTCAAAATAGGTAAATTATTTGAATGACGTCATTGTTTGGTATGTGACGTCACGAACGTCGAGTTTTCATATTGTATGTGACGTCACGAACGTCAAGTTTTCATATTTTTTGGCACACTAAATGCAACTATGAAAAATACAAAACACACAAATTAATACAATAATAAACAAAATATTTTTAAAACAACAGCACGCAAATTGTAAGGTAACCCAGGTGCTTCGGATAAGTAATTGAGCAGTTCTTTTAAGGCCTTTGAAACAAGACAAAAGTAGAACTGAAGGTAGCCCAGTGCTATGGATCAGAAAACAGTTCATATAATATAATACTCTTCTGTTGAAATATATGATAAAGTGTATAATACATGGCAAAATCCGTATCACATGCCGTATCACCCTCGACCAATATCATCCCTCGGGCCTAAAGGCCCTTGGGCTGATATTGATGTCTCGGGATGATACGACATATGATACGGATTTTGCCATGTATTATTCTCTATATATATTATAACCATATACAACAATCCAAAAGTTTATTTAAACATCAACAACAGGTTTCTTAAAGGTGCCATATTTTCTCTCACTTATATGAAGTCTTATCGTAGTAACTCATTTACTATGAGTAATTCCCAGGCTCCATTGCATGTGTATGAAGTGCACATTCCTGCACTAATTAAAGTTCTTGTCTGGTTATTTGTGGCTATACAAATCTGAGTAAGAAGTTCCATTGTACAAAAGAGTTTGAAGAAATCTGCTGGTGATTTAAGTCCTTGCAGTTGTTTCCTACCAACATAAAATAGTAATATTTAAAACAAAGCATATACTGAGAAAAATTTACAGACAAGCCAACATAATACAAATTAATTTCTTTTAATAAATTTAACTGGCTAACTGATTTATACCCCACATGCACATCTGCTTTCACCCAAAAGAAGTTTAAAATATGGATGACTGTTGCAAATATTGCTTCAAATAACAGTAATTATGTTGTGGACAAAGACAACAAAGATTTAAGGTGTTTTACTCTGTTTATAATATTTCTGCTTTACAGCTCATTGTTCTTAAGGAGCTGTGAGCTTTTGCCATTTTTGTTGTCCGCCTGATGTTAACTTAGTATTAGGGTATTAGATCTGATTATTTATCTTTACTGTAGTGAAGGGCCTGGTGAAACAAATGAATGAAATGAACAAGTCCATCGCAGAAAACAACAGCAGCATTTAAAAAAAATGCTGCTCTTGATCTAGACACTTCAAGTATCAAGGTAAATTTATTTTTAACTTGACGAACTCTCAAAAGCCATTAGACAACACAGTGTATTTCATAGGAGGAACTTTAACCATACCCTCATAAAAGTAAAAATGTTTTTGCCTCATGAACAGTATTTCTTCAGAATGAATAAACTTTAACGTGAATTTATTTGTAAAACCAAGTAACCAATTAAAGATTTGTTTAAGTGTCAGTACATATATTACAGAACACATTTGTTATTTTCATCGGATTTTGTCTAATGGTTAGTTCGTTTAGATAGTTGGGACTTTCATTGTATTTGGCTCTGCTTGTAAACCGGTGGCTAAAAGTTTATGTTTGTTACAGATTACGTTTTCTGAAAATGGAGTCAGTTGGAATGTTGGTGAATTGGTGATTTCCTTTTTCAGAACCTCAATGTAAAATTTACGTCAAACAATAATAATATTATTAGCAGCTTTATCGGCCGGGACAAAAGCAAATTCCTTGGCTAGTTCTTTTAGTTTATGTTTGATACGAGAAATAGGTTTATTGTGGTTATTGTTAATAATAAAATGTTCTTTAAAATGTTGAATACGTATATCAACTATCTTCATTACTGAATTAAAAAAAGAGTCCAAAGATTTTTTGTCAGCTTTTTCCCGTTTTATCCATTTCATACAGTAAGTATCGAGTGAGTCGTGGATGATATTACGACACTCATTCCAATTAATAATCGACGGGGGACGATATTTAGGTCCATTACTGAAGAATGATTTTAACTCTCGGTCTTGAACGATGTTAAGATCTCCTGTTATAACATGGGAACTGGGTCCATAAATATATTCGGAATTACTGCAATTACATGAAGTAGGTGTATTTTCACTGATATTAACATCTTTACACAATTGACTAAAATTAAAAACAAATTTCCGGGTAGATTTCTTGTAAATATAACAAATAAGAGGTAGCTCAGTATTGTCAAAATATCCAGGAATTTGTTCTTTAACAGAATGGTGGTTAAATATACCGGCAATATTTACAAAATCAAAGCCTTTCTTGACATACTTAATTTTAATAAAATGTTTTTTATGATCTTCAGGGCGATCAATTTTGGAAAATACATACATATATAACTTCATACTTATTACGGTTACCATTATCTTTCTTTCCTTGTCTTGTTAGATGTTGATTTAATTAGTACTTATAAAGGTATACGCTTTTAATCGCTAGTGTATCTATAGGTTTCACATTTACTTGTTGTTCATGGTAGATGCATTTCGTCTTTTGACATCGTCGTCACATTCTTCATCTGATTCATCATATTTACACCACTGGGTCGATGCCACCGCTAGTGGACGTTTCGTCCCCGAGGGTATCATCAGCCCAGTAGTCAGCACTTTGGTGTTAACATGAAAATCAATTATATGGTCATTTTTATAAATTTTCTGTTTACAAAACTTTTGAATTTTTCGAAAAAACTTAGGATTTTCTTACCCCAGGAGTAGATTACCTTTAGCCGTATTTGGCACAACTTTTGGAAATTTTGGGTCCTCAAAGCTCTTCAACTTTGTATTTGTTTGGCTTTTTAACTATTTTGATCTGAGAGTCACTGATGAGTCTTATGTAGACGAAACGCGCGTCTGGCGTATAAAATTATAATCCTGGTACTTTTGATAACTATTAGGGTCTCCTGACATCAAAAGATACCCCTGTCACTAGGTAGTTGAATTCTATACATTTTGAAGTGCGATTACTAATTTAATTTAACTAATAATAATGATAATAATAACGAAGATGTTATTATTAATCAT